>NC_041382.1:768957808-768960100 GCF_002162155.2 Triticum dicoccoides | reverse complement strand
GAAGTTATCGGGACACGGGGTATATCAACAACGACATATCCGATAAAAAAAATAAGAAGACAAAGAGGAAATAAAAAGGGGAGAAGAAGATATTAATAGAGGAGAAGATTTAAGAAAAAAAGAAGAAAAAAAGAGGAGAAGAAGAAAGGAATAGAGGAGGAGAAGAAGAGAAAATAGAATATTCTATTTATATTCTATTTTCTCTTCTTCTCCTCTATTCCTTTCTTCTTCTCCTATTCTTTTTCTTCTTTTTCTTCTTCTTATTTATTTCTCATCTTCTTCCTCTCCTCTTCTTCTCCTTTCTTCCTCTTCTTATTTTCCTTTTTCCTCTCATTCTTTTTCTTCTTCTTCCTTTCCTAGCTAGATATATAAAACTTTTCTAAAAATGTAACTTTTGCATACATACATGGGAAAATAATATTATCAGGGAGGGGGTAGGTCGAACCCCCCCTCGTGTTGAAGTTATCGGGACACGGGGTATATCGACAACGACATATCCGATAAAACATAAGAAGACGATGAAGAAATAAAAAGAGGAGAAGAAGAAAGGAATAGAGGAAAAGATCGAAGAAAAAAAATAAAAAAAGAGGAGAAGAAGAAAGGAATAGAGAAGAAGAAGAAGAAAAAAATAGAATATTCTATTTTTTCTTCTTCTCCTCTTTTTCTTCTTCTTTTTTCCTTTTCTTATTTATTTCTCCTCTTCTTCCTCTCCTCTTCTTCTCCTTTCTTCCTCTTCTTATTTCCTTTTTCCTCTCATTCTTTTTCTTCTTCTTCCTTCTTAAAAATACATAAAGTAGTATTGCTTGCTTTTTTTTAAAATAATGTTCAAACATAAAAGTAGTATTGCTTCCTTTTTTCTCTCATTCTTTTAAGGTTTTGCCTAATTCATTGTTCATATGAATTATACAAACATTTGCATATTTATAATAAATAATATCACCAAAAAATTATATGAACAAAAAAAATCCTATTTTTTCTAAAAATCTATCTTTTGCATATATACATGAATATATATATATATACACACACAGAGAGAGAGAACATATATACATACATATATACATTTTTATAAAAATACAAAAAATAGAAAATCTAAAAAAAGGACATATAAACAGATATACACACATACATATACTCATACATATACATATAATCAGGAAAGAAACATCTATATATATGCAAAAAAACAGGGAGGAAGAGGGGGGCCGTGTCGGCCCTGACCAAATGGATGAGTCACGGCGTGGTCGGGGCAGGGCGAGGCAGAGGCGACGGGGGCGTGGTCGGGGCAGGGCGACGGCGGCGTGTGGTCGGGGTAGGGCGGCGACGGCATCAACGAGGCAATAGAGGGCGGTGACAGCGTCGATGGGGCGAGCTCTCGATCGGGCAGCCTGGCGGCGTCGTCGGGCGAACTGATGGAGATGATGTCTGAAAAATGCCAAGTGCTTTCTTATATACTAAGAGCATTGGTCCTGATTCGTGGCACCAACCGGGACCAATGCCACCCTTTAGTCCCGGTTGGTGGCACCAACCGGGACCAAAGGCCTCTTTTCAGGAGCCCAAAGGGTGGGAAGCGGCGGCCTTTGGTCCCGGTTGGTAGCACCAACCGGGACTAAAGGGTGGCATTGGTCCCGGTTGATGCTACGATCCGGTACCAATGCACCCCTTTAGTCCCGGTTGGTGGCACCAACCGGGACCAAAGGCCTTGTGCTGGAACTGGCGCGGTGCGGTGGGATGTTTAGTCCCACCTCGCTAGCCGAGATGCTTCGAAAGTGGTTTATAAGCGCTGCTGCGCTGACCACTTCGAGCTCCTCTCAAATGCAGGCTTACGGGCCTAAAGTCACTTTATCTGCCTGTGGGCCTACTAGGCCTCCTGCGGGCCTGAATCCTGGCCCATGGTAGGGTTGCTAGTCGTATTCAGGCCGTGGGGGCCCAGTAGGTGGCACTTTTTTGTTTCTTTTCTTTGTTGCTTTATTTATTTTATTTTGTCTATACTTACAACAAAATACTTAATGTTACTATTTTTATTTTTTTCCAGTTTTTTTGTTTTGTTTTTTGTATTTTTTTGTTTCTTACTTTATTTTTTAATTCTTTTTGCTTTTAGGTCAGAAAAATTATAAACTTTCTGTTAGTGCCATTAATTTTCAAATTTGAATAGTTAAAATTTGAATTCTTTGAAATTTGTGTGAATCACAAGTTTGTGATTAACTTTACTATAAAAATAGTTTTTTTCCATTTTTATTTTGTTTTTTGCATTATTTATTTTCTTTTGTTTTTTTTTGCTTTTTTAATTCT
>NC_041382.1:768928840-768957543 GCF_002162155.2 Triticum dicoccoides | reverse complement strand
TAGTGCCATTAGTTTTCAAATTTGAGTAGTTAAAATTTAAATTCTTTGAAATTTGTCTGAATCACAAGTTTGTGATTAACTTTACTATAAAAATAGTTTTTTTCCAGTTTTTTGTTTTGTTTTTTGCATTATTTATTTTCTTTTGTTTTTTGATTTATTTTTGAATTCTTTTTGCTTCTACGTCAGAAAAATTATAAACTTTCTGTTAGTGCCATTAGTTTTAGAAAAAATTATAAACTTTCTGTTAGTGACATTAGTTTTCAAATTTGAATAGTTAAAATTTGAATAATGATATTACATGGGCCGAACCATAAGACATTAAAGCATTTCAAATGAACTCTGAAAAAGTTGAAAGTTGACATGGTATCATAATTTCACCCACATAGCATGTGCATGTACAAAACGGAAAATGGTATCATACTCGTCTGTTACAAAGTTGGCATGGTATCATCATAATAGTTGCTGGAGAAAGTCTTCACTTTTTCTTCGCTTGTATCATTTGCTTATTGCGCCGTAACCATGGATAATCTTCATTGTTTATTAGGATGCTTGGGTCAGCCTTGACTTTGAAGGGAGGAATTTCATGAAACTTTTCATAATCTTCAGACATGTCTGTCTTGCCCTCCACTCCCACGATGTCCCTTTTTCTTGAAAGAACTATGTGGCGCTTTAGCTCATCTTATGATGTATTCGCTTCCTTATCTATTCTTTTTCTCGGTTTGATAGACATGTTCTTCACATAGATAACCTATGCCACATCACTGGCTAGGACGAACGGTTCGTCTGCATACGCAAGTTGTTGAGATCCACTGTTGTCATTCCGTACTGTGGGTCTACCTGTACCCCGCCTCCTGACAGATTGACCCATTTGCACTTAAACAAAGGGACCTTAAAATCATGTCCGTAGTCAAGTTCCCATATGTCCACTATGTAACCATAATATGTGTCCTTTCCCCTCTCCGTTGCTGCATCAAAGCGGACACCGCTATTTTGGTTGGTGCTCTTTTGATCTTGGGCGATCGTGTAAAATGTATTCCCATTTATCTCGTATCCTTTGTAAGTCAATACATTCAAAGATGGTCCCCTGGACAACAAGTACAGCTCATCACAAACAGTGTTGTCACCTCTGAGACGTGTTTCCAACCAACTGTTGAAAGTCCTGATGTGTTCACATGTAATCCAGTCGTCGCACTGCTCCGGGTGTTTGGAGCGCAAACTGTTCCTGTGTTCATCGACATACGGGGTCACCAAGGTAGAGTTCTGTAGAACTGTGTAATGTGCTTGAGATCAAGAATATCCGTCCCTGCATATTATTGAGGCCCCTCCCAGCGTGCCTTTCCCAGTCAGTCTCCCCTCATACCGCGATTTAGGGAGACCTATCTTCTTAAGGCCAGGAATGAAGTCAACACAAAACCCAATGACATCCTCTGTTTGATGGCCCATGGAGATGCTTCCTTCTGGCCTAGCGCGGTTATGGACATATTTCTTTAGGACTCCCATGAACCTCTCAAAGGGGAACATTGTGTAGAAATACGGGCCCCAGAATGACAATGTCGTCGACTAGATGAACTAGGACGTGCGTCATGATATTGAAGAAGGATGGTGGGAACACCAGCTTGAAACTAACAAGACATTGCGCCACATCACTCCTTAGCATTGGTACGATTTCTGGATCGATCACCTTCTGAGAGATTGCATTGAGGAATGCACATAGCTTCACAATGGCTAATCGGACGTTTTCCGGTAGAAGCCCCCTCAATGCAACCGGAAGTAATTGCGTCATAATCACGTGGCAGTCATGAGACTTTAGGTTCTGGAACTTTTTCTCGGTCATGCTGGTCATCACCCGGTACCTCCGGAACACTTCCGGACTCCAAAACCCTTCGTCCAATATATCAATCTTCACCTCCAGACCATTCCGGAACTCCTCGTGATGTCCGGGATCTCATACGGGACTCCGAACAACATCCAGCAACCGCGCACATACTTTCCCTATAACCCTAGCGTCATCGAACCTCAAGTGTGTAGACCCTACGGGTTCGGGAATAATGCAGACATTACCGAGACATCTCTCTGTTCAATAACCAACAGCGGGATCTGGATACCCATGTTGGCTCCCACATGTTCCACGATGATCTCATTGGATGAACCATGATGTCAAGGATTCAGTCAATCCCGTATACAATTCCCTTTGTCTACCGGTATAGTACTTGCCCGAGATTCGATTGTCAGTATCCCGATACCTTTTTCAATCTCGTTACTGGCAAGTCTCTTTACTCGTTCTGTAAAGCATCATCCCGTGATCAACTCCTTGGTCACATTGTGCACATTATGATGATGTCCTACCAAGTGGGCCAGAGATACCTCTCCGTTTACACGGAGTGACAAATTCCAGTCTCGATTCGTGCCAACCCAACAGACACTTTCGGAGATACCCGTAGTGCACCTTTATAGCCACCCAGTTATGTTGTGGCGTTTGGCACACCCAAAGCATTCCTACGGTATCCGGGAGTTGCACAATCTCATGGTCTAAGGAAATGATACTTGACATTAGATAAACTTCAGCAGACGAACTATACGATCTTGTGCTAGGCTTAGGATTGGGTCTTGCCCATCACATCATTCTCCTAATGATGTGATCCCGTTATCAATGACATCCAATGTCCATGGTAAGGAAACCATGACCATCTATTGATCAACGAGTTAGCCAACTAGAGGCTTACTAGGGACATGTTGTGGTCTATGTATTCACACATGTATTACGGTTTCCGGTTAATACAATTATAGCATGAACAATAGACAATTATCATGAACAAGGAAATACAATAATAACCATTTTATTATTGCCTCTAGGGCATATTTCCAACAGTCTCCCACTTGCACTAGACTCAATAATCTAGTTCACATCACTATGTGATATCAATGAATCCAACACCCATGGGGTTTGTTCATATCTTGCTTGTGAGAGAGGTTTATTAGTCAATGAGTCTGAACCTTTCAGATCCATGTGTGCTTTACAAATCTCTATGTCATCTTGTAGATGCAGCTACCATGCGCTACTTGGAGCTATTCCAGATAACCGTTCTACTATACGAATCCGGTTTACTACTCAGAGTCATCCGGATTAGTGTCAAAGTTTGCATTGACATAACCCTTTACGACGAACTCTTTTACCACCTCCATAATCGAGAAAATTCCTTAGTCCACTAGTTACTAAGGATAAGTTCGACCGTTGTCGTGTGATCCATTCTTGGATGACCCTTGTACCCCTTGAATGACTCATGGCAAGGCACACTTTAGGTGCGGTACACAGCATAGCATACTGTAGAGCCTACGTCTAAAGCATAGGGGACGACCTTCGTCCTTTCTCTCTCTTCTGCCGTGGTCAGGTCTTAAGTCTTACTCAATATTCACACCTTGTAACACAGCTAAGAACTCCTTCTTTGCTGATCTATTTTGAACTCCTTCAAAATCTTGTCATGGTATGTATTCATTCGAAAGTACTATTAAGCGTTTTTGATCTATCCTTATAGATCTTGATGCTCAATGTTCAAGTAGCTTAATCCAGATTTTCCATTGAAAAACACTTTTCAAATAACCCTGCATGCTTTCCAGAAATTCTACATCATTTCTGATCAACATTATGTTAACAACATATACTCATCAAAAATTCTATAGTGCTCCCACTCACTTCTTTGGAAATACAAGTTTCTCATAAACTTTGTATAAACCCAAAATCTTTGATCATCTCATCAAAGCGTAGATTCCAACTTCGAGATGCTTACTCCAGTCCTTAGAAGGATTGCTGGAGCTTTGCATACTTGTCAGCATCTTTCAGGATTGACAAAACCTTCTGGTTGTATCACATACAACCTTTCCTCAAGAAAAATGTCGAGAAAACAATGTTTTTTACATCCTATCTGCAAGATTTCATAAATAATGCAGTAACTGCTAACATAATTCCAATAGATTCTTAGCATCACTACGAGTGAGAAAGTCTCATCGTAGTCAACTCCTTGAACTTGTCGGGAAACATCTTAACGACAAGTCGAGCTTTCTTAATGGTGACACTTACCATCATTGTCTGTCTTCCTTTTAAAATCCATCTGCACCCAACAGCCTTACGACCATCAAGCGGTTCTTTCAAAGTCTATACTTTCTTTTATACATGGATCCTCTCTCGGATTTTATGGCCTCGAGCCATTCTTCGGAATCTGGGCCCACCATCACTTCTCCATAGCTCGTAGGTTCATTGTTGTCTAGCAACATGACTTCCAAGACAGGATTACGTACCACTCTGAAGTAGTATGCATCCTTGTCGACCTGTGAGGTTTGGTAGTGACTTGATCCGAAGTTTCATGATCACTATCATAAGCTGCCACTTCAATTGGTGTAGGTGCCACAGGAACAACTTCCTGTGCCCTGCTACACACTAGTTGAAGTGACGGTTCAATAACCTCATCAAGTCTTCACCATCCTCCCACTCAATTCTTTCGAGGGAAACTTTTCCTCGAGAAAGGACCCGTTTCTAGAAACAATCACTTTTGCTTCCGGATCTGAAATAGGAGGTATACCCAACTATTTTTGGGTATTCTGTGAAGATGCATTTATCCGCTGTGGGTTCGAGCTTATCATCCTGAAACTTTTTCACATAAGCATCGCAGCCCCAAACTTTTAAGAAACAATAGCTTAGGTTTCTCTAAACCATAGTTCATACGGTGTCGTCTCAACGGAATTGTGTGGTGCCCTATTTAAAGTGAGTGCGGTTGTCTCTAATGCCTAACCCATAAACGATAGTGGTAATTTGATAAGAGACATCATGGTATGCACCATATCCAATAGGGTGCAGTTGTGATGTTCGGACACACCATCACACTATGGTGGTCCAGGCGGTATTAGTTGTGAAACAATTTCCACAATGTCTTAATTGTGTGCCAAACTCGTAACTCAGATATTCATCTCTATGATCATATCATAGACATTTTATCATCTTGTCACGACGATCTTCAACTTCACTCTGAAATTACTTAAACCTTTCAATAATTCAGACTTGTGTTTCATCAAGTAAATATACTCAGCATCTACTCAAATCATCTGTGAATTAAGAACATAACGATATCCACTGTGTGCCTCAGCACTCATTGGACTGCACACATCAAAATGTATTACTTCCAACAAGTTGCTTTCTTGTTCCATCTTACTGAAAACGAGGCCTTTCAGTCATCTTGCCCATGTGGTATGATTTGCATGTCTCAAGTGATTCAAAATCAAGTGAGTCCAAATGATCCATCTGCATGGAGTTTCTTCATGCATATCTACCAATAGACATGGTTCGCATGTCTCAATCTTTTCAAAAATGAGTGAGTCCAAAGATCCATCAACATGGAGCTTCTTCATGCGTTTTATACCAACATGACTCAAATGGCAGGGCCACAAGTACATGGTACTATCATTACTATCTTATATCTTTTGGCATGAACATGTGTATCACTACTAATCGAGATTCAATAAACCATTCATTTTAGGTGCAAGACCATTGAAGGTATTATTCAAATAAATAGAGTAACCATTATTCTCCTTAAATGAATAACCGTGTGGCGATAAACATAATCCAATCATGTCTATGCTCAACGCAAACACCAAATAACAATTATTTCAGTTTAACGCCAATCCCGATGGTAGAGGGAGCATTCGATGTTTGATCACATCAACCTTGGAAACACTTCCAACACATATCGTCATCTCACCTTTAGCTAGTCTCCGCAACCTTCTATTTCGAGTTACTAACGCTTAGAAACCGAACCGGTATTTATTACCCTGGTGTTACTAGGAGTACTAGTAAAGTACACAATAATGTGACATATATCCAAAATACTTCTGTCGACCTTGCCAGCCTTCTCATCTACCAAGTATCTAGGGTAGTTCTGCTTCAGTGACCGTTCTCCTCATTATAGAAGCACTTAGTCTCGGGTTTGGTTCAACCTTGGGTTTCTTCACTAGAGCAGCAACTGATTTGCCGTCTCATGAAGTATCCCTTCTTTCCCTTGCCCTTGTTGAAACTAGTGGTTTAACCATCAACAATTGATGCTCCTACTTGATTTCTACTTTCACGGTGTCAAACATCGCGAGTTGCTCAAGGATCATCATGTCTATCCCTGATATGTTATAGTTCATCACGAAGCTCCAATAGCTTGGTGGCAGTGACTATGGAGAACCATCACTATCTCATCTGGAAGATTAACTCCCACTCGATTCAAGCGATTGCAGTACTCAGACAATCTGAGCACATGCTCAACGATTGAGTTTTTCTCCCTTAGTTTGCAGGCTTAAGAAACTTGTCAGAGGTCTCATACCTCTTGACGTGGGCACTAGTCTGAAATTCCAATTTCAGTCTTTGGAACATCTCATATGTTCTGCGACATTTCAAAACGTCTTTGGTGCCACAATTCTAAACCGTTAGTATTACGTACTGAACTATCACATAGTCATCAAAACGTGTATGTCAGATATTTCCCAACATCTACAGACGATGCTTGAGGTTCAACACACTGAGCGGTGCATTAAGGACATAACCCTTCTGTGCAGTAATGATGACAGTCCTCAGTTCATGGACCCAGTCCGCATAATTGCTACTGTCAACTCTCAACTAAATTTTCTCTAGGAACATATCTAAAACAGTAGAACCAAAGCATGAGCTATGACATAATTTGCAAAGACCTTTTGACTATGTTCATGATAATTAAGTTCATCTAATCAAATTATTCAATGAACTCCCACTTAGATAGACATCCCTCTAGTAATCTAAGTGATACATGATCCAAGTCAACTAGGCCATGTCCGATCATCATGTGAGACGGACTAGTCATCATCGGTGAACATCTTCATGTTGATCGTATCCACTATACGACTCATGTTCGACCTTTCGGTCTTCCGTGTTCCGAGGCCATGTCTGTACATGCTAGGCTTGTCAAGTTAACCTAAGTGTATTGCGTGTGTAAATCTGGCTTACACCCGTGGTATGCAAACGTTAGAACCTATCACACCCGATCAACACGTGGTGCTTCGGAACAATGGACCTTAGCAATGGTGCACAGTTAGGGGGAACACTTTCTTGAAATTATTGTGAGGGATCATCTTATTTATGCTACCGTCGTTCTAAGCAAATAAGATGTAAACATGACAAACATCACATGCAAATCATAAAGTGACATGATATGGCCAATATCATCTTGCGCCTTTGATCTCCATCTTCGAGGCGCGGCATGAACACCATCGTCACTGGCATGACACCATGATCTCCATCATCGTGTCTTCATGAAGTTGCCTCGCCAACTATTACTTCTACTACTATGGCTAACGGTTAGCAATAAAGTAAAGTAATTACATGGCATTTTCATTGACACGCAGGTCATAAATAAATTAAGACAACTCCTATGGCTCCTGCTGGTTGTCATACTCATCGACATGCAAGTCGTGATTCCTATTACAAGAACATGATCAATCTCATACATCACATATATCATTCTTCACATCCTTTTGGCCATATAAAATCACATAGCATACCCTGCAAAAACAAGTTAGACGTCCTCTAATTGGTGTTGCATGTTTTACGTGGCTGCTATGGGTCTCTAGCAAGAACGTTTCTTACCTACGCAAAACCACAACGGTGATATGCCAATTGCTATTTACCCTTCATAAGGACCCTTTTCATCGAATCCGATCCGAATAAAGTGGGAGAGACAGACACCCGCCAGCCACCTTATGCATCAAGTGCATGTCAGTCGGTGGAACCTGTCTCACGTAAGTGTACGTGTAAGGTCGGTCCGGGCCGCTTCATCCCACAATGCCGCCGAATCAAGATAAGACTAGTAATGGCAAGCAAATTGAACAAATCATCGCCCACAACTACTTTGTGTTCTACTCGTGCATAGAATCTACGCATAGACCTAGCTCATGATGCCACTGTTGGGGATCGTAGCAGAAATTTAAAATTTTCTACGCATCACCAAGATCAATCTATGGAGTAATCTAGCAACGAGGGGAAGGGGAGTGCATCTACATACCCTTGTAGATCGCTAAGCGGAAGCGCTACTAGAACGCGGATGAGGTATTCGTACTCATAGCGATTCAGATCGCGGTCGATTCCGATCTAAGCGCCGAACAATGGCGCCTCCGCGTTCAACACACATGCAGCCCAGTGACGTCTCCCATGCCTTGATCCAGCAAGGAGAGAGGGAGAGGTTGGGGAACACTCCGTTCAGCAGCAGCATGACGGCGTGGTGGTGGCGGTGGAGGAGCGCGGTACTCCAGCAGGGCTTCGCCAAGCACTACGAGAGACGAGGAGGGAGAGAGGTAGGGCTGCGCCTTGGGAGAGAGAGACTCCTGTGTTGTGCAGCCCCAAAACCTCCACCATATATAGGGGCAAGGGCAAGGGGAGGCGCCCTAGGGTTTCCCCTAGGGGGGCGGCGGCCAGGGCAGATGGGATCTCCCCCTTGGGTGACTTGGCCCCCAAGCCAGGAGGTGGGAACCCTAGATGGGGCGCCCCAAACACCCTGGTCACGTGGGAATAGGTGAGGGGGGCACACAGCCCCTTAGTGGGCTAGTTTTCCCCCTTCCCTTGGCCCATGAAGCCGCCCAACACTTGCCGGAGCTCCCGAAACACCTTTCGGTCATGCTGGTCATCACCCGGTACCTCCGGAACACTTCCGGACTCCAAAACCCTTCGTCCAATATATCAATCTTCACCTCCGGACCATTCTGGAACTCCTCGTGATGTCCAGGATCTCATCCGGGACTCCGAACAACATTCGGCAACCGCGCACATACTTTCCCTATAACCCTAGCGTCATCGAACCTTAAGTGTGTAGACCCTACGGGTTCGGGAATAATGCAGACATTACCGAGACATCTCTCTGGTCAATAACCAACAGCGGTATCTGGATACCCATGTTGGCTCCCACATGTTCCACGATGATCTCATCGGATGAACCACGATGACAAGGATTCAGTCAATCCCGTATACAATTCCCTTTGTCTACTCGTATAGTACTTGCCCGAGATTCGATCGTCGGTATCCCGATACCTTGTTCAATCTCGTTACCGGCAAGTCTCTTTACTCGTTCCATAACACATCATCCCGTGATCAACTCCTTGGTCACGTTGTGCACATTATGATGATGTCCTACCGGGTGGGCCCATAGATACCTCTGCGTTTACACGGAGTGACAAATCCCAGTCTCGATTCGTGCCAACCCAACAGACACTTTCGGAGATACCGGTAGTGCACCTTTATAGCCTCCCAGTTACGTTGTGGCATTTGGCACACCCAAAGCATTCCTGCGGTATCTGGGAGTTGCACAATCTCATGGTCTAAGTAAATGATACTTGACATTAGAAAAGCTTTAGCAGACGAACTATACGATCTTGTGCTAGGCTTAGGATTGGGTCTTGTCCATCACATCATTCTCCTAATGATGTGATCCCGTTATCAATGGCATCCAATGTCCATGGTCAGGAAACCATGACCATCTATTGATCAATGAGCTAGTCAACTAGAGGCTTACTAGGGACATGTTGTGGTCTATGTATTCACACATGTATTACGGTTTCCGGTTAATACAATTATAGCATGAACAATAGACAATTATCATGAACAAGGAAATACAATAATAACCATTTTATTATCGCTTCTAGGGCATATTTCCAACATGCTGCTCTGCTCCCCGAAAGGATTAATGCCATCCGCGCTTAAACCAAACCATACGTTCCTTGGGTCACTTGCAAACGCAGGCCAGTACTTTCTCTCAATTTTTCTCCACTGCGACCCGTCAGCGGGTGCTCTCAACTTCCCGTCTTTCTTATGGTCCTCACTGTGCGATCGCATCAACTTGGCATGCTCTTCGTTTCTGAACAGACGTTTCAACCATGGTATTATAGGAGCATATCACATCACCTTCGCAGGAACCCTATTCCTGGGGGGCTCGCCGTCAACATCACCAGGGTCATCTCGTCTGATCTTATACCGCAATGCACCGCATACTGGGCATGCGTTCAGATCCTTGTTCGCACCGCGATATAGGATGCAGTCATTAGGGCATGCATGTATCTTCTGCACCTCCAATCCTAGAGGGCATACGACCTTGTTTGCTGCGTATGTACTGTCGGGCAATTCGTTATCCTTTGGAAGCTTCTTCTTTAATATTTTCAGTAGCTTCTCAAATCCTTTGTCAGGCACAACATTCTCAGCCTTCCACTGCAGCAATTCCAGTACGGTACCAAGCTTTGTGTTGCCATCTTCGCAATTGGGGAGCAGCCCTTTTTTGTGATCCTCTAACATGCGATCGAACTTCAGCTTCTCCTTTTGACTTTCGTAATGCGCCCTTGCATCGACAATGACCCGGCGATCATCATCATCGGGCACATCGTCTGCTTCCTCATGATCTTCAGCAGCTTCCCCCGTTGCAACATCATTGGGCACATCGTCTGGTTCCTCTTGATCTTCAGTAGCTTCCCCCGTTGTAGCATCACCATTTTTTGGGGGCACATAGTTGTCATCGTCCTCTTCTTCTTCACCGTCTTCCATCATAACTCCTATTTCTCCGTGCCTCGTCCAAACATTATAGTGTGGCATGAAACCATTGTAAAGCAGGTGGGTGTGAAGGATTTTTCGGTCAGAGTAAGACTTTGTATTCCCACATTTAGGGCATGGACAACACATAAAACCATTCTGCTTGTTTGCCTCAGCCACTTCGAGAAAATCATGCATGCCCTTAATGTACTCGGAGGTGTGTCTGTACCGTACATCCATTGTCGGTTCATCTACGTGCATTATATATAATTAAGTGTGTCAAAAACCATTATAGAACATCATGAATAGATAATTAAGTGACCAAATTAATAGAAGTTCATCATCACATTAAAACCAAAGTACATACATAGTTCTCATCTAACAACATATAGCTCTCCAGAGCATCAAATTAATTAAACCATATTGAAACTATGTAAAACATTTCAATGCGAAAACAAATGCGATCATAATCGCAACCAAGGTAACAATTGATCCAACGGCATAATGATACCAAGCCTCGGTATGAATGGCATATTTTCTAATCTTTCTCATCTTCAACCGCATTGCATCCATCTTGATCTTGTGATCATCGACGACATCCGCAACATGCAACTCCAATATCATCTTCTCCTCCTAATTTTTTTTATTTTTTCCTTCAAGCAAATGTTTTGTTTTTCAACTAAATTTAACCTCTCGACATTAGGGTCGGTTGGAATTTCCGGTTCACCTACCTCCTAGATAAATAAAATCTATGTCACGTTGGTCGGCATAATTGTCATAAACAACAAAATGAACCAAATAGTTATAAAAAGATAATATATACCACATCCGAATCATAGCCAGGACGAGGGCCGACGTGGGCGGATACCAAAACCATCACACTATATAATAACAAGCAATAATAGAAGTAAGAAAATTAGACAAGTATCTATCTAAAGTAAGAATTTTTTCTTTCAGAAAGAAGATAAGAACAAGAGGCTCACCACGGTGGTGCCGGCGACGAGATCGGTGCGGGCGATCGACGGCGGTGAAGACGGGAGTGGGACGTGACGGGCCGCTAAACATAGACAAATCTCGAGGAAAATGGAGCTTTGAGGTCGAGCTTCGAGAGGAGAAAGCTTAACTAGTGTGGCTCGGGCATTTCATCGAACACTTCATGTGCATAGGAGGTGAGCTAGAGCACCACAAAGCCCTCCCCTCGCTGGCCAGAGAAAAACAGAGCACTGGGCTGCTCTGCTCGCGGGCGAGGGGTATATATAGGCACCTCATTGGTCCCAGTTCGTGGCATGAACCGGGACTAAAGGGAAGCCTGTGGTCCCGGTTCAAGCCACCAACCGGGACCAATGGTGGTGGGCCAGGAGCGAGGCCCATTGGTCCCGGTTCGTCCCACCAACCGGGACCAAAGGGGCATGACGAACCGGGACCAATGCCCCCACGAGGCCCGGCAGGCCCCTGGCCTCACGAACCGGGACCAATGCCCCCATGGGTCCCGGTTCTGGACTGAACCGAGACTAATGGGCTGACCCGGCCTGAACCAAAGCCCTCTTTTCTACTAGTGAACATACATACCAAAAACCTTGTTTGTGAAGTACTTGGATGACTATGTTGAGCGTTTCAACATTCAACCAAAGTATCTCACCAACGTGGAGTCATCCACATATGACAATGATGAAAAATGTTGGTCCATTGTGGCAAAGGACATGTCAAAGTGCACCACAGTCAAGTTCACGGCGAAGTTTCTTGTTGTGGCGAGTGGTGAGAATAGTGCAGAGAATATTCCAATGTTCCCTGGACTGGAAAACTTTCCAGGTGATGTTATCCACTCCTCAAGCTACAAGTCAGGCAAGAGCTACTCTGGCAAGCATGTATTGGTCATTGGATCAGGCAACTCCGGGATGGAAATTTCTTATGACCTTGCGACCCATGGTGCCAACACATCGATTGTTATACGAAGCCCGGTACGTACATGCACTATATATTTTCATAGGGTGCATGAACGCAAATTCTTAGTATGGTTATTAATAGAAGAGATGCAATTTTCAGTGTTATTACTAATAGGAAGTATTTCACATAGAAAAAGAGATGGACTGTTTTATATCACACACAAACAACTCAAAGAATAGAGGAACCACATGACAAAAATTTATTTCTTGAAAGAAGAAACTTTATGAATTTTTTTTATCATGCATACTTCAAAAGAGGTGTGACATGTTTTGTGGTTGCATATTCATGTAATGACAAAGGAATTAATTCGTTTGGGGATGACACTTGCTCACCATCTTCCATTGAATCTAGTGGATAAACTCCTTGTGATGGCCGCGTATTTAATATTTGGAGACCTGTCACAGCATGGCATCACAAGGCCAAAAATGGGTCCAATGACCCTCAAATCAGAAATAGGCCGATCTGCAGTAATTGATGTTGGTACTGTTGGATTGATCAAAAAAGGCATCATCAAAGTAAGTATATCCTTGACATGACATAAATTTATAACATATGTTGATTTGATATGCCAAGTTATCAATGTATTTTTATCTCCTAAAGGTTCAAGGGAGCATTAGTAAGATCAAGGGCAACATAGTTAAATTCCAATGCAGTAAAAGAATGTCATTTGATGCAATTGTGTTTGCAACTGGATACAAAAGCACGACACATATGTGGCTCAAGGTAATATAGCTTGTGTTTGAACATGCCTGAGTTTGTTTTCTTGGTGTAACCATTATTAAATCTGCAAACAAGGTCTATGTCTTTTTAATCCAGAATGGTGAGAGCATGTTAAATGGCAACAGACTGCCCATCCAAAAATATCCGAATCATTGGAAAGGTGAAAATGGCAACAGACTGCCCATCCATAGGATTAGCTGGTATTGCAACAGATGCCAAGAATATCGCTAATGACATCAAATCTGTGATGGACTCTATGTCAAGTTAAATCATTTTTTACATGTAGTTTACCATGGCAAGCATGGTAGAAGGTTGATTCTTTGAGAAATATATCCATTGTGTCACCTTTGTATCTAGCTTTTAGACAAGTAAATTTATGTTTATTTTAAGGTTCATATGTGCCCCGGAGAGAGATGTACTATTATACTATAATCAAGGGCTTTGTACTCTTATTACGCGGAGAGATTTCTAATTTTGGTTGAACCTACAACTGTGTATTATATTTTACTAGCAAACATGCCTGTTCGTTGCAACGGGGAAAAAAATTGCGCACGCTTTTAGCTACCCGTCCGTGTTTCCTCTTCGTCATCCACTCATGAATATTCCAATATGGTGAGACATAGCAAAAAGAATCTGTGCGTTACCTATGACAATTATTTTTGTATAGATATAAGGAGGAGCGTGCGCAAAAAAAATCAGTACCATCTCAAATAGTAAAAAATCTCAAAATACAAATAAAAAATAATAATATGGGCCAATGCATCAAAAAATTGGAGAAACAAACCTTGCTTTATTTGTAGGTTGGCAAAAAGACTTGTGCCTTGAAATGGGAGATATATATCACACACCCTAACATGATAATAATGCCTCAAGATCTTTCTTCGTGCGGCGCGAGCTTTCAACTGGTGTTGCAAAGGAGTGCATCGGTGACAAGCGACAACTGGATCACCAATGAAGACGTGGCGGCATGTCATGCACTACACATATCTTATATATGTCCTCCATATGATGATGGCGTAACGCCCGCCCATCTGCTGCTACCGCCGCAACCAACCCACACATCTTTCTTCTGCTAGAACGAACATCGAGCAGGGTGAAGATGTGGAAAAAATATATTATCATCTCAACGGTCGACCAATCTTGTACAAATGCAGCAAAAATTTAGAGTAGCATCAATGCATCATGGGGGTATTTACTCTCCTTTCATGAACCCATATAAATATAAGCTGATAAAAAATTACGTGTCATATTTCGCAAGCAAATAGTAGATGGTAGATCTTATATACACTTATTTTAAATGTGCGAATATATTAGGATTAGTGGCCGATACACTTATACAAACATTTCTTTTGCAATTTAGACCTTATATAAATTGATTTTTTGGTCTAGATTTAGATTAAAAAGGCGTTTTATATTTTATTACACAGGTAGTATATGGGGCATGAGTTGCCAATCAGTCCATCCTTTTAGTATGCATTTTTTTTCATCTCATCCGTGTTCCTAAAAGTAAAGGTATATTAGTTTGAGACGTTTTTATTAACTATAAAATAAATACACATATATATGAATTTCATCGGTGTTCTGTCATGTTTTTAGCTCAAGCACGTGGACCATATTGATTTGTCTCTTCGAGGTAGTCAACCTTATCTCTTCACGATAGCTGACCGGCCAAATATTCACATGGATCCACTACCAGCAGCCAGCGCTTTCGTCAAAGCCGAGTGTTGCTGAATCTGGCCCGATGGGCGGCGGGCTGGAGGGAGCAGCTGGGTGGTCGGCCATACTCGTCTGTCGGCGGTACACCGAGGTGGCGAGACCTCCATCAGCAACCGCGCACTGCTCCTGTTGGAGTGGCGCAGATGGGCACCACCGCGGCGGCTGCACCCCTGTGCACAGCGTCGCCGGCAAACTCCCTTGCCGGACCACCTCACACAGCGCCACTCCGTCATGCGCCAGCCCGCGCCCTTCCTCGCCGGAACCGGCCGGCCCCAGCCTCCAACAACTCTGTCTGGCCTCTCTGCCCTCCCGAGCATAGCTGCCGCGGCCACCTCTCCTCCACCTTGCCGCCGTTCAACGGGGCTATCCTGTCTCTCGCTGCGGTTTTGCTTAGGATTAAGAGGGTGCTCTCTCGGCAAGGGCTGGCCTTATGAAACATAGCTGGCCAAACGGGCCGGCCCGGCCCGGCACGGCACGGCCCATCTTAATCGTGCCTGGCACGGCCCGGCCCGCCATGGCATGATTATTAGTCGGGCCGTGCCGTGCCGGCCCGCGTTCTGCCTCCTCCGGCCCAAGCACGGCCCATGAGCCAAACGGGCTGGCCCGATGGCACGCCAAGCACGCTGGCCCACTAGCCTGATGACCTGCTAGGTTGTTTCTTGGGCTGATTTTGGCCTGCTAGGCTGTTTTTATGTGTTATATATATATATATATAAATCTAAATAAAAAATAAAAAAAGATAAACGGGCCGTGCCATGCCGGCCCGCGTGCCCAGCCTTTAGGCCCAGGCATGGCCCAAGGCGGGCCGCGTGCCTGGCACAGCCCGATTAGAGCGTGCCGGGCCTGGCCCATCACGTGCCGTGCCAGCGTGCTTGCGGGTCGGCATGCCAGGCCCGGCCTATTTGGCTAGCTATATTATGAAAGAAGACGTTGTAGGTTTTGAGGTAGAGTTCGGTGGGCCGGATCGAGAGTAGTGACTCGTGTGTCTGGTGGTGGTGGTGTCGGATAACCCCAGCATGTAAATTTGCAATGTAATCGTGGACTCGGGAGTCTTTTCGCTTTCTTCTTTAATGAATGATACGCACACTCGTGCGTATTTGATAAAAAAAAAACCTTGCCAACATGGGCGTGGTTTTCGCTTGACTCGCCGGTCCTCAGAGCCTTGGGGCCCGGGCAATGACAGGCGACCTCCCGTGGGTGCTGGCCATGGCCGAGTACAAGCTCAAGCTTGTCTCCCTCCTTCCCTCCTCTTCACTTCCCTAGCGCCGATTCAAGCATATCCAGCCAAGTTCTGCTCCGTCGAGCCCTGGTCGAGCACATTCCTACTCATCTTTTTTGACATCTGCCTTGGTCGAGCACGTTCCTACTTATCTTTTTTGAGATCTCTTCTTTCTTTCTTTTTTCATTGGGCAGCCAGATACCACATAGACCCACATCTTACCTCGTTTGTTTATTCCTCAGACAGCTTGTTTTCTCGTTCGGGTGGTCCATATATAAATTGATGATCTTTGATGAAAAGAGGCGACGTGAGACTATTTAATTGTGCATTTAGCTAGCCTTTATAAGACATATAATAAGGGAAACCATGGGTTTGAACTCCCGGACAATTGGCTTTTTTTGCGCTCCCGAATCGATGAATAAAAAAGTAAGGTTCATATCTGGCCCAGCTCGGTCCGTGCACCTCGCTCAAGCCCAGGCGCGTACGCTTGGTAATCCCCGTCCCGGAATAAGATAGATATATAGGTCCCCGAATTAGTACCACCTCATCTTTATAAAATCATCTTTAAGCGGAACGAAACTAAAAATATCACCTTGTTTTAATAGTAAATATAGATATAGATTTACTTGAAATTATATGTGCAAACAGCATGCGCTCAATACTCTATTATCTATACCAAAATCTCTTGTGGCGTGTTTACCCCATCAACATAAAATTATAGGAGGTAGTAATCACATCAGCCTAAAATAAATGCATAGTTCACTACATCCATCGCCGGTACTGTAGTGCTATTCAGTCTTAGAATTGCACTAGTTATTATCCCGTGCATCTGCATGGGTAGCTGACGTACTATAAATTATTAAAAATATTTATGAACATATTTAGAAACTTAAAACTAAAACTTAGAACACCATATGACGGAAAATTACTATTTAGAATGTGTATTTGTGTTTACGTGATATACGTATCCTTAACTGTTGTGGACACAGTTTGTTGTGCCCGAAGCGCAGGGTTTACAGTATGCAGTAAGTTTTCCATCGGCTGAGATCCAAGGTATCCATCCGCATAGTCTTGGATATAAATTGCTTATTACCTTGCGACCATGGTGCCAATACTTCGATTGTTATACGAAGGCTGATATGTACTACATGCACTATGTATTTTCACAGGGTACATGAACACAATTTTTTAGTATAGTTACC
Organism: Triticum dicoccoides; assembly: GCF_002162155.2. Taxonomy (NCBI): domain Eukaryota; kingdom Viridiplantae; phylum Streptophyta; class Magnoliopsida; order Poales; family Poaceae; genus Triticum; species Triticum dicoccoides. Next base: position 768,940,175 of record NC_041382.1, on the reverse strand, counting down.
ACAAGAAGAGATCCATTTCTTTAGTATTATTACTAATAGAAAATTATCACATATATAAGAGATGGACTGTTTGATATGACACACAAACAAACAAACGACTAGAGGAACTACATGACAAAAAGTAACTTTTGAAAGAAGAAATTCTACGAAATTTTGTTTTATCATGCATGCTTCAGAAGAGGTGTGACATGTCTTTTGGTTGCAGATTCATGTAATGACAATAGAATTTATTCAGTTGGGATGACACTTGCTCACCATCTTTCACTAAATCTAGTGAATAACCTCTTTGTGATGGCAACAAATTTCATATTTGGAGACCTATCGAGGTATGTCATCACAAGGCCCAAAACCAAAAATGGATCACAACGACCCTCAAGTTAGAAACCTACCGATCCATAGTGATTGATATTGGGGCTGTTGGATTAATAAAAAAATCATAATAAGCGTATTTGGAATATTTGAAGGAATCTGCCTTATTAGTCATATTTTTTATAGTTGAAAATAATAAGTAGACCTTTTCTCTCATAATGTTGGTTTGTTTTCTAGTTGGCACTTCTAGAGAGATCCTAGTCATCTCCCTAGATAATATAGATCTGACTCAAATGCGCAATTATATGTTTCAAAAATAAGGCACTTACACGACGAAGAAGGCGGCTACTTGCATATATATTGAATGTTCATTATATTGGAAGGCATAACAAGCAATCATTTGTTTTCTTTTTCGAGAAACACCGACATTGGATTTATAAAAGTGTCAATGGGAAATATAGAACATCATTTGAATCAGAACAATAAGAAATTCTAAGTACTTTTTTTACAATGTGAACTAACGGAATAAAGCATATATAGTGGATGAGCTTCTCCAAGTTTTGTCTATCGCTTTTATCAACTGATGACTCATTGAAATTTACTGACTTCCAAGACAAAATATACTCGGATGGCAAAGATTGCTGATGCCGAACTTGAATTAGGTAAAAGCAACTATAACCAGTAACTGAAAGATGATCTTAACACGCTCGTGGGTTGGTGGAGTGTACCTCTGTATTCTGTTTTCCTTTTCAAAAATAGCACATTTAACTGATGCATTGTTCGTGCAATCTTCAAATCATTCAAAAATAATAATCTGAGGCATTGTTCGGCCAGCCTCCTGAGTATGGCATGATGGGCCGGCCCCTTAAGCAAGGAGAAGAAGCAAGCAGGCCCAGCAATGACGAGCGAGGCCTCCACAGGTCCACAGAAACAAAACCCGTCAATCCGCCATCCTCCTTCCTCCTCTAGGGTTTTACTACATTGCGCCGCCGTCTCCCTCCCCACCTCCGTCCCCCGCCGCCCCGCCTCCTACCCGGCAGACCACCACCGAGGCCCGAGCCAGCGGCCATGACCGGCAAGAAGCATAAGTCCTCCAAGAAGCAGCCCAAGGGCAGCCGCCTACCGCTCAGCACCGACGCCGACGCGGTGGCCGACGCCGGGAAGCGCTGTCACTCCGGCGCCGCCAAGCGCCACCAGGTCGAGGAGGAGGAGTTCGTGCCCTCCTCCATCGGCGCCAAGATCCTTCGCGAGGCCATCAAGAAGCAGCAGGAGGAGATCCTCCACGTACTATCCAGTCTTGGAATGGCACAAATTATCAACCTGTGCAACTACATGGGCTAGCTGACATACTAATTAATCATTAAAAATATTTGTGAACTGATTTAGAAACTCAAAACTAAAACTTAGAACACCATATGACGGAAAACCACTATTTAGAACGTGTATTTGTAGTTACATGATGCTGGTATTCTTATATGTTGTGGACACAGTTTGTTGTGCCCGAAGCACCCAGGGTTTGCAGTATGCAGTAAGTTTTCCATCGGCCGAGATCCAAGGTATACATCCGTCTAGTCTTGGATATAAATTGCTTATGACCTTGCGACCATGGTGCCAATACTTTGATTATCATACGGAGCCTGATATGTGCTACATGCACTATATATTTTCATTAGGTACATGAACACAATTTTTTAGTATAGTTACCACTAGAAGAGATGCATTTTTTTCAGTATTATTACTAATAGAAAGTATTTCACATATATAAGAGATGTACTGTTTTATATCACGCACAAACAACAAAACAACTAGAGGAACTACATGACAAAAAAATAACAATTGAAAGAAGAAATTCTATGAAATTTTATTCTATCAGGCATGTTTCAAAGAGGCGTGACATGTCTTTTGGTTGCAGATTCATGTGATGACAAGAGAATTAATTTAGTTGGGATGACACTTGCTCACTTTCTTTCACTAAATCTAGTGGGTGACCTCTTTGTGATGGCGGCGAATGTCATATTTCGAGATCGATCGAGGTATATGGCGTCACAAGGCCCAAAACCAAAAATGGTCGAATGACCCTCAAGTTATAAACCGACTGACCCACGATGATTGAGTTGGGACTGTTGGATTAATAAACCCTTCACCCATCAAACCCTACCACCTCCTTGCGGATGGACGGTGCTTGGACACATTTCAAAACCTGTACTCTAGTAGTCTGATTACCACTATACTTACATCTGGGTGCCGCTTATTTGCGCAGGACATGTTTGACCAATGTTGTGACCACACAAGGGATAACGGGTACTTGTTGCGGGAGGACGCGAAGAAGATGCGGTTGATAGTGAGTGGGGAGTTCCACCAAGAAATGTGGGAGTTCCTCCGCCGGCAAAAATGATCCAAGGGAAGTGTCCATATGGAAAGAAGAGAAGATGCTACTAGTCTTTACCACACGCTCCTTCTTGTGAGGATGGCCTGAATCCACCTACCCAGCAGACAAGTCTTTAGAAAATCCAACTGCAGGAGGCAGAGTGGTAGTCTGGTAGGTGTTGAAATTATTTGGACTCGACGGTCGTAAATCGAATATAATCATATGTTTGATAGGTTCAGTCTGCAGTTTGCGCCATGCTAAATGTAAGTCACAGAAGTTAGTGGATTATTCTGTTAGGAAAATCAAAATCCGATGAACTGTACGTGCTCCACTTCTCTAGTTCAGTTTTGCATGGAAGTTGCGTACAATTGTGATTAATCTGTGTCAGTCAGTTTGGAACCAGACAAGTTTGCAAAACCGCATCGAGACAGGATTGAAAATTTCGATTTCTAGTAAATTGGTTTATTATCTTTTTAACAAAATATATTCACACTCTGGTGTGTAGAGTTAAAAATACAACGAGCGTTCAATTTGATGTTCAGGCATAGGACAATATGCATGTACCAAAGTTGAAATATGGCCTCACATTAAACGAGTGTTCAGTATAGAAATGAATTTATATTAAAAAAACTGGTTTCAAATATTTGAACTAAAGTTCTAATTTTTTTTGTTCACAACATCGAACGGCTCGTCGTGTTGACACCAAAGTTATGGCAATGGTCGTCAAAACCAAAACTGACCGTCATACAACTGAAACGGAGGCAAAACTAGCCGACAAAACCGGTTAACATGGTTGGTAACAAATCCTTCTGAGATGATTGTTTCCTTTTGTCATCCACATTATATTAACTAGAGAAAATGAAATAGGACTTTGCCTATAAATGTGTGTTTGGAAATCAGACTTATCCTTATCATATCCTATATTGTATACAAAGAGGAAGAAACACTTGAATATTATTAGAGTAGTAATTGTCATTGGTGATGATGCGAAAGGAAAGAAACATGAAGAACCTTTAATCTACACATAAAAAAGATGGTCGATAAGTTTCCAATACCAACAATCGATCAACGGTGTGTTTCCTACCTATTTTGTATCAGTACACGCTTTCACAACCAACAACGGCTCCATTTTTAGATGGAAATACTCCTACACACTAGGATTAGGCCTCAATAAATATTTACCTTTTTCATCCCTCTATCCATAAAACAGATTGGCCCATGAAGGATACCAATATATATATGCCCCCATACACGAGCATGTCATCCAAACTTCATCGAGCAAACACACAAACACTGGACTACCAGCGAGCTTATCCCACAACTTTGTTAAGTCTTCTCTTTGAAATGGAGGGTGTTACAGTGTTGATTGTTGGTGCTGGGCCAGCAGGCCTCGCAATGACAGCATGCCTCAGCCAATTCTCAATTCCTTATGCCATCGTCGAGCGCGAGAGCTATAGCGCGTCACTCTGGCGCAACCACGTGTATGATCGCCTCAAGCTGCATCTCGCAAAGGAGTTCTGTGAGTTGCCACATGTGTCATACACTACTAGGAAAAGGGCTATAGATGGAATTGACACTAATGGTGCACCAGACATGTGGTGCGCCATTACTATATACTAATGGCGCACCATGTGTTGGTGTGCCATTAGTGTCCAAATACTAATGGCGCACCACATCCACGGTGCGCCATTAGTAAATTTTTTTTTAAATTTTTTCCAAAACTACCAATGGCGCACCGTGGGAGTGGTGCGCCATTACTAGTTTACTAGTTGAACTAGTAATGGCGCACCATGCCACGATGCGCCATTAGTAACTTGGCCACCACTTCCACCGAATGCACCCCCCCGTGGACCGCCTTTTCAGTTTTTAAAAAAAAAATAAAAAAAATGATGGAAATGTCAAAAAAATAAAAGAAAATAAGTTTCCCATGTGATATGTGGTCTAGTTGTTGTGAAAATTTACAAATATGAATTTCGACTTTATTTGCTATAAAATGTTCCTGGCAGATTGTTAACATGTTTAGCGATTCTGCCGAGCTTGTTGATGTTGATCCGTGCATGCTATGTTGTTGTTCTTGCCATGTCTAGCTTCTGTGCCATGTCTATTTGCTGGGTGTATGCTTAGTTTGTCATGCAATGCCTCGTAGTGAGTGCATCGAGCTCATAAACATGCCTACTCGTTAACTGTTTTGCCATGCTCCAGTTTTTCACTAAGTCTGAATCTGTTTATGTTTTTGCTATGTTCACATGGTTGCCATTGTATTTTCTGATCCCTTTTGGCTTATGGTCACTAAGGGACTTTTGCTACATGCTTTGAGTAGCTTCATGCCATGCCTTGCTTTGCCATGATATGTTCCTGTAGCATGTTGTTATCATGCTCTAAATATTGCTTCCTGATGATAATCCCTGACATGCTGTTAATTTCACTAAGTGTGAAACCTGTTATCTTTTGCACTTTTGCCATGCTAGTTTGAGCTTGCTATTGAGTGAATTAGCCGTAGCTTAGTGTTCATCTTTTGTCACGCATCTTGAGTGGATCCCTGCCATGTATTTTGTTGCCATGTTTGAGTGCTGTAGCATATTTCTCTTGATGCATTTAGATGACTTCTTGCTGATTATCGCAGACTGGTGCCATATTTGTTTTGCTTGTCATTTCCAAACCGTGCATCCGATTCCGGTGATCTTTATATCGATTTCGACCAAAATCAACTCACCTTTCTAGTGGCACTCTTGGTTTTCCAAGTTGAGGCCAGGTTCAAACATTCCTTTCCAAATCATGCATATGCACCGCATACCGCATCCCGCATATCATGTTAAGGAGGCCAGGTTCATGTGTTGGTTGTTTACTATGTTGTTTGCTCCTTTCCGGTGTTGCTTCTTCGGGTTGGTTCCGATAACGTCGTGTTGTGAGGAACCGTTCGACTACATCCGTTTGTCTTCTTCATGGACTCGTTCTTCTTCCTTGCGGGAATTCAGGCAAGATGACCGTACCCTCGAAATCACATCTATCTTTGCTTGCTAGATGCTCGCTCTTTTGCTATGCCTATGCTGCGATACCTACCACTTGCTTATCATGCCTCCCATATTGTTAAGCCAAGCCTCTAACCCACGTCGTTCTAGCAAACCGTTGTTTGGCTATGTTACCACTTTGCTCAGTCCCTCTTATAGCATTGTTAGTTGCAGGTGAAGATTGGAGCTTGTTCCATGTTTGGAACATGGTTATTTTGTTGGGATATCACAATATCTCTTATTTAATTAATGCATCTATATACTTGGTAAAGGATGGAAGGCTCGGCCTTATGCCTGGTGTTTTGTTCCACTCTTGCCGCCCTAGTTTCCGTCATATCAGTGTTATGTTCCCGGATTTTGCGTTCCTTACACGGTTGGGTTATAATGGGAACCCCTTCACAGTTCGCCTTGAATAAAACTCCTCCAGCAAGGCCCAACATTGGTTTTACCATTTGCCACCTAGCCTTTTTCCCTTAGGTTAGGCCAGCCCAAGGGTCATCTTTATTTTAACCCCCCCGGGCCAGTGCTTCTCTAAGTGTTGGTCCAAACTGAGCGATGTCCGGAGCTACCAGGGGCAACTCTGGGCTGGCCCACCCGACGTCTGGCTCATCTGGTGTGCCCTAAGAACGAGATATGTGCAGCTCCTATCGGGATTTGTTGGCACATCTGGGTGGCTTTGCTGGTCTTGTTTTACCATTGTCGAAATGTCTTGTAACCGGGATTCAGAGTCTGATCGGGTTGTCTTGGGAGAAGGAATATCCTTCGTTGACCGTGAGAGCTTGTGATGGGCTAAGTTGGGACACCCCTGCAGGGTTTTGAACTTTCGAAAGCCGTGCCCACAGTTATGGGCAGATGGGAATTTGTTAATGCCCGGTTGTAGAAAACCTGAAGTTTGTCTTAATTAAAATGCACCAACCGCGTGTGTAACCGTGATGGTCTCTTCTTGGCGGAGTCCGGGAAGTGAACACGATGTTGGAGTAATTTTTGACGTAGGTTTGTTCTAGGATCACTTGTTGATCATAGTTGTTCGACTGTGCTTTTGCCTTCTCTTCTCGCTCTCTGTTGCGAATATGTTAGCCACCATATATGCTAGTCGCTTGCTGCAGCTCCACCTCATACCTTTTACCTTACCCATAAGCTTAAATAGTCTTGATCGCGAGGGTGTGAGATTGCTGAGTCCCCGTGACTCACAGATACTTCCAAAACCAGTTTGCAGGTGCCGATGATACCGTGCAGGTGACGCAACCGAGCTCAAGGAGGAGCTCGTTGCAGATCTTGTCCTTTATGTTGTTTCGTTCTAGTTAATTAGTAGTGGAGCCCAGTTGGGGTCGATCGGGGATCTGTGTAGCATTTGGGGTAGTCTTGTTCTATTTTGGTTCCGTAGTCGGGCCTTGATTGTATCTGGATGATGTAATGCTTTATTCACGTAATTGTGTGAAGTGGCGATTGTAAGCCAACTATGTATCTTTTTCCCTTATGTATTACATGGGTTGTGTGAAGATTACCTCACTTGCGACATTGCTTTCAATGCGGTTATGCCTCTAAGTCGTGCTTCGACACGTGGGAGATATAGCCGCATCGAGGGTGTTACAAAGGTCCCAGCCCCCAAGCCGGTCCCGAGGTGGCGGAGCGAAGAGCTCGGCACTTTGAAGTGGAGACATAGAACGACCAATGCAGGCCCGCAGTGTGACGCCGAAGTCCTCGGCGTGGGTTAATGAAGTGATGACGAAGCCCTCGGTCCAGCCGAGGTGACGTGGTACGTCGATACACAGAGGTGATAGCACTGCCCGATCCGGATCCTTTATCTATGCACAGAAAATAGTGCAAGCCGGAGATAATAGGAATAATAATAAAATTAAAAAATGTTGCATAATTAATAATTTGTGCAAAGTAATAAAAGATATATGGCCTGTGTGCCGAACACTCAATGAGGTAGAGCTCTCTCAATGATGCTGAAGTCCCCGAGGCAACCGAACACGTCGGTATGGCAACATGACCAACAAGATGATCACGCGAGCCGATTTACACCGATTGGGACGATGGCGTCGGCTTGCCGAAGAGATCACGTGACGTAGTCGAGGTCCATTACCGAACCACCATGTGACCTTCGTTAATGCGGCCACCATTTGATAGATCCGCGTACAGATGATGGAACAAACCAGAGTAATAGTTCCTTGGAAAAAATAAACCCAAACAACCAAAATTACTAGGATAAATAACACCTAGTGTATTTGTTGCAGCAATCCGAAGAAAGGTGACTCCCAAAATTGGGACTCGATCCGCACACCCATTGGCTGATGCGATAAAGCGACAGCATGGCGATGCTGGCAAAGGTTGGCTTGCCGAGACAAAGCCCTCGGTCCAGCTAACGTGACGAAGCTGGTCGGCTGGTGACGCCGAAGTCACCGGAGTATGTTGATGAAGAAGTAGCCAAGTCCCCGGTCCAACCGAGGTGACGGAGCAGGTCGGTGAGGATATGTTGCAGCTGCCATGTCAGCCGAGGTGTTGAAGCAGGTTGGCGTGATGGACATCGGCTTGAAGAAGCAACAGTGTTGCCATGCTGACGCAAGTCGTGACTTGTGACGTGGTCAATGCCGCCCTGATGAAGTGACCGTGCGGCGATGCCGTTGTGCCCGCTCCGTGTAATCCGTGGGGTAGCGATGTTGGGGATGATTTACAATTTGCGATGCCAAACTCTTGTTCGGCTTGCCGAGATGATGATTGAAGAAGTTGAGCTCGGCTCAACAAAGCGGCGACGTGTCTAGCGCAGGTCGGCAGCCGTGGAGCAACATTGCCGGACTGGTTTGACACCAGCGTGATGGTGAAGATTACCTTGGAGGAGGCTTAAAATTTTATGGCTACGTGTTTAAAAACAACGCACAATACCCTAGAAAAAATTCCTTCAAAAGGGTTGTCCAATATTCCGTTCATGAAGAAACATGAACTCGGGCCGGAATCGTATTCGTGCAAAAAACAGATCCGAAAATTGGTTCACTCATCGGAAGGTTCCCAGAGTTTGAGCCATCGGATCGAGCTGAAATTTGGAGGGGTGGTAGATATGGGAATTCCGCAGCAGATGAATGGCCGGATCTTCCAAAGGACCTCCAAGCTGGGCTCTGGAGACCACGCCCTAAACTTGTCAAGATTCCAGTCCAGATTTGACAGGGCTCCGGTATATCGTAGATTGCCAGAGATTCCACCATCAGAACTCGACGAAATTTGGCATGGTTGTTGTACACTTAATTCCGCACAATTCCACTGAAGGAATCGTCAAAGCAATGCTCGAGGAGGTGGTGGCAGTGGATACAAGTTTGTTGTTCGGAAAAAACAGCACGGTCGCCCGAGGGCAATGTTGACATTGAGCCCCTGAGCTCCATGGATGATTCTTTCATGATCATGATAGAGATCAGAGTTGATGTTGACGAAGGCCCTGTTCCGAACATGATGATCGGAGGTAGGGCACAGTCCTTGGTTAAGACAAGGTGGCTAGTCGAGCCGGCGACAAAAGATGCCGACATCAACCATAGAGCTCGGCTCCGATGCGTAGATCGTGCCGGAGACGATCCGAATTCCCATCGCCCCGCGGCGACCACCAATATGCTCTCAATGAAAGCACAAATGTCGGTTCAATATCCGGCGTATCTCGTAGTAGGGGTCCTAATCTAGGCATCTGGGAGAGATTGTAACATGGACACGGGGTTTTACCCAGCTTCGGGCTCTCTTGATGAGATAATACCCTACATGCTGCTTTTGATTGTATTCATATGGGTGTAGTATAGAGTATATGTATCTACCACGAGATTGTAGTAATGAATATGAGATTGTCTACTGACTAGCCTGGCCTCGGTTTATATATGCACCGCAGGCCTAGGGTTTAGAGGAGTCCTTGTCTTGGGTGCCAAGTCTTGTAGAATCCTCCTTGTATGCGGCATGGGCTGTCCGAACTGGCCCAATAGTGAACCGCCATGGGGGTCCTCGCTCCGATCCAGCTTGTCAGGAGACGACGTGGTGAGTACCCCCTAGTCCAGGACACCGTCAAGCATGCCTTTGTCAATTCTCGATTACTTATGCCATCGTCGAGCATGAGAGCTGTAGCATGTCACTCTAGCGCAACCGTGCATATGATCGCCTCAAGCTGCATCTTGCAATGGAGTTTTGTGAATTGCCACACAGGTCATACCCTGTAGATGCACCAACATACATAACAAAAAACTTGTTTGTGAAGTACTTGGATAATTATGTTGAGCATTTCAACATTCAACCGAAGTATCTCACCAGCGTGGAGTCATCCACATATGACAGTGATGAAAAATGTTGGTCCATTGAGGCAAAGGACATGTCAAAGTGCACCACAGTCAAGTTCACAACAACGTTTCTTGTTGTGGCAAGTGGTGAGAATAGTGCAGAGAATATTCCAATGATCCCTGGACAAGAAAACTTTCCAGGTGATGTCATCCACTCCTCAAGCTAAAGGTCAGGCAAGAGCTACTCTGGCAGGAATGTGTTGGTCGTTGGATCCGGCAACTCCAGGATGGAAATTGCTTATGACCTTGCGAGCCATGGTGCCAACACATCGATTGTTATACGAAGCCCGGTATGTACATGCACTATATATGTTCATTGGGTGCATGAACGCAAATTCTTAGTATAGTTACTAATAGAAGAGATGCAATTTTAAGTGTTATTACTAATAGGAAGTATCTCACATAGAAAAAGAGATGGTCTGTTTTATATCACACATAAACAACTAAAAGACTAGAGGAACCACATGAAAAAAATTTAATTCTTGAAAGAAGAAATTCTCTGCAATTTTATTTATCATGCATACATCAAAAGAGGTGTGACATGTTTTGTGGTTGTAGATTCATGTAATGACAAAGGAATTAATTCATTTGGGGATGACACTTGCTCACCATCTTCCATCGAATCTAGTGGATGAACTCCTTGTGATGGCAGTGTATTTAATATTTGGAGACCTGTCACGACATGGCATCACAAGGCCAAAAATGGGTCCAATGACCCTCAAAGCAGAAACAGGCCGATCTACAGTGATTGATGTTGGGACTATTGGATTGATCAAAAAAGGCATCATCAAAGTAAGTATATCCTTGACATGACATAACTTTATAACATATGTTGATTTGATATGCCAAGTTATCAATGTATTTTTATCTCATATAGGTTCAAGGGAGCATTAGTAAGATGAAGGGCAACATAGTTAAATTTCAATGCAGTAAAAGAATCTCATTTGACGTGATTGTGTTTGCAACTGGATACAAAAGCACGACAAATATATGGCTCAAGTTAATATAGCTCGTCTTTGAACATGTCTGAGTTTGTTTTCTTGGTGTAGCCATTATTAAATCTGCTAACAAGCTCTATGTTTTTTTAATCCAGGATGGTGAGAGCATGTTAAATGGCAACAAACTGCCCATCCAAAAATATCCGAATCATTGGAAAGGTAAAAATGGGCTTTATTGTGCTGGGTTAGTGAGGAGAGGATTAGCCGGTATTGCAGAAGATGCCAAGAATATCTCTAATGACATCAAATCTATGATAGACTCTATGTCAAGTTAAATCATCTTTGACATGTAGTTTACCATGGCAAGCATGCTAGAAGGCTGATTCTTTGAGAGATATATCCTGTTAT
>NC_041382.1:768927611-768928564 GCF_002162155.2 Triticum dicoccoides | reverse complement strand
GGGTAGGTTGAACCCCCCCTCGTGTTGAAGTTATCGGGACACGGGGTATATCGACAACGACATATCCGATAAAAAATAAGAAGACGAAGAAAAAATAAAAAGAGGAGAAGAAGATATTAATAGAGGAGAAGATTGAAGAAAAAAAGAAGAAAAAAAGAGGAGAAGAAGAGAAAATATAATATTCTATTTATATTCTATTTTCTCTTCTTCTCCTCTATTCATTTCTTCTTCTCCTCTTCTTTTTCTTCTTCTTATTTATTTCTCCTCTTCTTCCTCTCCTCTTCTTCTCCTTTCTTCCTCTTCTTATTTTCCTTTTTCCTCTCATTCTTTTTCTTCTTCTTCCTTTCCTAGCTAGATATATTAAACTTTTCTAAAAATGTAACTTTTGCATACATAAATGGGAAAATAATATTATCGGGGAGGGGGTAGGTCGAACCCCCCCTCGTGTTGAAGTTATCGGGACACGAGGTATATCGACAACGACATATCCAATAAAAAATAAGAAGACGAAGAAGAAATAAAAAGAGGAGAAGAAGAAAGGAATAGAGGAGAAGATTGAAGAAAAAAAGAAAAAAAAGAGGAGAAGAAGAAAGGAATATAGAAGAAGAAGAAGAAAAAAATAGAATATTCTATTTTTTCTTCTTCTCCTCTTTTTCTTCTTCTTTTTTCCTTTTCTTATTTATTTGTCCTCTTCTTCCTCTCCTCTTCTTCTCCTTTCTTCCTCTTCTTATTTCCTTTTTCCTCTCATTCTTTTTCTTCTTCTTCCTTCTTAAAAATACATGAAGTAGTATTGCTTGCTTTTTTTAAAATAATGTTCAAAAATAAAAGTAGTATTGCTTCCTTTTCTCTCTCATTATTTTAAAATAAGGTTTTGCCTAATTCATTGTTCATATGAATTATACAAACATTTGCATATTTACACTAAATAATATCACCAAAAAATTATATGAACA
>NC_041382.1:768915414-768927266 GCF_002162155.2 Triticum dicoccoides | reverse complement strand
TATTCATCACCCAGGGTGCAGAATAAGTTATTCTTCACCCGAGGTAATCTTACGATCGCTTCCTAAATAAATTACGTTTAGAATATAAATAGTAACATGCATATTGATTCAATATGTAAAATTTGGTATAAAAAGCAAAAATATAGGTTATAAGACCAGAAAAATCACATTTTATGTATGTTTTACACTATGTTTTTACATTCATAATTTTACGTAACATAAAATATTTTTTACGGCGAGTACATATTTTCTTACGTTCTCTTTTTATGTACGAAATAAGGCAAATTTTACGAAACGTAAAAATACGGTGCCTTGATGTCAAAATAGAGAGGGGGTGAAGAATAACTATTCCTCACCCAGGATGATGAACAGCGCGACCCTATATATATATATATACACACACACACACAGAGAGAGAGAGAACATATATACATACATATATACATTTTTATAAAAATACAAAAAACACAAAATCTAAGAAAGGACATATAAACAGATATACACACATACATATACTCATACATATACATATAATCAGGAAAGAAACATCTATATATATGCAAAAAAACAGGGAGGAAGAGGGGGGGCGGTGCCGGCCCTGACCAAATGGATGAGTCACAGCGTGGTCGGGGCAGGGCGAGGCAGAGGCGACGGCGGCGTGGTCGGGGCAGGGCCACGGCGGCGTGTGGTCGGGGCAGGGCGAGGCAGAGGCGACGACGGCGCGGGGCAGCTGGGGCGACGACGACGTGGTCGGGGCAGGGCGGCGACGACATCAACGAGGCAGCAGAGGGCGACGACAACGTTGATGGGGCGAGCTCTCGATCGAGCAGCCTGGCGGCGTCGTCGGGCGAACTGATGCAGATGATGTCTAAAAAACGCCAAGTGCTTTCTTATATACTGAGAGCATTGGTCCCGGTTCGTGGCACCAACCGGGACCAATGCCACCCTTTAGTCCCGGTTGGTGGCACCAACCGGGACCAAAGGCCTCTTTTCAGCAGCCCAAAGGGCGGGAAGCGGCGGCCTTTGGTCCCGGTTGGTAGCACCAACCGGTACTAAAGGGTGGCATTGGTCCCGGTTGATGCTACGAACCGGTACCAATGCACCCCTTTAGTCCCGGTTGGTGGCACCAACCGGGACCAAAGGCCTTGTGCTGGAACTGGCGCGGTGCGGTGGGATGTTTAGTCCCACCTCGCTAGCCGAGATGCTTCGAAAGTGGTTTATAAGCGCTGCTGCGCTGACCACTTCGAGCTCCTCTCAAATGCAGGCTTACGGCCTAAAGTCACTTTATCTGCCTGTGGGCCTACTGGGCCTCCCGCGGGCCTGAATCCTGGCCCATGGTAGGGTTTCTAGTCGTATTCAGGCCGTGGGGGCCCAGTAGGTGGCACTTTTTTGTTTCTTTTCTTTGTTGCTTTATTTATTTTATTTTGTTTCTACTTACAACAAAATACTTAATGTTGCTATTTTTATTTTTTTTCAGTATTTTTGTTTTGTTTTTTGCATTTTTTTGTTTCTTACTTTATTTTTTAATTATTTTTGCTTTTCGGTCAGAAAAATTATAAACTTTCTGTTAGTGCCATTTGTTTTCAAATTTGAATAGTTAAAATTTGAATTCTTTGAAATTTGTGTGAATCACAAGTTTGTGATTAACTTTGCTATAAAAATAGTTTTTTCCATTTTTTATTTTGTTTTTTGCATTATTTATTTTCTTTTGTTTTTTGCTTTTTTTAATTCTTTTTTCTTTTAGGTCAGCAAAATTATAAACTTTCTGTTAGTGCCATTAGTTTTAGAAAAATTATAAACTTTCTGTTAGTGCCATTAGTTTTCAAATTTAAGTAGTTAAAATTTGAATTCTTTGAAATTTGTGTGAATCACAAGTTTGTGATTAACTTTACTATAAAAATAGTTTTTTTTCCAGTTTTTTGTTTTGTTTTTTGCATTATTTTTTTCTTTTGTTTTTTGCTTTATTTTTTAATTCTTTTTGCTTTTATGTCAGAAAAATTATAAACTTTCTGTTAGTGCCATTAGTTTTAGAAAAAATTATTAACTTTCTGTTAGTGCCATTAGTTTTCAAATTTGAATAGTTAAAATTTGAATAATGGTATTACGAGGGCCGAACCATAAGACATTAAAGCATTTCAAATGAACTCTGAAAAAGTTGAAAGTTGACATGGTATCATAATTTCACCCATGTAGCATGTGCATGTACAAAACGGACAATGGTATCATACTCGTCTGTTACAAAGTTGGCATGGTATCATCATAATAGTTGCGGGAGAAAGTCTTCACTTTTTCTTCGCTTGTATCATTTGCTTATTGCGCCGTAACCATGGATAATCTTCATCGTTTATCAGGATGCTTAGGTCAGCATTGACTTTGAAAGGAGGAATTTCATGAAACTTTTCATAATCTTCAGACATGTTTGTCTTGCCCTCCACTCCCACAATGTCCCTTTTTCCTGAAAGAGCTATGTGGCGCTTTGGCTCATCTTATGATGTATTCGCTTCCTTATCTTTTCTTTTTCTCGGTTTGGTAGACATGTTCTTCACATAGATAACATGTGCCACATCACTGGCTAGGATGAACGGTTCGTCTGCATACGCAAGATTGTTGAGATCCACTGTTGTCATTCTGTACTGTGGGTCTACCTGTATCCCGCCTCCTGACAGATTGACCCATTTGCACTTAAACAAAGGGACCTTAAAATCATGTCCGTAGTCAAGTTCCCATATGTCCACTATGTAACCATAATATGTGTCCTTTCCCCTCTCGGTTGCTGCATCAAAGCGGACACCGCTGTTTTTGTTGGTGTTCTTTTGATCTTGGGCGATCGTGTAAAATGTATTCCCATTTATCTCGTATCCTTTGTAAGTCAATACATTCAAAGATGGTCCCCTGGACAACAAGTACAACTCATCACAAACAGTGTTGTCACCTCTGAGACGTGTTTCCAACCAACTACTGAAAGTCCTGATGTGTTCACATGTAATCCAGTCGTCACACTGCTCCGGGTGTTTGGAGCGCAAACTGTTCCTGTGTTCATCGACATACGGGGTCACCAAGGTAGAGTTCTGTAGAACTATGTAATGTGCTTGAGATCAAGAATATCCGTCCCTGCGTATTATTGAGGCCCCTCCCAGCGTGCCTTTTCCAGTTAGTCTCCCCTCATATCGCGATCTAGGGAGACCTATCTTCTTAAGGCCAGGAATGAAGTCAACACAAAACCCAATGACATCCTCTGTTTGATGGCCCATGGAGATGCTTCCTTCTGGCCTAGCGCGGTTATGGACATATTTCTTTAGGACTCCCATGAACCTCTCAAAGGGGAACATTGTGTAGAAATACGGGCCCCAGAATGACAATCTCGTCGACTAGATGAACTAGGACGCGCGTCATGATATTGAAGAAGGATGGTGGGAACACCAGCTCGAAACTGACAGGACATTGTGCCACATCACTCCTTAGCCTTGGTACGAGTTCTGGATAAATCACCTTCTGAGAGATTGCATTGAGGAATGCACATAGCTTCATAATGGCTAATCAGACGTTTTCCGGTAGAAGCCCCCTCAATGCAACCGGAAGTAATTGCGTCATAATCACATGGCAGTCATGAGACTTTAGGTTCTGGAACTTTTTCTCTGGCATATTTATTATTCCCTTTATATTCGAAGAGAAGCCAGTCGTGACCTTCACACTGAGCAGGCATTCAAAGAAGATTTCTTTCTCTTCTTTTGTAAGAGCGTAGCTGGCAGGACCTTTATACTGCTTCGGAGGCATGCCGTCTTTTTTGTGCAAACGTTGCAGGTCCTCTCGTGCCTCAGGTGTATCTTTTGTCTTCCCATACACGCCCAAGAAGCCTAGCAGGTTCACGCAAAGGTTCTTCGTCACGTGCATCACGTCGATTGAAGAGCGGACCTCTAGGTCTTTCCAGTAGGGTAGATCCCAAAATAGATTTCTTCTTCCACATGGGTGCGTGTCCCTCAGCGTCATTCAGAACAGCTAGTCCGCCGGGGCCCTTTCCAAAGATTACGTGTAAATCATTGACCATAGCAAGTACGTGATCACCGGTACGCATGGTGGGCTTCTTCCGGTGATCTGCCTCGCCTTTGAAATGCTTGCCTTTCTTTCGACATTGATGGTTGGTCGGAAGAAACCGACGATGGCCCAGGTACACATTCTTCATGCATTTGTCCAGGTATATACTTTCAGTTTCTTGTAAATAGTGTGTGCATGCGTGGTATCCCTTGTTTGTTTGTCCTGAAAGGTTACTGAGAGCGGGCCAATCGTTGATGGTTACAAACAGCAACGAGTGCAGGTTAAATTCCTCCTATTTGTGCTCATCCCACGTACGTACACCGTTTCCATTCCACAACTGTAGAAGTTCTTCAACTAATGGCCTTAGGAACACATCAATGTCGTTGCCGGGTTGCTTAGGGCCTTGGATGAGAATTGGCATCATAATGAACTTCTGCTTCATGCACATCTAAGGAGGAAGGTTATACATACATAGAGTAACGGGCCAGGTGCTGTGATTGCTGTGTTGGGGATCGTAGCAGAAATTTAAAATTTTCTACGCATCACCAAGATCAATCTATGGAGTAATCTAGCAACGAGGGGAAGGGGAGTGCATCTACATACCCTTGTAGATTGCTAAGCGGAAGCGTTACTAGAACGCGGATGAGGTAGTCGTACTCGTAGCGATTCAGATCACGGTCGATTCTGATCTAAGCACCGAACAACGGCGCCTCTGCGTTCAACACACGTGCAGCCCGATGACGTCTCCCATGCCTTGATCCAGCAAGGAGAGAGGGAGAGGTTGGGGAAGACTCCATCCAGCAGCAGCATGACGGCGTGGTGGTGGTGGTGGAGGAGCGCGGTACTCCAGCAGGGCTTCGCCAAGCACTACGAGAGACGAGGAGGGAGAGAGGTAGGGCCGCGCCTTGGGAGAGAGAGACTCGTGTGTTGTGCAGCCCCAAAACCTCCACTATATATAGGGGAAAGGGCAAGGGGAGGCGCCCAAGGGTTTCCCCTAGGGGGGGCGGCGGCCAGGGCAGATGGGATCTCCCCCTTGGGTGACTTGCCCCCCAAGCCAGGAGGTGGGAACCCTAGATGGGGCACCCCAAACCCCCTGGTCACGTGGGAATAGGTGAGGGGGGCACACAACCCCTTAGTGGGCTGGTTTTTCCCCTTCCCTTGGCCCATGAAGCCCCCCAACACTTGCCGGGGCTCCCGAAACACCTTTCGGTCATGCTGGTCATCACCCGGTACCTCCGGAACACTTCCGGACCCCAAAACCCTTCGTCCAATATATCAATCTTCACCTCCGGACCATTCCAGAACTCCTCGTGATGTCCGGGATCTCATCCGGGACTCCGAACAACATTCGGCAACCGCGCACATACTTTCCCTATAACCCTAGCGTCATCGAACCTTAAGTGTGTAGACCCTACGGGTTCAGGAATAATGCAGACATTACCGAGACATCTCTCTGGTCAATAACCAACAGCGGGATCTGGATACCCATGTTGGCTCCCACATGTTCCACGATGATCTCATCGGATGAACCACGATGTCAAGGATTCAGTCAATCCCGTATACAATTCCCTTTGTCTGCCGGTATAATACTTGCCCGAGATTCGATCGTCGGTATCCCGATACCTTGTTCAATCTCGTTACCGGCAAGTCTCTTTACTCGTTCCGTAACACATCATCCCGTGATCAACTCCCTTGTCACATTGTGCACATTATGATGATGTCCTACCGAGTGGGCCCAGAGATTCCTCTCCGTTTACACGGAGTGACAAATCCCAGTCTCGATTCGTGCCAACCCAACAGACACTTTCGAAGATACCCGTAGTGCACCTTTATAGCCACCCAGTTACGTTGTGGCATTTGGCACACCCAAAGCATTCCTACGGTATCTGGGAGTTGCACAATCTCATGGTCTAAGGAAATGATACTTGACATTAGAAAAGCTTTAGCAGACAAACTATACGATCTTGTGCTAGGCTTAGGATTGGGTCTTGCCCATCACATCATTCTCCTAATGATGTGATCCCGTTATCAATGACATCCAATGTCCATGGTCAGGAAACCATGACCATCTATTGATCAACGAGCTAGCCAACTAGAGGCTTACTAGGGACATGTTGTGGTCTATGTATTCACACATGTATTACGGTTTCCAGTTAATACAATTATAGCATGAACAATAGACAATTATCATGAACAAGGAAATACAATAATAACCATTTTATTATTGCCTCTAGGGCATATTTCCAACAGTCTCCCACTTGCACTAGACTCAATAATCTAGTTCACATCACTATGTGATTGCAATGAATCCAACACCCATGGGGTTTGTTCATATCTTGCTTGTGAGAGAGGTTTATTAGTCAATGAGTTTGAACCTTTCAGATCCATGTGTGCTTTACAAATCTCTATGTCATCTTGTAGATGCAGCTACCATCTGCTACTTGGAGCTATTCCAAATAACCGTTCTACTATACGAATCCGGTTTACTACTCAGAGTCATCCAGATTAGTGTCAAAGTTTGCATTGACGTAACCCTTTACAATGAACTCTTTTACCACCTCCATAGTCGAGAAAATTCCTTAGTCCACTAGTTACTAAGGATAAGTTCGACCGCTGTCGTGTGATCCATTCCTGGATCACTCTTGTACCCCTTGACTGACTCATGGCAAGGCACACTTCAGGTGCGGTACACAGCATAGCATAGTATAGAGCCTACGTCTAAAGCATAGGGGACGACCTTCGTCCTTTCTCTCTCTTCTGCCGTGGTCAGGTCTTGAGTCTTACTCAATATTCACACCTTGTAACACAGCTAAGAACTCCTTCTTTGCTGATCTATTTTGAACTCCTTCAAAATCTTGTCACGGTATGTATTCATTCGGAAGTACTATTAAGCATTTTTGATCTATCCTTATAGATCTTGATGCTCAATGTTCAAGTAGTTTAATCCAGATTTTCCATTGAAAAACACTTTCCAAATAACCCTGCATGCTTTCTAGAAATTCTACATCATTTCTGATCAACAATATGTTAACAACCTATACTCATCAAAAGATTCTATAGTGCTCCCACTCACTTCTTTGGAAATACAAGTTTCTCATAAACTTTGTATAAACCCAAAATCTATGATCATCTCATCAAAGCGTAGGTTCCAACTCCGAGATGCTTACTCCAGTCCTTAGAAGGATTGCTGGAGCTTTGCATACTTGTCAACATCTTTCAGGATTGACAAAACCTTCTGGTTGTATCACATACAACCTTTCCTCAAGAAAAATGTCGAGAAAACAATGTTTTTTACATCCTATCTGCAAGATTTCATAAATAATGCAGTAACTGCTAACATAATTCCAACAGACTCTTAGCATCGCTACGAGTGAGAAAGTCTCATCGTAGTCAACTCCTAGAACTTGTCGGGAAACATCTTAACGACAAGTTGAGCTTTCTTAATGGTGACACTTACCATCATTGTCTGTCTTCCTTTTAAAATCCATCTACACCCAACAGCCTTACGACCATCAAGTGGTTCTTTCAAAGTCTATACTTTCTTTTATACATGGATCCTCTCTCGGATTTTATGGCCTCGAGCCATTCTTCGGAATCTGGGCCCACCATCACTTCTCCATAGCTCGTAGGTTCATTGTTGTCTAGCAACATGACTTCCAAGACATGATTACGTACCACTCTGAAGTAGTATGCATCCTTGTCGACCTGTGAGGTTTGGTAGTGACTTGATCCGAAGTTTCATGATCACTATCATAAGCTTCCACTTCAATTGGTGTAGGTGCCACAGGAGCAACTTCATGTGCCCTGCTACACACTAGTTGAAGTGATGGTTCAATAACCTCATCAAGTCTTCACCATCCTCCCACTCAATTCTTTCGAGGGAAACTTTTCCTCGAGAAAGGACCCGTTTCTAGAAACAATCACTTTTGCTTCCGGATCTGAAATAGGAGGTATACCCAACTATTTTTGGGTATTCTGTGAAGATGCATTTATCCGCTTTGGGTTCGAGCTTATCAGCCTGAAACTTTTTCACATAAGCATCGCAGCCCCAAACTTTTAAGAAACAACAGCTTAGGTTTCTCTAAACCATAGTTCATACGGTGTCGTCTCAACGGAATTGTGTGGTGCCCTATTTAAAGTGAGTGCGGTTGTCTCTAATGCCTAACCCATAAACGATAGTGGTAATTCGATAAGAGACATCATGGTATGCACCATATCCAATAGGGTGCAGTTGTGATGTTTGGACACACCATCACACTATGGTGGTCCAGGCGGTATTAGTTGTGAAACAATTTCCACAATGTCTTAATTGTGTGCCAAACTCGTAACTCAGATATTCATCTCTATGATCATATCATAGACATTTTATCATCTTGTCACGATGATCTTCAACTTCACTCTGAAATTACTTAAACCTTTCAATAATTCAGACTTGTGTTTCATCAAGTAAATATACTCAGCATCTACTCAAATCATCTATGAAGTAAGAACATAACGATATCCACTGCGTGCCTCAGCACTCATTGGACTGCACACATCAAAATGTATTACTTCCAACAAGTTGCTTTCTTGTTCCATCTTACTGAAAACGAGGCCTTTCAGTCATCTTGCCCATGTGGTATGATTTGCATGTATCAAGTGTTTCAAAATCAAGTGAGTCCAAATGATCCATCTGCATGGAGTTTCTTCATGCATATCTACCAATAGACATGGTTCGCATGTCTCAATCTTTTCAAAAACGAGTGAGTCCAAAGATCCATCATCATGGAGCTTCTTCATGCGTTTTATACCAACATGACTCAAATGGCAATGCCACAAGTACATGGTACTATCATTAGTATCTTATATCTTTTGGCATGAACATGTGTATCACTTCGATCGAGATTCAATAAACCATTCATTTTAGGTGCAAGACCATTGAAGGTATTATTCAAATAAACAGAGTAACCATTATTCTCCTTAAATGAATAACCGTGTGGCGATAAACATAATCCAATCATGTCTATGCTCAACGCAAACACCAAATAACAATTATTTCGGTTTAACGCCAATCCCGATGGTAGAGGGAGCGTTCGATGTTTGATCACATCAACCTTGGAAACACTTCCAACACATATCGTCATCTCACCTTTAGCTAGTCTCCGCAACCTTCTATTTCGAGTTACTAACGCTTAGAAACCGAACCGATATTTATTACCCTGGTGCTACTAGGAGTACTAGTAAAGTACACAATAATGTGACATATATCCAAAATACTTCTGTCGACCTTGCCAGCCTTCTCATCTACCAAGTATCTAGGGTAGTTCTGCTTCAGTGACCGTTGTCCTCATTATAGAAGCACTTAGTCTCGGGTTTGGTTCAACCTTGGGTTTCTTCACTAGAGCAGCAACTGATTTGCCGTCTCATGAAGTATCCCTTCTTTCCCTTGCCCTTGTTGAAACTAGTGGTTTAACCATCAACAATTGATGCTCCTACTTGATTTCTACTTTCACGGTGTCAAACATCGCGAGTTGCTCAAGGATCATCATGTCTATCCCTGATATGTTATAGTTCATCACGAAGCTCCAATAGCTTGGTGGCAGTGACTATGGAGAACCATCACTATCTCATCTGGAAGATTAACTCCCACTCGATTCAAGCGATTGCAGTACTCAGACAATCTGAGCACATGCTCAACGATTGAGTTTTCCTCCCTTAGTTTGCAGGCTTAAGAAACTTGTCAGAGGTCTCATACCTCTTGACGTGGGCACTAGTCTGAAATTCCAATTTCAGTCTTTGGAACATCTCATATGTTCTGCGACATTTCAAAACGTCTTTGGTGCCACAATTCTAAACCGTTAGTATTACGTACTGAACTATCACGTAGTCATCAAAACGTGTATGTCAGATATTTCCCAACATCTACAGACGATGCTTGAGGTTCAACACACTGAGCGGTGCATTAAGGACATAACCCTTCTGTGCAGTAATGATGACAGTCCTCAGTTCATGGACCCAGTCCGCATAATTGCTACTGTCAACTCTCAACTAAATTTTCTCTAGAAACATATCTAAAACAGTAGAACCAAAGCATGAGCTATGACATAATTTGCAAAGACCTTTTGACTATGTTCATGATAATTAAGTTCATCTAATCAAATTATTCAATGAACTCCCACTTAGATAGACATCCCTCTAGTAATCTAAGTGATACATGATCCAAGTCAACTAGGCCATGTCCGATCATCACGTGAGACAGACTAGTCATCTTCGGTGAACATCTTCATGTTGATCGTATCCACTATACGACTCATGTTCGACCTTTCGGTCTTCCATGTTCTGAGGCCATGTCTGTACATGCTAGGCTTGTCAAGTTAACCTAAGTGTATTGCGTGTGTAAATCTGGTTTACACCCGTTGTATGCGAACGTTAGAACCTATCACACCCGATCATCATGTGGTGCTTCGGAACAACGGACCTTAGCAATGGTGCACAGTTAGGGGGAACACTTTCTTGAAATTATTGCGAGGGATCATCTTATTTATGCTATCGTCGTTCTAAGAAAATAAGATGTAAACATGACAAACATCACATGCAAATCATAAAGTGACATGATATGGCCAATATCATCTTGCGCCTTTGATCTCCATCTTCGAGGCGCGACATGAACACCATCGTCACTGGCATGACACCATGATCTCCATCATCGTGTCTTCATGAAGTTGCCTCGCCAACTATTACTTCTACTACTATGGCTAATGGTTAGCAATAAAGTGAAGTAATTACATGGCGTTTTCATTGACACGCAGGTCATAAATAAATTAAGACAACTCCTATGGCTCCTGCCGGTTGTCATACTCATCGACATGCAAGTCGTGATTCCTATTATAAGAACATGATCAATCTCATACATCACATATATCATTCATCACATCCTTTTGTCCATATCACATCACATAGCATACCCTGCAAAAACAAGTTAGACGTCCTCTAATTGTTGTTGCATGTTTTACGTGGCTGCTATGGGTTTCTAGCAAGAATGTTTCTTACCTACGCAAAACCACAACGATGATATGCCAATTGCTATTTACCCTTCATAAGGACCCTTTTCATCGAATCCGATCCGACTAAAGTGGGAGAGACAGACACCCGCCGGCCACCTTATGCATCAAGTGCATGTCAGTCGGTGGAACCTGTCTCACGTAAGTGTACGTGTAAGGTCGGTCCGAGCCGCTTCATCCCACAATGCCGCCGAATCAAGATAAGACTAGTAACGGCAAGCAAATTGAACAAATTATCGCCCACAACTACTTTGTGTTCTACTCGTGCATAGAATCTACGCATAGACCTAGCTCATGATGCCACTGTTGGGGATCGTAGCAGAAATTTAAAATTTTCTACGCATCACCAAGATCAATCTATGGAGTAATCTAGCAAGAAGGGGAAGGGGAGTGCATCTACGTACCCTTGTAGATCGCTAAGCGGAAGCGTTACTAGAACGCGGATGAGGTAGTCATACTCGTAGCGATTCAGATCGCGGTCGATTCCGATCTAAGCGCCGAACAACGGCGCCTCCGCGTACAACACACGTGCAGCCCGGTGACGTCTCCCATGCCTTGATCCATCAAGGAGAGAGGGAGAGGTTGGGGAACACTCCGTTCAGCAGCAGCATGACGGCGTGGTGGTGGCGGTGGAGGAGCGCGGTACTCCAGCAGGGCTTCACCAAGCACTACGAGAGACGAGGAGGGAGAAAGGTAGGGCTGCGCCTTGGGAGAGAGAGACTCGTGTGTTGTGCAGCCGCAAAACCTCCACTATATATAGGGGCAAGGGCAAGGGGAGGC
>NC_041382.1:768891885-768915298 GCF_002162155.2 Triticum dicoccoides | reverse complement strand
GGAATAGGTGAGGGGGCACACAGCCCCTTAGTGGGCTGGTTTGGCCCCTTCCCTTGGCCCATGAAGCCCCCCCCCCAACACTTGCCGGAGCTCCCGAAACACCTTTCGGTCATGCTGGTCATCACCCGGTACCTCCGGAACACTTCCGGACTCCAAAACCCTTCGTCCAATATATCAATCTTCACCTCCGGACCATTCCGGAACTCCTCGTGATGTCCGGGATCTCATCCGGGACTTCGAACAACATTCGGCAACCGCGCACATACTTTCCCTATAACCCTAGCGTCATCGAACCTTAAGTGTGTAGACCCTACGGGTTCAGGAATAATGCAGACATGACCGAGACATCTCTCTGGTCAATAACCAACAGCGGGATCTGGATACCCATGTTGGCTCCCACATGTTCCATGATGATCTCATCGGATGAACCACGATGTCAAGGATTCAGTCAATCTCGTATACAATTCCCTTTGTCTACTGGTATAGTACTTGCCCGAGATTCGATCGTCGGTATCCCGATACCTTGTTCAATCTCGTTACCGGCAAGTCTCTTTACTCGTTTCGTAACACATCATCCCGTGATCAACTCCTTGGTCACATTGTGCACATTATGATGATGTCCTACCGAGTGGGCCCAGAGATACCTCTCCGTTTACACGGAGTGACAAATCCCAGTCTCGATTCATGCCAACCCAACAGACACTTTCGGAGATACCCGTAGTGCACCTTTAGAGCCACCCAGTTACGTTGTGGCATTTGGCACAACCAAAGCATTCCTACGGTATCCGGGAGTTGCACAATCTCATGGTCTAAGGAAATGATACTTGACATTAGAAAAGCTTTTAGCAGACGAACTATACGATCTTGTGCTAGGCTTAGGATTGGGTCTTGTCCATCACATCATTCTCCTAATGATGTGATCCCATTATCAATGACATCCAATGTCCATGGTCAGGAAACCATGACCATCTATTGATCAATGAGCTAGTCAACTAGAGGCTTACTAGGGACATGTTGTGGTCTATGTATTCACACATGTATTACGGTTTCCGGTTAATACAATTATAGCATGAATAATAGACAATTATCATGAACAAGGAAATACAATAATAACCATTTTATTATTGCCTCTAGGGCATATTTCCAACATGCTGCCCTGCTCCCCGAAAGGATTAATGCCATCCGCGCTTAAACCAAACCATACGTTCCTTGGGTCACTTGCAAACGCAGGCCAGTACTTTCTCTTGATTTTTCTCCACTGCGACCCATCAGCGGGTGCTCTCAACTTCCCGTCTTTCTTATAGTCCTCACTGTGCCATCGCATCAACTTGGCATGATCTTCGTTTCTGAACAGACGTTTCAACCGTGGTATTATAGGAGCATACCACATCACCTTCGCAGGAACCCTATTCCTGGGGGGCTCGCCATCAACATCACCAGGGTCATCTCGTCTTATCTTATACCGCAATGCACCGCATACCGGGGATGCGTTCAAATCCTTGTACGCACCGCGGTAGAGCATGCAGTCATTAGGGCATGCATGTATCTTCTGCACCTCCAATCCCAGAGGGCATACGACCTTCTTTGCTGCGTATGTACCGTCGGGTAATTCGTTATCCTTTGGAAGCTTCTTCTTCAATATTTTCCCCTGTTCAAGAATTCATCCGATTAACCAGTTAACTTGCCGATTAATCCCTACTCGTAGGGTCACCGAGTAGCTGATAAACTCAAAAATCGTTCGATTAATTGATTAAATGGCCGATTAACTTGCTGATTAGTCGACTAATCCCCTACTCACCAGCCAACCGAGCAGCTACCAGTTAACGATTTCCTCAACAATGATATTTTCAGTAGCTTCCCAAATCCTTTGTCAGGCACAGCATTCTCAGCCTTCCACTGCAGCAATTCCAGTACGGTACCGAGCTTTGTGTTGCCATCTTCGCAATTGGGGAGCAACCCTTTTTTGTGATCCTCTAACATGCGATCGAACTTCAGCTTCTCCTTTTGACTTTCACATTGCGCCCTTGCATCGACAATGACCCGGCAGAGATCATCATCATCGGGCACATCGTCTGCTTCCTCATGATCTTCAGCACCTTTCCCCGTTGCAGCATCATTGGGCACATCGTCTGGTTCCTCTTGATCTTCAGCAGCTTCCCCCGTTGTAGCATCACCGTTTTTGGGGGGCACATAGTTGTCATCGTCCTCTTCTTCTTCACCGTCTTCCATCATAACCCCTATTTCTCCGTGCATCGTCCAAACATTATAGCGTGGCATGAAACCATTGTAAAGCAGGTGGGTGTGAAGGATATTTCGGTCAGAGTAAGACTTCGTATTCCCACATTTAGGGCATGGACAACACATAAAACCATTCTGCTTGTTTGCCTCAGCCACTTCGAGAAAATCATGCATGCCCTTAATGTACTCGAAGGTGTGTCTGTACCGTACATCCATTGCCGATTCATCTACGTGCATTATATATAATTAAGTGTCTCAAAAACCATTATAGAACATCATGAGTAGATAATTAAGTGACCAAATTAATAGAAGTTCATCATCACATTAAAACCAAAGTACATACATAGTTCTCATCTAACAACATATAGCTCTCCAGAGCATCAAATTAATTAAACCATACACTGAAACTATGTAAAACATTTCAATGCGAAAACAAATGCGATCATAATCGCAACCAAGGTAACAATTGATCCAACGGCATAATGATACCAAGCCTCGGTATGAATGGCATATTTTCTAATATTTCTCATCTTCAACCCCATTGCATCCATCTTGATCTTGTGATCATCGACGACATCCGCAACATGCAACTCCAATATCATCTTCTCCTCCTCATTTTTTTTATTTTTTCTTTCAAGTAATTGTTTTGTTCTTCAACTAAATTTAACCTCTCGACATTAGGGTCGGTTGGAATTTCCGGTTCAACTACCTCCTAGATAAATAAAATCTATGTCACGTTGGTCGGCATAATTGTCATAAACAATAAATGAACCAAATAGTTATAAAAAGATAATATATACCACATCTGAATCATAGCCAGGACGAGGGCCGACGGGGGCGGATACCAAAACCATCGCACTATATAATAACAAGCAATAATAGAAGTAAGAAAATTAGACAAGTATCTATCTAAAGTAAGAATTTTTTCTTTCAGAAAGAAGATAAGAACAAGAGGCTCACCACGGTGGTGCCGGCGACGAGATCGATGCGGGCGATCGACGACGGTGAAGACGGGAGTGGGACGTGACGGGCCGCTAAACCTAGACAAATCTCGAGGAAAATGGAGCTTTAAGGTCGAGCTTCGAGAGGAGAAAGCTTAACTAGTGTGGCTCGGGCATTTCATCGAACACTTCATGTGCATAGGAGGTGAGCTAGAGCACCACAAAGCCCTCCCCTCGCTGGCCAGAGAAAAACAGAGCACTGGGGTGCTCTGCTCGCGGGCGAGGGGTATATATAGGCACCTCATTGGTCCCGGTTCGTGGCATGAACCGGGACTAAAGGGAAGCCTGTGGTCCCGGTTCAAGCCACCAACCGGGACCAATGGTTGTGGGCCAGGAGCGAGGCCCATTGGTCCCGGTTCGTCCCACCAACCGGGACCAATGCCCCCACGGGGCCCGGCAGGCCCCTGGCCTCACGAACTGGGACCAATGCCCCCATGGGTCCCGGTTCTGGACTGAACCGAGACTAATGGGCTGACCCGGCCTAAACCAAAGCCCTCTTTTCTACTAGTGAACATACATACCAAAAACCTTGTTTGTGAAGTACTTGGATGACTATGTTGAGCGTTTCAACATTCAACCAAAGTATCTCACCAGCGTGGAGTCATCCACATATGACAATGATGAAAAATGTTGGTCCATTGTGGCAAAGGACATGTCAAAGTGCACCACATTCAAGTTCACGGTGAAGTTTCTTGTTGTGGCAAGTGGTGAGAATAGTGCAGAGAATATTCCAATGTTCCCTGGACTGGAAAACTTTCCAGGTGATGTTATCCACTCCTCAAGCTACAAGTCAGGCAAGAGCTACTCTGGCAAGCATGTATTGGTCATTGGATCTGGCAACTCCGGGATGGAAATTGCTTATGACCTTGCGACCCATGGTGCCAACACATCGATTGTTATACGAAGCCCGGTACGTACATGCACTATATATTTTCATAGGTTGCATGAACACAAATTCTTAGTATGGTTATTAATAGAAGAGATGCAATTTTCAGTGTTATTACTAATAGGAAGTATTTCACGTAGAAAAAGAGATGGACTGTTTTATATCACACACAAACAACTAAAAGAATAGAGGAACCACATGACAAAAATTTATTTCTTGAAAGAAGAAATTTTATGAATTTTTTTATCATGCATACTTCAAAAGAGGTGTGACATGTTTTGTGGTTGCAGATTCATGTAATGACAAAGGAATTAATTCGTTTGGGGATGACACTTGCTCACCATCTTCCATTGAATCTAGTGGATAAACTCCTTGTGATGGCCGCGTATTTAATATTTGGAGACCTGTCACAGCATGGCATCACAAGGCCAAAAATGGGTCCAATGACCCTCAAATCAGAAATAGGCCGATCTGCAGTAATTGATGTTGGGACTGTTGGATTGATCAAAAAAGGCATCATCAAAGTAAGTATATTCTTGACATGACATAAATTTATAACATATGTTGATTTGATATGCCAAGTTATCAATGTATTTTTATCTCCTAAAGGTTCAAGGGAGCATTAGTAAGATCAAGGGCAACATAGTTAAATTCCAATGCAGTAAAAGAATGTCATTTGATGCAATTGTGTTTGCAATTGGATACAAAAGCACGACAAATATGTGGCTCAAGGTAATATAGCTTGTGTTTGAACATGTCTGAGTTTGTTTTCTTGATGTAACCATTATTAAATCTGCAAACAAGGTCTATGTGTTTTTAATCCAGAATGGTGAGAGCATGTTAAATGGCAACAGACTGCCCATCCAAAAATATCCGAATCATTGGAAAGGTGAAAATGGGCTCTATTGTGCTGGGTTGGCGAGGAGAGGATTAGCTGGTATTGCAACAGATGCCAAGAATATCGCTAATGACATCAAATCTGTGATGGACTCTATGTCAAGTTAAATCATCTTTTACATGTAGTTTACCATGGCAAGCATGGTAGAAGGTTGATTCTTTGAGAAATATATCCATTGTGTCACCTTTGTATCTAGATTTTAGACAAGTAAATTTATGTTTATTTTAAGGTTCATATGTGCCCCGGAGAGAGATGTACTATTATACTATAATCAAGGGCTTTGTACTCTTATTACGCGGAGAGATTTCTAATTTTGGTTGAACCTACAACTGTGTATTATATTTTACTAGCAAACATGTCTGTGCGTTGCAACGGGGAAAAAAAATTGCGCACGCTCTTAGATCTTTCTTCCGTGCGGCGCGAGCTTTCAACTGGTGTTGCAAAGGAGTGCATCGATGACAAGCGACAACTGGATCACCAATGAAGACGTGGTGGCATGTCATGCACTACACGTATCTTATACATGTCCTCCACATGATGATGGCGTAACGCCCGCCCATGTGCTGCTACCGCCGCAACCAACCCACACATCTTTGTTCTGCTAGAACGAACATCGAGCAGGGCGAAGATGTGGAAAAAATATATTATCATCTCAACGGTCGACCAATCTTGTACAAATGCAGCAAAAATTTAGAGTAGCATCAATGCATCATGGGGGTATTTACTCTCCTTTCATGAACCCATATAAATATAAGCTGATAAAAAATTACGTGTCATATTTCGCAAGCAAATAGTAGATGGTAGATCTTATATACACTTATTTTAAATGTGCGAATATATTAGGATTACTGGCCGACCCACTTATACAAACATTTCTTTTGCAATTTAGACCTTATATAAATTGATTTTTTAGTCTAGATTTAGATTAAAAAGGCGTTTTATATTTTATCACACAGGTAGTATATGGGGCATGAGTTGCCAATCAGTCCATCCTTTTAGTATGCATTTTTTTTCATCTCATCCGTGTTCCTAAAAGTAAAGGTATATTAGTTTGAGACGTTTTTATTAACTATAAAATAAATACACATATATATGAATTTCATCGGTGTTCTGTCATGTTTTTAGCCCAAGCACGTGGACCCATATTGACTTGTCTCTTCGAGGTAGTCAACCTTATCTCTTCACGATAGCTGACCGGCCAAATATTCACATGGATCCACTACCAGCAGCCAGCGCTTTCGTCAAAGCCGAGAAGGAAGTGTTGCTGAATCTTGCCCGATGGGCGGCGGGCTGGAGGGAGCAGCTGGGTGGTCGGCCATACTCGTCTGTCGGCGGTACACCGAGGTGGCGAGACCTCCATCAGCAACCGCGCACTGCTCCTGTTGGAGTGGCGCAGATGGGCACCACCGCGGCGGCTGCACCCCTGTGCACAGCGTCGCCGGCAAACTCCCTTGCCGGACCACCTCACACAGCGCCACTCCGTCATGCGCCGGCCCGCGCCCTTCCTCGCCGGAACCGGCCGGCCCCAGCCTCCAACAACTCTGTCTGGCCTCTCTGCCCTCCCGAGCATAGCTGCCGCGGCCACCTCTCCTCCACCTTGCCGCCGTTCAACGGGGCTATCCTGTCTCTCGCTGCGGTTTTGCTTAGGATTAAGAGGGTGCTCTCTGGGCAAGGGCTGGCCTTATAAAACATAGCTGGCCAAACGGGCCGGCCCGGCCCGGCACGGCACGGCCCATCTTAATCGTGCCTGGCACGGCCCGGCCCACCATGGCATGATTATTAGTCGGGCTGTGCCGTGCCGGCCCGCGTTCTGCCCCCTCCGGCCCAAGCACGGCCCAGGAGCCAAACGGGCCGGCCCGATGGCACGCCAAGCACGCTGGCCCACTAGCCTGATGGCCTGCTAGGTTGTTTCTTGGGCTGATTTTGGCCTGCTGGGCTGCTTTTATGTGTTATATATATATATATATATATATATATATATATATATATCTGGATAAAAAATAAAAAAGATAAACGGGCCGTGCCTTGCCGGCCCGCGTGCCCAGCCTTTAGGCCCAGGCATGACCCAAGGCGGGCCGCGTGCCTGGCACAACCCGATTAGAGCGTGCCGGGCCTGGCCCATCACGTGCCGTGCCAGCGTGCTTGCGGGTCGGCATGCCAGGCCCGGCCCATTTGGCTAGCTATATTATGAAAGGAGACGTTGTAGGTTTTGAGGTAGAGTTCGGTGGGCCGGACCGAGAGTAGTGACTCGTGTGTCTGGTGGTGGTGGTGTCGGCTAACCCCGGCATGTAAATTTGCAATGTAATCGTGGACTCGGGAGTCTTTCCGCTTTCTTCTTTAATGAATGATACGCACACTCGTGCGTATTTGATAAAAAAAAACCTTGCCAACATGGTCGTGGTTTTCGCTTGACTCGCCGGTTCTCAGAGCCCTGGGGTCCGGGCAATGACAGGCGACCTCCCGTGGGTGCTGGCCATGGCCGAGTACAAGCTCGAGCTTGTCTCCCTCCTTCCCTCCTCTTCACTTCCCTAGCGCCGATTCAAGCACATCCAGCCAAGCTCTGCTCCGTCGAGCCCTGGTCGAGCACGTTCCTACTCATCTTTTTTGACATCTGCCTTGGTCGAGCACGTTCCTACTCATCTTTTTTGAGATCTCTTCTTTCTTTCTTTTTTCATCGGGCAGCCAGATACCACAGAGACCCACATCTTACCTCGTTTGTTTATTCCTCGGACAGCTTGTTTTCTCGTTCGAGTGGTCCATATATAAATTGATGATCTTTGATGAAAAGAGACGACGTGGGACTATTTAATTGTGCATTTAGCTAGCCTTTATAAGACATATAATAAGGGAATGGGTTTGAACTCCCGGACAATTGGCTTTTTTTGCGCTCCCGAATCGATGAATAAAAAAGTAAGGTGCATATCTGGCCCAGCTCTGTCCGTGCACCTCGCTCAAGCCCAGGCGCGTACGCTTGGTAATCCCCGTCCCGGAATAAGATAGATATATAGGTCCCCGAATTAGTACCACCTCATCTTTATAAAATCATCTTTAAGCCGGACGAAATCAAAAATATCACCTTGTTTTAATAGTAAATATAGATATAGATATAGATTTACTTGAAATTATATGTGCAAACGGCATGCGCTCAATACTCTATTATCTATACCAAAATCTCTTGTGGCGTGTTTACCCATCAACATACAACTGTAGGAGGTAGTAATCACATCAGCCTAAAATAAATGCATATTTCACTACATCCATCGCCGGTACTGTAGTGCTATTCAGTCTTAGAATTGCACTAGTTATTATCCCGTGCATCTGCATGGGGTAGCTGACGTACTATAAATTATTAAAAATATTTGTGAACATATTTAGAAACTTAAAACTAAAACTTAGAACACCATATGACGGAAAACTACTATTTAGAACGTGTATTTGTGTTTACGTGATATACGTATCCTTAACTGTTGTGGACACAGTTTGTTGTGCCCGAAGCGCAGGGTTTGCAGTATGCAGTAAGTTTTCCATCGGCTGAGATCCAAGGTATCCATCCGCATAGTCTTGGATATAAATTGCTTATTACCTTGCGACCATGGTGCCAATACTTCGATTGTTATACGAAGGCTGATATGTACTACATGCACTATGTATTTTCACAGGGTACATGAACACAATTTTTTAGTATAGTTACCACAGGAAGAGATCCATTTCTTTAGTATTATTACTAATAGAAAATTTTCACATATATAAGAGATGGACTGTTTGATATGACGCACAAACAAACAAACGACTAGAGGAACTACATGACAAAAAGTAACTTTTGAAAGAAGAAATTCTATGAAATTTTGTTTTAGCATGCATGCTTCAGAAGAGGTGTGACATGTCTTTTGGTTGCAGATTCATGTAATGACAATAGAATTTATTCAGTTGGGATGACACTTGCTCACCATCTTTCACTAAATCTAGTGAATAACCTCTTTGTGACGGCAACAAATTTCATATTTGGAGACCTATCGAGATATGTCATCACAAGGCCCAAAACCAAAAATGGATCACAACGACCCTCAAGTTAGAAACCTACCGATCCATAGTGATTGATATTGGGGCTGTTGGATTAATAAAAAAATTCATAATAAGCATATTTGGAATATTTGAAGGAATCTGCCTTATTAGTCATATTTTTTATAGTTGAAAATAATAAGTAGACCTTTTCTCTCATAATGTTGGTTTGTTTTCTAGTTGGCACTTCTAGAGAGATCCTAGTCATCTACCTAGATAATATAGATCTGACTCAAATGCGCAATTATATATTTCAAAAATAAGGCACTTACATGACGAAGAAGGCAGCTACTTGCATATATACTGAATGTTCATTATATTTGAAGGCATAACAAGCAATCATTTGTTGTCTTTTTGGAGAAACAGCGACATTGGATTTATAGAAGTGTCAATGGGAAATATAGAACATCATTTGAATCAGAACAATAAGAAATCCTAAGTACTTTTTTTTA
Organism: Triticum dicoccoides; assembly: GCF_002162155.2. Taxonomy (NCBI): domain Eukaryota; kingdom Viridiplantae; phylum Streptophyta; class Magnoliopsida; order Poales; family Poaceae; genus Triticum; species Triticum dicoccoides. The sequence continues at coordinate 768,905,764 of NC_041382.1, read as the reverse complement.
CAATGTGAACTAACGGAATAAAGCATATATAGTGGATGAGCTTCTCCAAGTTTTGTCTATCGCTTTTATCAACTGATGACTCATTGGAATTTACTGACTTCCAAGACAAAATATACTCGGATGGCAAAGATTGCCGATGCCAAACTTGAATTAGGTAAAAGCAACTATAACCAGTAACTGAAAGATGATCTTAACACGCTCGTGGGTTGGTGGAGTGTACCTCTGTATTCTGTTTTCCCTTTTCAAAGTAGCACATTTAACTGATGCATTGTTCGTGCAATCTTCAAATCATTCAAAAAAATAATAATCTGAGGCATTGTTCGGCCAGCCTCCTGAGTATGGCATGATGGGCCGTCCCCTTAAGCAAGGAGAAGAAGCAAGCAGGCCCAGCAATGACGAGCGAGGTCTCCACAAGTCCACATGTCCACAGAAACAAAACCCGCCAATCCGACATCCTCCTTCCTCCTCTAGTGTTTTACTACGTTGCGCCGCCGTCTCCCTCCCCACCTCCGTCCCCCGCCGCCCCGCCTCCTACCCGGCAGACCACCACCGAGGCCCGAGCCAGCGGCCATGACCGGCAAGAAGAATAAGTCCTCCAAGAAGCAGCCCAAGGACAGCCGCCTACCGCTCAGTGCCGACGCCGACGCGGTGGCCGACGCCGGGAAGCGCTGTCACTCCGGCGCCGCCAAGCGCCACCAGGCCGAGGAGGAGGAGTTTGTGCCCTCCTCCATCGGCGCCAAGATACTTCGCGAGGCCATCAAGCAGCAGCAGGAGGAGATCCTCCACATACTATCCAGTCTTGGAATGGCACAAATTATCAACCTGTGCAACTACATGGGCTAGCTGACATACTAATAAATTATTAAAAATATTTGTGAACTGATTTAGAAACTCAAAACTAAAACTTAGAACACCATATGACGGAAAACTACTATTTAGAACGTGTATTTGTAGTTACATGATGCTGGTATTCTTATATGTTGTGGACACAGTTTGTTGTGCCCGAAGCACCCAGGGTTTGCAGTATGCAGTAAGTTTTCCATCGGCCGAGATCCAAGGTATACATCCGTCTAGTCTTGGATATAAATTGCTTATGACCTTGCGACCATGGTGCCAATACTTCGATTATCATACGGAGGCTGATATGTACTACATGCACTATATATTTTCATTAGGTACATGAACACAATTTTTTAGTATAGTTACCACTAAAAGAGATGCATTTTTTCGGTATTATTACTAATAAAAAGTATTTCACATATATAAGAGATGGACTGTTTTATATCACGCACAAACAACAAAACAACTAGAGGAACTACATGACAAAAAAATAACAATTGAAAGAAGAAATTCTATGAAATTTTACTCTATCAGGCATGTTTCAAAGAGGCGTGACATGTCTTTTGGTTGCAGATTCATGTGATGACAAGTGAATTAATTTAGTTGGGATGACACTTGCTCACTTTCTTTCACTAAATCTAGTGGGTGACCTCTTTGTGATGGCGGCGAATGTCATATTTGGATATCGATCAAGGTATAAGGCGTCACAAGGCCCAAAACCAAAAATGGTCGAATGACCCTCAAGTTAGAAACCGACTGACCCACGATGATTGAGTTGGGACTGTTGGATTAATAAACCCTTCACCCATCAAACCCTACCACCTCCTTGCGGATGGACGGTGCTTGGACACATTTCAAAACCTGTACTCTAGTAGTCTGATTACCACTATACTTACATCTGGGTGCCGCTTATTTGCGCAGGACATGTTTGACCAATGTTGTGACCACACAAGGGATAACGGGTACTTGTTGCGGGAGGACGCGAAGAAGATGCGGTTGATAGTGAGTGGGGAGTTCCACCAAGAAATGTGGGAGTTCCTTCGCCGGCAAAAATGATCCAAGGGAAGTGTCCATATGGAAAGAAGAGAAGATGCTACTAGTCTTTACCACACGCTCCTTCTTGTGAGGATGGCCTGAATCCACCTACCCAGTAGACAAGTCTTTAGAAAATCCAACTGCAGGAGGCAGAGTGGTAGTCTGGTAGGTGTTGAAATCATTTGGACTCGACGGTCGTAAATCGAATGTAATCATATGTTTGATAGGTTCAGTCTGCAGTTTGCGCCATGCTAAATGTAAGTCACAAAAGTTAGTGGATTATTTTGTTAGGAAAATCAAAATCCGATGAACTGTACGTGCTCCACTTCTCTAGTTCAGTTTTGCATGGAAGTTGCGTACAATTGTGATTAATCTGTGTCAGTCAGTTTGGAACCAGACAAGTTTGCAAAACCGCATCGAGACAGGATTGAAAATTTCAATTTCCAGTAAATTGGTTTATTATCTTTTTAACAAAATATATTAACACTCTGGTGTGTAGAGTTAAAAATACAATGAGCGTTCAATTTGATGTTCAGGCATAGGACAATATGCATGTACCAAAGTTGAAATATGGCCTCACATTAAACGAGTGTTCAGTATAGAAATGAATTTATATTAAAAAAACTGGTTTCAAATATTTGAACTAAAGTTCTAATTTTTTTTGTTCACAACATCGAACGGCTCGTTGTGTTGACACCAAAGTTATGGCAATGGTCGTCAAAACCAAAACTGACCGTCATACAACTGAAACGGAGGCAAAACTAGCCGACAAAACCGGTTAACATGGTTGGTAACAAATCCTTCTGAGATGATTGTTTCCTTTTGTCATCCACATTATATTAACTAGAGAAAATGAAATAGGACTTTGCCTATAAATGTGTGTTTGGAAATCAGACTTATCCTTATCATATCCTATATTGTATACAAAGAGGAACAAACACTTGAATATTATTAGACTAGTAATTGTCATTGGTGATGATGCGGAAGGAAAGAAACATGAAGAACCTTTAATATACACATAAAAAAGATGGTCGATAAGTTTCCAATACCAACAATCGATCAACGGTGTGTTTCCTACCTATTTTGTATCAGTACACACGCTTTCACAACCAACAACGGCTCCATTTTTAGATGGAAATACTCCTACACACTAGGATTACGCCTCAATAAATATTTACCTTTTTCATCCCTCTATCCATAAAACAGATTAGCCCATGAAGGATATCAATATATATATATATATATATATATATATATATATATATATATATATATATATATATATATATATGTATATATATATATATATATACGCCCCCATACACGAGCATGCCATCCAAATTTCATCGAGCAAACACACAAACACTGGACTACCAGCGAACTTATCCCACAACTTTGTCAAGTCTTCTCTTTGAAATGGAGGGTGTTATAGTGTTGATTGTTGGTGCTGGGCCAATAGGCCTCGCAATGGCAGCATGCCTTAGCCAATTCTCAATTCCTTATGCCATCGTCGAGCGCGAGAGCTGCAGCGCGTCACTCTGGCGCAACCACGCGTATGATCGCCTCAAGCTGCATCTCGCAAAGGAGTTCTGTGAGTTGCCACACGTGTCATACACTACTAGGAAAAGGGCTATATATGGAATTGACACTAATGGCGCATCAGACATGTGGTGCGCCATTACTATATACTAATGGCGCACCATGTGTTGGTGCGCCATTAGTGTCCAAATATTAATGGCGCAGCACATCCACGGTGCGCGATTAGTAATTTTTTTTAATTTTTTTTTCCAAAACTACTAATGGCGCACCGTGGGAGTCTCAACGAGTAATGGCGCACCATGCCACGGTGCGCCATTAGTAACTTGGCCACCACTTCCACCGAATACATCCCCCCCCCCCTGGACCGCCTTTTCAGTTTGGAAAAAAATAAAAAAAATGATGAAAATGTCAAAAAATAAAAGAAAATAAGTTTCCCATGTGATATGTGGTCTAGTTGTTGTGAAAATTTACAAATATGAATTTCAACTTTATTTGCGAAATCTCTCGAGAATTTGTAAAATGGGCATAACTTTTGCGTACGAACTCGGATGAAAAAGTTTTTTATATGAAAAATCATCTACTCGAAAACTTTTGCCGAGCTTGTTGTTGTTGATCCGTGCATGCTATGTTGTTGTTTTTTCCATGTCTATCTTCTATGCCATGTCTATTTGTTGGGTGTATGCTTAGTTTGTCATGCAATGCCTCGTAGTGAGTGCATCGAGCTCATAAACATGCCTACTCGTTAACTGTTTTGCCATGCTCCAGTTTTTCACTAAGTCTGAATCGGTTTATGTTTTTGCTATGTTCACATGGTTGCCATTGTATTTTCTGATCTCTTTTGGCTTATGGTCACTAAGGGACTTTTGCTACATGCTTTGAGTAGCTTCATGCCAGGCCTTGCTTTGCCATGATATGTTCCTGTAGCATGTTGTTATCATGCTCTAAACATTGCTTCCTGATGATAATCCCTGACATGCTGTTAATTTCACGAAGTCTGAAACCTGTTATCTTTTGCACTTTTGCCATGCTAGTTTGAGCTTTATATTGAGTGAATTAGCCGTAGCTTAGTGTTCATCTTTTGTCACGCATTTTGAGTGGATCCCTGCTATGTATTTTGTTGCCATGTTTGAGTACTGTAGCATATTTCTCTTGATGCATTTAGATGGCTTCTTGCTGATTATCGCAGACCGGTGCCATATTTGTTTTGCTTGTCATTTCCAAACCGTGCATCCGATTTCGGTGATCTTTATATCGATTTCGACCGAAATCAACTCACCTTTTTAGTGGCACTCTTGGTTTTCCAAGTTGAGGCCAGGTTCAATCATTCCTTTCCAAATCATGCATATGCACCACATACCGCATCCCGCATATCATGTCAAGGAGGCCAGGTTCATGTGTTGGTTGTTTACTATGTTGTTTGCTCCTTTCCGGTGTTGCTTCTTCGGGTTGGTTCCGATAACGTCGTGTTGTGAGGAACCGTTCGACTACGTCCGTTTGTCTTCTTCATGGACTCGTTCTTCTTCCTTGCGGGAATTCAGTCAATATGACCGTACCCTCGAAATCACATCTATCTTTGCTTGCTAGATGCTCGCTCTTTTGCTATGCCTATGCTGCGATACCTACCACTCGATTATCATGCCTCTCATATTGTTAAGCCAAGCCTCTAACCCACCTTGTTCTAGCAAACCGTTGTTTGACTATGTTACCGCTTTGCTCAGCCCCTCTTATAGTGTTGTTAGTTGCATGTGAAGATTGGAGCTTGTTCCATGTTTGGAACATGGTTATTTTGTTGGGATATCACAATATCTCTTATTTAATTAATGCATCTATATACTTGGTAAAGGGTGGAAGGCTCGGCCTTATGCCTGGTGTTTTGTTCCACTCTTGCCGCCCTAGTTTCCGTCATATCAGTGTTATGTTCCCGGATTTTGCGTTCCTTACACGGTTGGGTTATAATGGGAACCCCGTGACAGTTCGCCTTGAATAAAACTCCTCCAGCAAGGCCCAACATTGGTTTTACCATTTGCCACCTAGCCTTTTTCCCTTGGGTTAGGCCAGCCCAAGGGTCATCTTTATTTTAACCCCCCCGGGCCAGTGCTTCTCTAAGCGTTGGTCCAAACTGAGCGATGTCCGGAGCTACCAGGGGCAACTCTGGGCTGGCCCACCCGACGTCTGGCTCATCCGGTGTGCCCTGAGAATGAGATATGTGCAGCTCCTATCGGGATTTGTCAGCACATCTGGGTGGCTTTGCTGGTCTTGTTTTACCATTGTCGAAATGTCTTGTAACCGGGATTCCGAGTCTGATCGGGTTGTCTTGGGAGAAGGAACATCCTTCGTTGACCGTGAGAGCTTGTGATGGGCTAAGTTGGGACACCCCTGCAGGGTTTTGAACTTTCGAAAGCCGTGCCCGCGGTTATGGGCAGATGGTAATTTGTTAATGTCCGGTTGTAGAAAACCTAAAGTTTATCTTAATTAAAATGCACCAACCGCGTGTGTAACCATGATGGTCTCTTATCGGCGGAGTCCGGGAAGTGAACACGGTGTTGGAGTAAATTTTGACGTAGGTTTGTTCTAGGATCACTTCTTGATCATAGTTGTTCGATTGTGCTTTTGCCTTCTCTTCTCGCTCCCTGTTGCGAATATGTTAGCCACCATATATGCTAGTCGCTTGCTGCAGCTCCACCTCATACCTTTTACCTTACCCATAAGCTTAAATAGTCTTGATCGCGAGGGTGTGAGATTGCTGAGTCCCCGTGACTCACAGATACTTCCAAAACTAGTTTGCAGGTGCCGATGATACCGTGCAGGTGACGCAACCGAGCTCAAGGAGGAGCTCGTTGAAGATCTTGTCCTTTGTGTTGTTTCGTTCTAGTTGATCAGTAGTGGAGCCCAGTTGGGGTCAATCGGGGATCTGTGTAGCATTTGGGGTAGTCTTCTTCTATTTTGGTTCCGTAGTCGGGCCTTGATTGTATCTGGATGATGTAATGCTTTATTCATGTAATTGTGTGAAGTGGCGATTGTAAGCCAACTATGTATCTCTTTCCCTTATGTATTACATGGGTCGTGTGAAGATTTCCTCACTTGCGACATTGCTTTCAATGCGGTTATGCCTCTAAGTCGTGCTTCGACACGTGGGAGATATAGCCGCATCGAGGGCGTTACAAAGGTCCCAGCCCCCAAGCCGGTCCCGAGGTGGCGGAGCGAAGAGCTCGGCACTCCGAAGTGGCGACATAGCACGACCAATGCAGGCCCGCAGTGTGACGCCGAAGTCCCCGGTGTGGGTTAATGAAGTGATGACGAAGCCCTCGGTCCAGCCGAGGTGATGTGGTACGTCGATACGCAGAGGTGATAGCACTGCCCGATCCGGATCCTTTATCTGTGCACAGAAAATAGTGCAAGCCGGAGATAATAGGAATAATAATAAAATTAAAAAATGTTGCATAATTAATAATTTATGCAAAGTAATAAAATACATATGGCCTGTGTGCCGAACACTCAATGATGTAGAGCTGTCTCAATGATGCCGAAGTATCCAAGGCAACCGAACATGTCGGTATGGCAACACGACCAACAAGATGATCACGCGAGCCGATTTACGCCGATTGGGACGATGGCGTCGGCTTGCCGAAGAGATCAAGTCGAGGTCCATTTCCGAACCACCATGTGACCTTCGTTAATGCGGCCACCATTTGATAGACCCGCGTACAGATGATGGAACAAACCAGAGTAATAGTTCCTTGGAAAAAATAAACCCAAACAAGCAAAAATTACTAGGATAAATAACACCTAGTTTACTTGTTGTAGCAATCCAAAGAAAGGTGACACCCAAAATTGGGACTCGATCCGCACACCCATTGGCTGATGGGCGATAAAGCGACGGCATGGCGATGCTGGCAAAGGTTGGCTTGCCGAGACAAAGCCCTCGGTCCAGCTAACGTGACGAAGCTGGTCGGCTGGTGACGTCGAAGTCACCGGAGTATGTTGATGAAGAAGTAGCCAAGTCCCCGGTCCAGCCGAGGTGACAGAGCAGGTCGGTGAGGAGATGTTGCAGCTGCCATGTCAGCCGAGGTGTTGAAGCAGGTCGGCGTGATGGACATCGGCTTGAAGAAGCAACACTGTTGCCATGCTGACGCAAGTCGTGACTTGTGACGCGGTCAATGCCGCCCTGATGAAGTGACCGTGCGGTGATGCCGGTGTGCCCGCTCCGTGTAATCTGTGGGGCAGCGATGTTGGTGATGATTTACCCTTTGCGATGCCAAACTCTTGTTCGGCTTGCCGAGATGATGATTGAAGAAGTTGAGCTCGGCTCAACAAAGCGGCGACGCGTCTAGCCCAAGTCGGCAGCCGTGGAGCAATATTGCCGGACTGGTTTGACACCAGCATGATGGTGAAGATTACCTTGGAGGAGGCTTAAAATTTTATGGCTACATATTAAAAGCCAACGCACAATACCCTAGAAAAAAATTCCTTCAAAAGGGTTGTCCAATATTCCGTTCATGAAGAAACATGAACTCGGTCCGGATTCGTATTCGCGCAAAAAACAGATCCGAAAATTTGTTCACTCATCGGAAGGTTCCCGGAGTTTGAGCCGTCGGATCAAGCTAAAATTTGGAGGGGTGGTAGATATGGGAATTCCGCAGCATATGAATGGCCGGATCTTCCAAAGGACCTCCGAGCTGGGCTCTAGAGACCACGCCCTAAACTCATCCAGATTCCAGTCCAGATTTGACAGGGCTCCAGTATATCGTATATTGCCAGAGATTCCTCCATCGAAACTCAATGAAATTTGGCATGGTTGTTGTACACTTAATTCCGCACAATTCCACTGAAGGAATCATCAAAGCGATGCTCAAGGAGGTGGTGGCAGCGGATACAAGTTTGTTGTTCGGAAAAAAACAGCACGGTCGCCCGAGGGCAATGTTGACGTTGAGCCCCTGAGCTCCATGGATGATTCTTTCATGATCATGATAGAGATCAGAGTTGATGTTGACGAAGGCCCTCTTCCGAACATGATGATCGGAGGTAGGGCACAGTCCTTGGTTAAGCCAAGGTGGCCAGTCGAGCCGGCGACAAAAGATACCGACATCGACCATAGATCTCGGCTCCGATGCGTAGATCGCGCCGGAGACGATCCGAATTCCCATCGCCCCGTGGCGACCACCAGCAGGCTCTCAATCAAAGCACAAATGTCGGTTCAATATCCGGCGTATCTCGTAGTAGGGGTCCTAATCTAGGCGTCTGGGAGCGATGGTAACATGGACATGGGGTTTTACCCAGCTTCGGGCTCTCTTGATGAGATAATACCCTACATGCTGCTTTTGATTGTATTCATATGGGTGTAGTACAGAGTATATGTATCTACCACAAGATTGTAGTAATGAATATGAGATTGTCTACTGACTAGCCTGGCCTCGGTTTATATATGCACCGCAGGCCTAGGGTTTGGAGGAGTCCTTGTCTTGGGCGCCAAGTCTTGTAGAATCCTCCTTGTATGCGGCATGGGCTGTCCGAATTGGCCCAATAGTGAACCGCCATGTGGGTCCTCGCTCCGATCCAGCTGGTTAGGAGACGACGTGGTGAGTACCCCCTAGTCCGGGACACCGTCAAGCATGGCTTTGTCAATTATCGATTACTTATGCCATCGTCGAGCGTGAGAGCTGTAGCATGTCACTCTAGCGCAACCGTGGATATTATCGCCTCAAGCTGCATCTTGCAATGGAGTTTTGTGAATTGCCACACATGTCATACCCTGTAGATGCACCAACATACATAACAAAAAACTTGTTTGTGAAGTACTTGGATAATCATGTTGAGAATTTCAACATTCAACCGAAGTATCTCACCAGCGTGGAGTCATCCACATATGACAGTGATGAAAAATGTTGGTCCATTGTGGCAAAGGACATGTCAAAGTGCACCACAGTCAAGTTCACAGCAACGTTTCTTGTTGTGGCAAGTGGTGAGAATAGTGCAAAGAATATTCCAATGATCCCTGGACAAGAAAACTTTCCAGGTGATGTCATCCACTCCTCAAGCTACAAGTCAGGCAAGAGCTACTCTGGCAGGAATGTGTTGGTCGTTGGATCCGGCAACTCCGGGATGGAAATTGCTTATGACCCTGCGACCCATGATGCCAACACATCGATTGTTATACGAAGCCCGGTATGTACATGCACTATATATGTTCATTGGGTGCATGAACGCAAATTCTTAGTATAGTTACTAATAGAAGAGATGCAATTTTAAGTGTTATTGCTAATCAGAAGTATCTCACATAGAAAAAGAGATGGTCTATTTTATATCATACACAAACAACTAAAAGACTAGAGAAACCGCATGACAAAAATTTAATTCTTGAAAGAAGAAATTCTCTGCAATTTTATTTATCATGCATACATCAAAAGAGGTGTGACATGTTTTGTGGTTGTAGATTCATGTAATGACAAAGGAATTAATTCATTTGGGGATGACACTTGCTCACCATCTTCCATCGAATCTAGTGGATGAACTCCTTGTGATGGCAGTGTATTTAATATTTGGAGACCTGTCATGACATGGCATCACAAGGCCAAAACTGGGTCCAATGACCCTCAAAGCAGAAACAGGCCGATCTGCAGTGATTGATGTTGGGACTATTGGATTCATCAAAAAAGGCATCATCAAAGTAAGTATATTCTTGACATGACATAACTTTATAACATACGTTGATTTGATATGCCAAGTTATCAATGTATTTCTATCTCATATAGGTTCAAGGGAGCATTAGTAAGATGAAGGGCAACATAGTTAAATTTCAATGCAGTAAAAGAATCTCATTTGATGCGATTGTGTTTGCAACTGGATACAAAAGCACGACAAATATATGGCTCAAGTTAATATAGCTCGTCTTTGAACATGTCTGAGTTTGTTTTCTTGGTGTAGCCATTATTAAATCTGCTAACAAGCTCTATGTTTTTTTAATCCAGGATGGTGAGAGCATGTTAAATGGCAACAGACTGCCCATCCAAAAATATCTGAATCATTGGAAAGGTGAAAATGGGCTCTATTGTGCTGGGTTAGTGAGGAGAGGATTAGCCGGTATTGCAGCAGATGCCAAGAATATCGCTAATGACATCAAATCTATGATAGACTCTATGTCAAGTTAAATCATCTTTGACATGTAGTTTACCATGGCAAGCATGCTAGAAGGCTGATTCTTTGAGAGATATATCCTGTTATCGGGGAGGGGTAGGTTGAACCCCCCCTCGTATTGAAGTTATCGGGACACGGGGTATATCGACAACGACATATCCGATAAAAAATAAGAAGACGAAGAAAAAATAAAAAGAGGAGAAGAAGATATTAATAGAGGAGAAGAAGATATTAATAGAGGAGAAGATTGAAGAAAAAAAGAAGAAAAAAAGAGGAGAAGAAGAAAGGAATAGAGGAGGAGAAGAAGAGAAAATAGAATATTCTATTTTCTCTTCTTCTCCTCTATTCCATTCTTCTTCTCCTCTTCTTTTTCTTCTTTTTCTTCTTCTTATTTATTTCTCCTCTTCTTCCTCTCCTCTTCTTCTCCTTTCTTCCTCTTCTTATTTTCCTTTTTCCTCTCATTCTTTTTCTTCTTCTTCCTTTCCTAGCTAAATATATAAAACTTTTCTAAAAATGTAACTTTTGCATACATACATGGGAAAATAATATTATCGGGGAGGGGGTAGGTCGAACCCCCCCTCGTGTTGAAGTTATCGAGACACGGGGTATATCGACAACGACATATCCGATAAAAAATAAGAAGACAAAGAAGAAATAAAAAGAGGAGAAGAAGAAAGGAATAGAGGAGAAGATCGAAGAAAAAAAAAGAAAAAAAAGAGGAGAAGAAGAAAGGAATAGAGAAGAAGAAGAAGAAAAAATAGAATATTCTATTTTTTCTTCTTCTCCTCTTTTTCTTCTTCTTTTTTCCTTTTCTTATTTATTTCTCGTCTTCTTCCTCTCCTCTTCTTCTCCTTTCTTCCTCTTCTTATTTCCTTTTTCCTCTCATTCTTTTTCTTCTTCTTCCTTCTTAAAAATACATGAAGTAGTATTGCTTGCTTTTTTTAAAATGATGTTCAAAAATAAAAGTAGTATTGCTTCCTTTTCTCTCTCATTCTTTTAAAATAAGGTTTTGCCTAATTCATTGTTCATATGAATTATACCTACATTTGCATATTTACAATAAATAATATCACCAAAAAATTATATGTACAGAAAAAAATCCTAATTTTTCTAAAAATCTATCTTTTGCATATATACATGAACACACACACACACACACACACAGAAAGAGAACATATATACATACATATATACATTTTTATAAAAATACAAAAAACAGAAAATCTAAAAAAAGGACATATAAACAGATATACACACATACATATACTCATACATATACGTATAAACTGATGCAGATGATGTCTGAAAAACGCCAAGTGCTTTCTTATATAAAAATAAAGAAATAAAAATAAAGTAAGGACATATAACCTAAGGACATATAAAAATAAAGTAAGTGCATATAAGTGCTTTATTTTTTTGAAATGGCTGAAAAGAGGTCCCGGTTGTTGCTATTTTTATTTTTTTCCAGTTTTTTTGTTTTGTTTTTTTTGCATTTTATGTTTCTTACTTTATAAAAATAAAAATAAAAATAAAGAAATAAAAATAAAGTAAGGACATATAAGTGCTTTATTTTTTTGAAATGGCTGAAAAGAGGTCCCGGTTGTTGCTATTTTTATTTTTTTTCCAGTTTTTTTGTTTTGTTTTTTGCATTTTTTGTTTCTTACTTTATTTTTTAATTCTTTTTGCTTTTAGGTCAGAAAAATTATAAACTTTCTGTTAGTGCCATTAGTTTTCAAATTTGAATAGTTAATATTTGAATTCTTTGAAATTTGTGTGAATCACAAGTTTGTGATTAACTTTACTATAAAAATAGTTTTTTTTTCCATTTTTTATTTTGTTTTTTGCATTATTTATTTTCTTTTGTTTTTTTCTTTTTTTAATTCTTTTTGCTTTTAGGTCAGCAAAATTATAAACTTTCTGTTATTGCCATTAGTTTTAGAAAAATTATAAACTTTCTGTTAGTGCTATTAGTTTTCAAATTTAAGTAGTTAAAATTTGAATTCTTTGAACTTTTTGTTAGTGCCACAACTTTGTCAAGTCTTTTGTTAGTGCCATTAGTTTTAGAAAAATTATAAACTTTCTGTTAGTGCCACAACTTTGTCAAGTCTTCTCTTTGAAATGGACAGTGTTACAGTGTTGATTGTTGGTGCTGGGCCAGCAGGCCTCGCAATGGCAGCATGACTTAGCCAATTCTCAATTCCTTATGCCATCGTCGAGCGCAAGAGCTGTAGCGCGTCACTCTGGCGCAACCGCGCGTATGATCGCCTCAAGCTGCATCTCGCAAAGGAGTTCTGTGAGTTGCCACACGTGTCATACACTACTAGGAAAAGGGCTATAGATGGAATTGATACTAATGGCGCACCAGACATGTGGTGCACCATTAGTGTCCAAATACTAATGGCGCACCACATCCACGGTGCGCCATTAATAATTTTTTTTTAAAATTTTCCAAAACTACTGATGGCGCACCGTGGGAGTGGTGCGCCATTACTAGTTGGACTAGTAATGGTGCACCATGCCACGGTCCGCCATTAGTAACTTGGCCACCACTTCCACCGAATGCACCCCCCTCCCCCGTGGACCGCCTTTTCAGTTTTTTAAAAAAATAAAAAAAATGATGGAAATGTCAAAAAATAAAAGAAAATAAGTTTCCCATGTGATATGTGGTCTAGTTGTTGTGAAAATTTACAAATATGAATTTCGACTTGCGAAATCCCTCGAGAATTTGTAAAATGGGCATAACTTTTGCGTACGAACTCGGATGAAAAAGTTTTTGTATGAAAAGTCATCTACTCGAAAAGTTACATCCAAATTGAACTGGGGGAACCCCGTTAAACATTTACAAAATCCTCAAAAACCTAACAGAAAAAAGATACGGGGCTTTTAAGATCTAGAGAGGCAAAACAATTCAAAAAAAATTCAAACTTACTAATGGCGCACCTACCCATGGTGCGCCATTACTATCTTCCCGCCTTCAAAATTCAAAATAAGTCAAAAAATAAAAAAAAGTTACTAATGGCGCACCTGCCCATGGTGCGCCTTTAGTAGCTTCCCGCCTTCAAAATTCAAAATAAATAAAAAAAATAAGAAAAGTTAGTAATGGCGCACCTGCCCGCGGTGCGCCATTAGTATGCCGTATATATGGCTGGGCGTGGTCCTCTCCTCCTTACCTCTTCATTCTTCTCCTCCACTCCACCTCTCCTCCACTCCATCTCCTCCTCTCCTCCACTCCATCTTCCCTTCTCTCCTCCACCATACTACCCTCCTCCTCTCCGGCGACCTCCTCCTCCTCCTCTCCGGCGACCTCCTCCTCCTCTCCGACGACCTCCTCCTC
>NC_041382.1:768877802-768891559 GCF_002162155.2 Triticum dicoccoides | reverse complement strand
GGTGAGCTCCTCCTCCCCCTCCCCGGTGAGCTCCTCCTCCCTCCTCTCCTCCCATCGATATCCCCTCATGGTTTCTCCTTCCTCCTCTCTGATGCTCCGGTGAACTCCTCTCCGGCGACCTCCTCCTCCTCCTCTCCGGCGAACTGCTCCTCCTCCTCTCCGGCGATGTAGGCGAGCGCCTCTCCGGTGACCTCCTCCTCCTCCTCTCCGGCGAACTCCTCTCTGGCAAAAGAACACGGCAAAAGAATGTACAAGATCCAAAAACAGGAACAAAATTTGTAATAATATCGTGCCAAAAAACAAGCAAAAAAAAACAAGCAAAAAATGGGCAAAAAAATCACGATCCAGATCCAAATTCAAAATTAAAAAATAGCAATGGCGCACAGTGGGGGTTAGACGGTGCGCCACTACTATTTTCCCGCCTTCAAAATTCAAAAATACTAGTGGCGCACCAGTGGCCTATACTAATGGCGCACCAGTGGCCTATACTAATGGCGCACCGTGGCCTATACTAATGGCACACCAGTGGTGCGCCATTAGTAAAAAATACTAGTGGCGTGCGATACTAATGGCGCACCAGTGATGCGCCATTAGTAGGCAAAACTGGTGCGCCATTAGTAGCCCTTTTCCTAGTAGTGATACCCTATAGATGCACCAACCACTAGTAGAAAAACCCCTATTCGTCCCGGTTGATAAGGGCCTTTTGTCCCGGTTTGTGAACCGGGACTAAAGGATCGTTACTAATGCCCGAACCCTTTAGTCCCGGTTCTTACACGAACCGGGACAGATGGGCCTCCACGTGGCCGGTGCGCCGAGCCCAGGCAGGAGGGCCTTTGGTCCCGGTTGGTGGCACCAACCGGGACCAATAGGCATCCACGCATTAGCATTTCAGGGGCTAGGGTTTTTTTTGAAAGGGGGGGGGGTTGGGGGTTTTGGGGGTTTAATTTAGGTGTTTCATATATTGTGTTAGCTAGCTAATTAATAGAGAGAAGTGTCCTCTCTTATGTCCTTGCTTGGACGACGCTATATGTACGTATATATAGAGAGGACTAGACACGTTAGCTAGCTAGTAAGCAAATAAAGGAAACAAAAGATCGTCATGAACATATGCATACAGAGAGAAGTGATATCGACCACCTCTCCTTCTCCGAGAGATTGGTCGAACAACAAGTTCTCGTATATCTAGTAGACACTACCGGCTACATATATACAATAATTATCTCTTACAAATATAATCTCCTAATTATATATGAACACACGGTCCACATAGTATTCTCCGTCCTCAGCGATCACGTGGTCAAGGAAGAATGCGGCCAATTCCTCTTGAATTGCTCGCATACGATCTGGTGCTAGGAGTTCATCCCGCATCCGAAACATCTAATTTGAACAAGGGGGTCAATACCTATATATATATGAATAAATGAAACTCAACACAAATGATGGTAATAAAATAAAATTGTGAATATTATTGCTTACGCACTTCATATTGTTCGTCAGAGTACCCTCGTTCACAGGTCGTGTGGCGGATGGACTCGCAAACGTAGTATCCACAGAAATCATTCCCTTGTTCCTACCACAACCACTTTACAAGAAATAGAGGTCAATCAAACTGATAAGCAAGCATGCCAAATGGTATTGATGAAACTAGCGCTTGAATCACTAGGAGATGCGCGGAACACGTTACTATAGTACTTACTTTCGGGTGTCTAAATTGCAGCTTCTTCGGCAGTCCCGGAGCTTTTTTGGTGAATTTTCTCCAAACCCTGCCAGACAAAGAAAACAATTACTTGATATATCAGGAAATGAACAAATTTGCTGATATGGTGGATAATGATCGATTTAACTTACTTCTCGAGCATTCGAGTCATGTCCGCATACTCCTCGGGATCTTTTCGTCTTGAGTATAAGACGGTTACTAGTCCCTGCTCAAGCTTAATATCTAGGAGAATATAGTGGAACCCGCGCACGCATGCATAACTCATCAATTACATTACTATAACCTGGACTAATAAGGGAAACCGAATATGCACAAGACAGTAACACTCACTTGAAGTTGTAAGGAAAGAGTATTATATCTTTGTTTTCATTTATTACCAACGATCGTAGCAAGTTGGCCTCGGTATCTTCGGCACGATATTTAACCTTAGTTG
This sequence comes from Triticum dicoccoides, assembly GCF_002162155.2. Classification (NCBI taxonomy): domain Eukaryota; kingdom Viridiplantae; phylum Streptophyta; class Magnoliopsida; order Poales; family Poaceae; genus Triticum; species Triticum dicoccoides. Next base: position 768,889,409 of record NC_041382.1, on the reverse strand, counting down.
CATCTATGATATTTGTGTTAATTAATGAACCCAATATCACCGATTTGTCTTTTCTTTAATTCGGTGATCTTCAATCTGCATAATATAGTGAGGATAATTATAAATACATGCAATGAAAGAGCTGACCTATATAGAGAGACTTAATGACAGAAGTAGTACTACTTACAGACACTAGCAAGTGACCGTTGCTTTATCGAGGGCCTTTTGATTGAAAAACTAGAAGAACTCCTCAAATGGAACATTCAACAGTTCAATTCCAACGAGGTCATGCTCCTCTCTAACTCTCAGCGTCAAAGTATTCCCCCCCCCCCCCAGACTCTCTGCAGGTTTTCATGTACCAATCATGGAATCTTCGCATCATCGTTGTTAGAGATCTTTCATCTTTGACGAGAGGCTTCCCGTACTCGTATTTGTGTTCCTCCACCTCCAAGAACTCATAATGTACATTGTCGGGCAGGTAATCTCCAAGATTGCTATAACCGGGCACCATCCTCGGATCATTAGTAGGCACCTTGAGCGGGGGGCATGATTGGTTCGCTTGTTCGCCGAGCTGGGGAATTTTTTTCCCAGCTCGTCGTTCTTTTAACCTTTGATCACTGACAGTACTTCCCGACCGCTCCGCTTCGACAAATGACTTTGCAATAATGCGGTCATAGTTGCCTTTTGGCGAAGACTTTGCTGATTTTTTCAGGGCAGCCAGAGTGCGCTCCACTTTCACCGGATCTACCTTCTCCTCCGGAGGTGGATTTTTCTTTGCTTTCACCCCTTCAAAGAAGTTCCTCACTTCGTCTCGCGCGATCTTGGCTTTCTCCTCCGGGGTCCTCTCGTACGGTAATTTCTCTAGATTCTTCAGAGAAGGACCGAATCTGTATTGCCTCCCGCCTCTGGCTGTACTGCTAGATGCCGGCAGAGCAGACGGAGCGTCTGCGGCTGTCTTCTTTCCTTGCTTATGAGGCGGTGGAGAAGGACTATGACATGCCGGAGCAGCCAGAGCGGCAGCGGGTCTCTTCCGCCCTTGCTGACGAGGCGGAGAAGAAGGAGGCTGGCTGCTCGGGCGCGCCGACGCAGGCGGAGAAGGAGGAGGAGTGCCGCCACGCGCCAGAGAAGGAGGCTGAGTGCCCTGATCACTCGCCGGAGGAGGAGGCGGAGTGCCCCGACTCGCCGGAGGAGGAGGAGGAGGAGGAGGCGGAGGCGTCCAGTTCAGAAGCTTGATGAGCTCCTTCCGCCATAAGCATGGAGTCAATAGACAAGAACCCAGCCGAGTCTCCCCTTCACCGGTAGGGTCACTACTAGGGAAAACCTTATACACAGAAATTTAGCAACAACGCGGGTTAAAAAAGGGCGCTAGTGCTAGATAGCAGTAGCGGTTCAGAATAAACCGCGCTGCAGATACGATTCTAGCAGTAGCGCGTGTGCCCGTAAAAGCGCTACTACTAATATTCCCATTGCTGGAACGATGGGATACGCATAGCAGTAGCGGCCTTGTAGGAAGCGCGTTACCGCTAGGGCATGAGTAGTAGCGCGTTTCCCTGTAACAGCGCTACTGCTAATGGAAATAAAATAAAATGAAAAACAAATAGAAAAGTAAATGAAAATGAAAATGAAAGAAACAGAAAAAGGAGAAAAAAATGTAAAGCAAAATAAATGAAAAAGTGAAAAAACAGAGAAAGGCTTAGCTGTAGCGCGTGTTAGTAAGAGGCGCTGTAGCTAACGCAGCTGCAGCGCGTTTCGAGGACCCCCGCTATAGAAACAGAAAAGGAAATAAAAAAGAGAGAAACTTACATATGTATAGCAGTAGCACGTTTTGGAAAAAGCACTATAGCTACCTTAGCTATAGCGCGTTCTGCGAAACGCGCTACCGCTAGTTTTGACTTAACCAAAAAACCGTTTCCCCCCGGCCACCACTTGCCCCGCAAATCTCTCGACCCACCCCGCCGCCATCTCCCCGATTCGTCGTCGCCCCACTTCGCCGCCGTCTCCTGCCGACGTCGACGCCCCCGGAGCCACCAGAGCCGTGCATAGTCGACGCCATCGGAGCCGCCCCCAATGCCACGGAGCCGCGCGACCTCATCAACGCCACCGGAGCCGCCGTCGACGCCATCGAATCCTCCCTCGCCAGAACTGCCTCCCTCGCCATCACCGGAGACGCCCCTGCCTCCCTCGCCACCACCGGAGCCATCCTCTGTAAGCCCCCACCCCTCCTCTCTCTCTCATGCATAGGTTAGCTAGTTTAATTATGTTAATTATCTAGGTTAGGGCAAAAATTTAGTTAGGGCTTTGACAGAGAAGTAGTTAGGTTAACTAGTTTAATTAGGTTAATTACCTAGGTTAGTGCAAAAATTTAGTTAGGGCTTTGACAGAGAACTAGTCAGGTTAACTAGTTTGATTAGGTTAATTATTTAGGTTATTTAGGCAATTTTTATTTTAAAGATGATCCCTTCCTAGACTTTTATTGTTGATTATATCTTTTCGTTGAAGTGGTCATGTTGTTTGTGCCCAAGTGGCTTTGTTGTTTCAATGAAGCTGAGTGGCCTATATATATTTTGCGGGAATGTTGATTCATTTCCGTTCCGGCAAATTTCAGGTTCTCGATTTGTCCACTTTTTAGCAAAGGTCATGCCGAAATTTTCCGTGAATTTCGGCATGACTTGTGCTACAAATTAGGACATATCGAGTGCCCGTGTGATTTGCCGCACCAGGAAGGAGTCAACGTTCCTGCAAAACAATAGGCCTTTTTATGTCATTATTCATTTTATTAGGTCTAGAATTAATTGACTAGATTTAATCATAGGAAACATGGCTAGCAACGATGAAGGACAGGGTTCTGGTGATTGCGACGACGCCTACCGGGCGGCAGACGAATTTTTTAGCCTTACCAATGATCAACCGATGTTATTACTGGGCCCACCGGTGGCATCGGGGACTGAGACTGACACGCAGACCGGTGCTGAGACTGATACCGGCGCTCAGACTCAGACAGGCATCGAGACCGGCGCTGATACTGAGACCGGCGCTGCCTCGGGGAGCGGAGCCGGTGTAGAACCGAAAGCAAAGAGGCAACAGGTTCCTAACAAACTCAGGACTACTAGAGTGGTGGTCACGGAGGTGGACGACGACAATTTTGAGCCAACGGCGCCCGAAGAAGCGCGTCGATGCTACGGCAATCAAATAGGCTGCATCGTACGGACAACCGCCACCATCAACGATGAGAAACTACAGAAGATAGAAAATATGAGGAGCTCCCTCCTAAAGAAGTTTCACCAGATATTCTTGTTCCCGGGCCGGAATGAGAAGGATTATAAAGATCCAGATGAGGACCCGGCAATGAAGAAGATAAACAAACACGCCATGACCAAGTTTAGCGATGCGTTGGCCGCCTGGAAAAATTGAGTGAAAGCAAGGATCATCGACAAGAAGGAACCCTACTCCGAGATTGTAAAGGATAACCCGACAATCACGGAAGAGCAGTTTCAAATATTCAAGGAGGCTTGCAAGGCCGAAGATGCCAAAAAAAGTCTAAGTACATGAAGGGGCTTCAAGAGAGGAACATTGGGAGCCACCACCTCGGAAGCCGTGGTTACGGTGGAAAGAGGTCCAAATGGGCCAAGGAGGACGCGGAAGCCGCGAGTCTAGGCATCCCAGACCCCTTGGCGGAGTTCACCGTCCCATAGGAGCGTGACGTCCTCAGGGCCCGGCACCGTTGGGACCCAGTGAAAAAGGTTTACGAGACAACATCGGTCATTACGGAGTTCATGAGACTGCTGGTAATTTTAGTTTCTGATCAATTCGACTGCACACGTTAGTCATATTTGTAAACGATCGTTGTGCCTTTTGCAGAGAGAGCAGCACAAGATTGCGGCCGAAAGCGACTCACCGCCTGAGGCATTGGCGAGGCCCAAGTGGGACACTCCATTCAACCGGGCGTTGAACATATTGAAACAACAACCGGTGGATACTCGACCGTCATATGGACGCGTGCACGGTGTCGGAGACGGCGCCACGTGGAAGAAGTACTACCGTGAGACCACGGAGGAGAGAAAGGAAAGGCGGAGGTTAAATGAAGAAAACATCGACAAGAGGGTTGAGATTGCGGCTGAGAAGAAATCAACTGAGACAGTCGCAACAGCGGTAGCTGCCGCAAAACATGTGGCTTTAGATATTTCTACTACCTTGGTTCCGGCCGTTTTCAATTGGACCAGGCAAAATCCAAAAAAAGATGCAGCGGACTTTCCCCTTGCTAACTTCTTGGCGGGGAGCAGCTCGACTAGCGTTGCACCAGCACCTGCAGCTGCACCTGCTCCCGCACCGGCTCCCGCACCGGACGTGCTAGGCGGTGCTTCGTCTTTGGCTGAGCTCGACGCCCTCATGGTATCTGTCACACCGGCCCCCTTCAATATAAATGTATAATCTCCCATTTTCGTTGCCTTTCGGATGTCTCACATCGCAGACTTTTCTTTGCAGGCCGATGAAACCCCGTGCACCATATTGTACACCATCGGCGACCAGAAGGTGGACGTGGGGAAGGCGACGATAATGGAGCCGAAGGAACCATTGTTCCACAGCCAGCCGATCCCCCCGAACGTCTTCAAGGTTTTCGTGGCCAGTGTCAAACCGGGCCACGAGAATTTGCCTCCTCCAGTACTACTGGGGGATGACGACAAGACACTGCGGCGGCTTGGTGATTGTTGCAATGCTGGGTGGGTCCTGTTGTGGCCAAAGAGTCTGCTTTGTCTGGAGGCGGCCGGGAGCACACCCACGAGCACGCAGCCTCAGCAAGGTATGGACATCAACACCCCACCTACCCAATTATCGTCGGGTGTCGGGTTGGGTGATAGCGGACTGGGTGAGGAGGAGGCTCCATTAGTCGCGGATGATGTCGCCATGGATGAGGATGAGGTGGACGATGGCGCTACTGAATAGTATGTCTATACTGGCGCCTCCTCAGGGTTTGAGCGTCATGAGTCAGTGCCTGAATTGCCATCTCAACATATTATGGACGACCTTCCGGTAGTAAAGAAGTTTAGGAAGAGAGCGACGAAAGGCAAAAAAGCTGTTTCTATGATCCAGCCGCCTCAGCAGCCTCAGCTTCAGGACCGTATAGATATCCCCGGTGCGGATAAATGGCATATCCCCGGTCAACCAATCCTACCTGCAACAGCGCTATGGGCCAGATTCGGTGATCTAAAGAGACTTCATGACGATGTGCTGCGGGTAGAGAAAGACCTCATCACCTCGAAAGATCCAGGATACCCACTCTACGTGGTTAACATTCCGTGGCAAATGTCGTACGTCGACAACTTCCCCGCGGATAAGTTCATCCTCCGATTTGATTACATATTCGACATGTTTCACGTGAAGAAGCTGGATTTTATGTTTGTCCGCCTTTATGCCTTGCACATGAACTACATCATCGGGGTTGAGCAGATATCTCATATCTGTGTCGCTGACCCGTACTACATGCACGAGGGCTTCTTGGGAGTCTGCGCAAATCACCGTGAATACGCGAGGGATTACATCGTCAATTTCATGCTCGCTAATAAGGACAAGGAGGCGATTCTCGTGCCTTATCATCCCGTGTAAGTCATCCGCGCTGCTATCCTTCCTTCGATTTCAATCATTCATTTGCACGGTGGAGGCTAATTAATTTGAGGACTCATTTTGCGCAGCGGCGGGCGCGCCGTCCTCATCATCCTCTACTCCCGATTCTCCCACGCTCTTTACTTGGACTCGTCGAAGAACATTCACAAAAAGGATTACACCCACATCAAGGATGTTCTCGACAGTGCTGTGTTTTACTACCAAGCAAGGGGTGGGGAGGTCAGGGACAAGAAGAGAAGGGGCGGCAGGGTCGCCTTCGGCCATAAGACCGACTTCTGCTGCATCCAGCAACCGAACGATCCTCTTAATGAAGGATTCTATGTCCTACACCACATGCTGGAGTACAGACGGGATCACCAGAACCTTCACATGTCACCTAGATCCGGCGATGCCCATATTCTGCAATGGGCAAAGGACATAGGAGATATCGAGGATCATCGACTTCGAGCCGAGTTCTATAACATCCAACACGAACTTGCCCAAATCATCATGAAGGAGGTCATCGGAAAAACAGGGATGTTCTACGGAGAAGGACAAATGTCGCGGGAAGACGTCCGAACATGGATAGCCTCTCAGCGTCTCGACCTGAAACCTTTCACTAGGCTCAGGGACTATCTCCCTGACTTGGATGGATGGAACGACATGTTGGAGTGATTGTCGATATATGACAATGTGTCCGTTTAGTCCATACTTTCTGTATGAAAAAACTTTGAGTTATGCACGGTGAAACTTTATTTGTGATGTAATTAAACCGTCCTCCTCCTCGACTAGCGAAAATCACTCTAGTTAGGGCATTTTGGGGTACGATGAACTTAGTTATTTATGCTTATGATATGTTGTTTTTATTTTTTCCAAGTCTGTCTCTTTCTGTTGCTCAACTATATATGTTGCATATCATCGACTCATGTGATGATGCAGGTGCATAGATCATAGATGGCGAAGAAGTGCTATGCCAGGAGTATATATACGACAAGTGGCTGGAGTGTCAGGCCCTTCCGATTTCCGAGCGACAGGAAGTAGTTAGTTTAGAGGTTCACGCTAATGCGAAAGAGGGATGCAAACTCATGTTCTCAAAGTGATAGCTCTTCTCGCGTATATCATTGTTTAGATGGATGACGATGTATTTGCATCTCATTCGAGACTTGTACCACTATTTTTGAGATGACGACGAGAGACCACTTTGTGTTGGATGATGCTTACGATGATGACATGATTTGATGAGACTAATTGTATGTATATGCTATGATTACATTTGTATGTGTATGATATGCTAAAGATTATTGTATAAAGCCTATTCAAATACAAAACAAATATGCAGGGAAAAAACTAATTAATAAACTAGTAGTGGCGAGGGGGGAAATTTAGCAGTAGCGCCGCATTGTCAGTAGCGCGTCCCAGCAAACAGCGCTGCAGATAATATCAGTAGCGCCCTTTCCCAAAGAGCGCTACAGCTATTCATGTATAGCAGTAGCGTGGGACAACCGGCGCTACTGCTATATGTTAGTTGTAGCGCCTTATTAGTAGTGACGGTGCCCGCGCTACTGAGAGGCCCAAAACCCTCGCTGCTGGTAGGCTTTTCCCCAGTAGTGGGTAGTCAAGCTGGAGTTCCTCAAATCCCTCCGTTATTTCGTCCATGGTCACCCTGGCATATCCTTCTGGAATCGGACTACAGTGAAAAGTTGCGTCAGGTTTAGTAGGTCGAACAGAGCCGACAGCCGCTTTGACTTTGAAGTTCTGCCATTGCATCATAAGGTGGCAATGTTGAGACTCTGTGATAGCATCCACGGGGTAGCTAGCAGGAGCCATCAAGACATGCTCTGGCTGAAGCAGCTCGGTGGAAGCCATGCTGCTTCTCCGTTGAGATGGTGGGGTAGCTTCGGGGGTAGCTTCGGCAGGTCGTTTGCTGCGAGCTACTTCTCGTTCCTATAGCGCTTGAACCCTTTCGTGCAGCGTCTGAATTTGGGCATGCTCCACTTTTTTCCTCCTCTCCTGGCATTTGTAACCGCCTGCGTCCGGAAAACCAGCCTTCCACGGAACGGAGACTAGCATGCCTCGTGTCCGTCCAGGGTGCTCATGATTCCCGAGGGCCATTGTGAGCTCGTCGTTCTCTCTGTCTGGAATGAACGTCCCTTGCTACGCTGCATCGATATAATACTTTAGCTTCTTGACTGGTATGTTCATTTGCTCGTCCGTCCTAACGCATTTCCCTGATATAGGGTCCAAGGTTCCGCCAGCCCCGAAGAACCAAGTCCGGCAACGGTCTGGCCAGTTCATTGTCTCTGGTTTGATCCCTTTATCAAGCAGATCATTCTCAGCCTTGGCCCACTTAGGCCGGGCTTTGAGGTAGCCACCTGACCCCATGCAATGGTGAAGCTTCTTCTTTGAAGCATTTTTCTTGTTTGTCGCCGACATCTTCTTACTCTTTTCCGATGTCTTGTAGGCCACAAATGCGGGCCAGTGATCTCTGATCTTCTCATATCTGCCGATGAATTTTGGTGTCTCTTCTTTGTCAACAAACGTTTTCAGCTCATTCTTCCACCTCCTGAATAGGTCTGCCATCTTCTTAAGAGCATGAGACTTGATTAATTGCTCTTTAACTGGCTTCTCCGGATCCTCCTCTGGCGGTAGGGTGAAATTTGCCTTCAGCTCAGTCCAAAGATCATCTTTCTGCATATCATTGACATAAGACACCTCAGGGTCTTCGTTCTTAGGATTATACCATTGCTGGATGATGATCGGGATCTTGTCCCTAACAAGAACCCCGCACTGAGCAGAAAATGCTTCCTTTGTCCGGATGGGTTCAATCGGTTGGCCGTCACGCGCGATTGCTATATCTCAAACCTTTCATCCGAGCGCAACTTTTTCTTCGGGCCTCGTCTCTTTACCGAAGTTGTGCTCAATTCGGAGGGCTAGAAAAAAGAAGAATTAGATGAGAGTTAATTAATATGTGTACATACCAAAACAATGAATGCATCAATTAGCTAGTTATCACAGGCTTAACTAATATATTTACCTGGCCGGACTGTGTACGGTCACTGGAGCCGTCACCACGGGCTCCTTCTTGCACCAGCATTGGGTCACCGGAGCCATCATAATCATGTCTTTCCTCCTCCATTCTTCGATCATCGTAGCATGCTTCTTCTTCACCCTGTTCTACTTCCACCATCATTGTCGTTAACAAACAACATGACATCACCTCCGGCTAAGATTATGTCCCCCAACACCTGTTCTTGTTCCTCGTCTCGTCCGAACTCCATTGTTTCTTCAAATATTACAACATGACAATTATTACACAAACATGACAGCATGTGGATATATTAGTGGCAAATGTAGACCTAGCTTATTCCGGGTCTAGGGTGGCCCCGGCAACGCTTCAAGGGTAGGGGCGTGGCGGGAGGCGGTAGGAGACCGACATCGTTTTTTTCTAGGGTTTGGGTGTCCTCGAGAGTTTTGGTCGAGCGAGAGGGCCGGGGGTTGCTCCCGTGGTATAAGTTATCACGGTCGAAGTTATCCGGGAGGGGGTTATATCGACAACGACGACATACATACATGGGAAAATAATGTTATCGGGGAGGGGGTAGGTCGAACCCCCTCCCCGTCGTGTTGAAGTTATCGGGACACGGGGTATATCGACAACGACATATCCAATAAAAAATAAGAAGACGAAGAAGAAATAAAAAGAGGAGAAGAATATATTAATAGAGGAGAAGATTGAAGAAAAAAAGAAGAAAAAAAAGAGGAGAAGAAGAAAGAAATAGAGGAGAAGAAGAGAAAATAGAACATTCTATTTTTTTTCTTCTCCTCTATTCCTTTCTTCTTCTCCTCTTCTTTTTCTTATTTTTTCTTCTTCTTATTTATTTCTCCTCTTCTTCCTCTCCTCTTCTTCTCCTTTCTTCCTCTTCTTATTTTCCTTTTTCCTCTCATTCTTTTTCTTCTTCTTCCTTTCCTAGCTAGATATATAAAACTTTTCTAAAAATGTAACTTTTGCATACATACATGGGAAAATAATGTCATCGGGGAGGGGGTAGGTCGACCCCCCCTCGTGTTGAAGTTATCGGGACACAGGGTATATTGACAAGGACATATCCGATAAAAAATAAGAAGATGAAGAAGAAATAAAAAAAGGAGAAGAAGAAAGGAATAGAGGAGAAGATCGAAGAAAAAAAGAAGAAAAAAAGAGGAGAAGAAGAAAGGAATAGAGAAGAAGAAAAAAACAGAATATTCTATTTTTTCTTCTTCTCCTCTATTCCTTTCTTCTTCTTCTCTTTTTTTTCTTCTTTTTTCCTTTTCTTATTTATTTCTCCTCTTTTTCCTCTCCTCTTCTTCTCCTTTCTTCCTCTTCTTATTTCCTTTTTCCTCTCATTCTTTTTCTTCTTCTTCCTTCTTAAAAATACATGAAGTAGTATTGCTTGCTTTTTTTAAAATAATGTTCAAAAATAAAAGGAGTATTGCTTCCTTTTTCCTCTCATTCTTTTAAAATAAGGTTTTGCCTAATTCATTGTTCATATGAATATACAAACATTTGCATATTTACAATAAATAATATCACCAAAAAATTATATGAACAGAAAAAAATCCTAATTTTTCTAAAAATCTATATTTTGCATATATACATGAACATATATATATATACACACAGAGAACATATATAGATACATATATACATTTTTATAAAAATACAAAAAATAGAAAATCTAAAAAAGGACATATAAACAGATATACACACATACATATATTCATACATATACATATAATCAGGAAAAAAAACATCTATATATATGCAAAAAAAAGGGAGGAAGAGGGGGCAGTGCCGGCCCTGACCAAATGGATGAGTCACGGCGTGGTCAGGGCAAGGCGAGGCAGAGGCGACGGCGGCGTGGTCGGGGCAGGGCGACGGCGGCGTGTGGTCGGGGCAGGGCGAGGCAGAGGCGACAGCGGCGCGGGGTAGCTGGGGAGACGACGACGTGGTCGGGGCAGGGGCGTGCGGCGTGGTCGGGGCGGGCCTCCAGCGGCGTGCTCGGGGCAGGGCGGCGACGGCGTCGACGAGGCAGTAGAGGGCGTCGACGGAGTCGACGAGGCAGTACAGGGCGGCGACGGCGTTGACGGGGCGAGCTCTCGATCGGTCAGCCTGGCGGTGTCGTCATGCGAACTGATGCAGATGATATCTGAAAAACGCCAAGTGCTTTCTTATATACTGAGAGCATTGGTCCCGGTTCGTGGCACCAACCGGGACCAATGCCACCCTTTAGTCCCGGTTGGTGGCACCAACCGGGACGGCCTTTGGTCTCAGTTGGTAGCACGAACCGGGACTAAAGGGTGGCATTGGTCCCGGTTGATGCTACGAACCGGTACCAATGCACCCCTTTAGTCCCGGTTGGTGGCACCAACCGGGACCAAAGGCCTTGTGCTGGAACTGGCGCGGTGCGGTGGGATGTTTAGTCCCACCTCGCTAGCCGAGAGGCTTCGATAGTGGTTTATAAGCGCTGCTGCGCTGACCACTTCGAGCTCCTCTCAAATGCAGGCTTACGGGCCTAAAGTCACTTTATCTTCCCGTGGGCCTACTGGGCCTCCTACGGGCCTGAATCCTAGCCCATGGTAGGGTTTCTAGTCGAATTCAGGCCGTGGGGGCCTAGTAGGTGGCACTTTTTTGTTTTTTTGTTTTCTTTGTTGTTTTATTTATTTTAATTTGTTTATACTTATAACAAAATACTTAATGTTGCTATTTTTATTTTTTTTCCAGTTTTTTTGTTTTGTTTTTTGCATTATTTATTTTCTTTTGCTGCTTGCTTTATTTTTTAATTCTTTTTGCTTTTAGGTCAGAAAAATTATAAACTTTCTGTTAGTGCCATTAGTTTTCAAATTTGAATAGTTAAAATTTGAATTCTTTGAAATTTGTGTGAATCACAAGTTTGTGATTAAGTTTACCATAAAAATAGTTTTTTTCCATTTTTGTTTTGTTTTTTCATTATTTATTTTCTTTTGTTTTTTGCTTTTTTAATTCTTTTTGCT
>NC_041382.1:768864697-768877602 GCF_002162155.2 Triticum dicoccoides | reverse complement strand
TTTTCAAATTTAAGTAGTTAAAATTTGAATTCTTTGAAATTTGTGTGAATCACAAGTTTGTGATTAACTTTACTATGAAAATAGTTTTTTTTTCAGTTTTTTTGTTTTGTTTTTTGCATTATTTATTTTCTTTTGTTTTTTGCTTTATTTTTTAATTCTTTTTGCTTTTAGGTCAGAAAAATTATAAACTTTCTGTTAGTGCCATTAGTTTTAGAAAAAAATTATAAACTTTCTGTTAGTGCCATTGGTTTTCAAATTTGAATAGTTAAAGTTTGAATTATGGTATTACGAGGGTCGAACCATAAGACATTAAAGCATTTCAAATGAACTCTGAAAAAGTTGAAAGTTGGCATGGTATCATAATTTCACCCACATAGCATGTGCATGTACAGAACAGACAATGGTATCATACTCGTCTGTTACAAAGTTGGCATGGTATCATCATAATAGTTGCGGGAGAAAGTCTTCACTTTTTCTTCGCTTGTGTCATTTGCTTATTGCGCCGTAACCATGGATAATCTTCATCATTTATCAGGATGCTTGGGTCAGCCTTGACTTTGAAGGGAGGAATTTCATGAAACTTTTCATAATCTTCAGACATGTCTGTCTTACCCTCCACTCCCATGATGTCCCTTTTTCCTGAAAGAACTATGTGGCGCTTTGGCTCATCGTATGATGTATTCGCTTCCTTATCTTTTCTTTTTCTCGGTTTGGTAGACATGTCCTTCACATAGATAACCTGTGCCACATCATTGGCTAGGACGAACGGTTCGTCTGCATATGCAAGATTGTTGAGATCCACTGTTGTCATTCCATACTGTGGGTCTACCTGTACCCCGCCTCCTGATAGATCGACCCATTTGCACTTAAACAAAGGGACCCTAAAATCATGTCCGTAGTCAAGTTCCCATATGTCCACTATGTAACAATAATATGTGTCCTTTCCCCTCTCGGTTGCTGCATCAAAGCGGACACCGCTGTTTTGGTTGGTGCTCTTTTGATCTTGGGCGATTGTGTAAAATGTATTCCCATTTATCTCGTATCCTTTGTAAGTCAATACAGTCAAAGATGGTCCCCTGGACAACAAGTACATCTCATCACAAACAGTGTTGTCACCTCTGAGACGTGTTTCCAACCAACTGCTGAAAGTCCTGATGTGTTCACATGTAATCTAGTCATCGCACTGCTCCGGGTGTTTGGAGTGCAGACTGTTCTTGTGTTCATCGACATATGGGGTCACCAAAGTAGAGTTCTGTAGAACTGTGTAGTGTGCTTGAGACCAAGAATATCCATCCTTGCATATTATTGAGGCCCCTCCCAGTGTGCCTTTTCCAGTCAGTCTCCCCTCATACCGTGATTTAGGGAGACCTATCTTCTTAAGGCCAAGAATGAAGTCAACACAAAACCCAATGACATCCTCTGTTTGATGGCCCATGGAGATGCTTCCTTCTGGCCTAGCGCGGTTACGGACATATTTCTTTAGGACTCCCATGAACCTCTCAAAGGGGAACATATTGTGTAGAAAGACGGGCCCCAGAATGACAATCTCGTCGACTAGATGAACTAGGACGTGCTTCATGATATCGAAGAAGGATGGTGGGAATACCAGCTCGAAACTGACAAGACATTGCGCCACATCACTCCTTAGCCTTGGTACGATTTCTGGATCGATCACCTTCTGAGAGATTGCATTGAGGAATGCACATAGCTTCACAATGGCTAATCGGACGTTTTCCGGTAGAAGCCCCCTCAATGCAACCGGAAGCAATTGCGTCATAATCACGTGGAAGTCATGAGACTTTACGTTCTGGAACTTTTTCGCTGGCATATTTATTATTCCCTTTATATTCGACGAGAAGCCAGTCATGACCTTCATACTAAGCAGGCATTCAAAGAATATTTCTTTCTCCTCTTTCGTAAGAGCGTAGCTGGCAGGACCTTTATACTGCTTCGGAGGCATGCCGTCTTTTTCATGCAAATGTTGTAGGTCCTCCCGTGCCTTAGGTGTATCTTTTGTCTTCCCATACACGCCCAAGAAGCCTAGTAGGTTCATGCAAAGGTTCTTCGTCACGTGCATCACGTCGATTGAAGAGCGGACCTCTAGGTATTTCCAGTAGGGTAGGTCCCAAAATATAGATTTCTTCGTCCACATGGGTGCGTGTCCCTCAGCGTCATTTGGAACAGCTAGTTCGCTGGGACCCTTTCCAAAGGTTACGTGTAAATCATTGACCATAGCAAGTACGTGATCACCGGTACGCATGGCGGGCTTCTTTCGGTGATCTGCCTCGCCTTTGAAATGCTTGCCTTTCTTTCGACATTGATGGTTGGTCGGAAGAAATTGATGATGGCCCAGGTACACATTCTTCCTGCATTTGTCCAGGTATATACTTTCAGTTTCTTCTAAACCGTGCATGCATGCGTGGTATCCCTTGTTTGTCTATCCTAAAAGGTTACTGAGAGTGGGCCAATCGTTGATGGTTACAAACAGCAACGCATGCAGGTTAAATTCCTCCTGTTTGTGCTCATCCCACGTACGTGCACCGTTTTCATTCGACAACTGTAAAAGTACTTCAACTAATGGCCTTAGGAACACGTCAATGTCGTTGCCGGGTTGCTTAGGGCCTTGGATGAGAATTGACATCATAATGAACTTCCGCTTCATGCACATCCAAGGAGGAAGGTTATACATACATAGAGTAACGGGCCAGGTGCTGTGATTGCTGCTCTGCTCCTGAAAGGATTAATGCCATCCGCGCTTAAACCAAACCATACGTTCCTTGGGTCACTTGCAAACTTAGGCCAGTACTTTCTCTCGATTTTTCTCTACTGCGACCCGTCAGCGAGTGCTCTCAACTTCCCGTCTTTCTTACGGTCCTGACTGTGCCATCGCATCAACTTGGCATGCTCTTCGTTTCTGAACAGACGTTTCAACCGTGGTATTATAGGAGCATACCACATCACCTTCGCAGGAACCCTCTTCCTGGGGGCTCGCCGTCAACATCACCAGGGTCATCTCGTCTGATCTTATACCGCAATGCACCGCATACCGGACATGCGTTCAGATCCTTGTACGCACCACGGTAGAGGATGCAGTCATTAGGGCATGCATGTATCTTCTGCACCTCCAATCCTAGAGGGCAGACGACCTTCTTTGCTGCATATGTACTGTCGGGCAATTTGCTATCCTTTGGAAGCTTCTTGTTCAATATTTTCAGTATTGGGCCTTGTGATGCCATATACCTCGATCGATCTCCAAAACCAAAAATGGTCGAATGACCCTCAAGTTAGAAACCAACCGACCCAAAAAAATTGAGTTGGGACTGTTGGATTAATAAACCCTTCACCCATCAAACCCTTCCAGCTCCTTGCGGATGGACGATGCTTGGACACATTTCAAAGCATGACATGTTTGCGTAGGACATGTTTAACCAATGTTGTGACCACGCAAGGGATAACGGGTACTTGTTGTGGGAGGACGCGAAGAAGATGCGGTTGATAGTGAGTGGGGAGTTCCACCAATAAATGCGGGAGTTCCTCCGCAGGCAAAAATGATCCAAGGGAAGTGACCATCTGGAAAGAAGAGAAGATGCTACTTGTCTTTACCACACGATCCTTCATGTGAGGAAGGCCTGAATATACCTACCCAGCAGACAAGTCTTTAGAAGATCCAACTGCAGGAGGCAGCGTGGTAGTCTGGTAGATGTTGAAATCATTTGGACTCGACAGTCGTAAGTCGAATGTAATCATATGTTTGATACGTTCAGTCTGCAGTTTGCGCATGCTAAATGTAAGTCACAGAAGGTAGTGGATTATTCTGTTAGGCAAATCAAAATCCGATGAACTGTATGTGCTCCACTTCTCCAGTTCAGTTTTGCATGGAAGTTGTGTACAATTGTGATTAATCTGTGTCAGTCAGTTTGGAACCAGACAAGTTTGCAAAACCGCTTTGAGACAGGATTGACAATTTTGATTTTCAGTAAATTGGTTTATTATCTTTTTAACAAAATATATCCACACTCTGGTGTGTGGAGTTAAAAATACAATGAGCTTTCAATTTGATGTTCAGGCATAGGACAATATGCATGTACCAAAGTTGAAATATGGCCTCACATTAAATGAGTGTTCAGCATAGAAACGAATTTATACTAAAAAAAGTGGTTTCAAATATTTGAACTAAAGTTCCACTTTTTTTTGTTCACAACATCGAACGGCTCGTTGTGTTGACACCAAAGGTATGGCAATGGTCGTCAACTCAACCGGAGGCAAAACTTACCGACAAAACCGGTTAAGATGGTTGGTAACAAATCCTTCTGAGATGATTGTTTCCTTTTGTCATCCACATTATATTAACTAGAGAAAATGCAATAGGACTTTGCCTATAAATGTGTGTTTGGAAATCAGACTTATCCTTATCATATCCTATATCGTATACAAAGAGGAAGAAACACTTGAATATTATTAGAGTAGTAATTGTCATTGGCGACGATGCGAATGGAAATTAACATGAAGATTCTTTAATCTACACATAAAAAAGATGGTCGATAAATTTCCAATACCAACAATCGATCAACGGTGTGTTTCCTACCTATTTTGTATCCGTACACGCTTTCACAACCAACAACGGCTCCATTTTTAGATGGAAATACTCCTACACAGTAGGATTAGGCCTCAATAAATATTTACCCTTTTCACCCCTCAATCCATAAAACAGATTGGCCCATGAAGGATACCAGTATATATATGCCCCCATACACGAGCATGTCATCCAAAGTTCATCGAGCAAACACACAAACACTGGACTACCACCGAACTTATCCCACAACTTTGTCAAGTCTTCTCTTTGAAATGGAGGGTGTTAGAGTGTTGATTGTTGGTGTTGGGCCAGCAGGCCTCGCAACGGCAGCATGCCTTAGCCAATTCTCAATTCATTATGCCATCGTCGAGCGCGAGAGCTGTAGCGCGTCACTCTGGCACAACCGCACGTATGATCGCCTCAAGCTGCATCTCGCAAAGGAGTTCCGTGAGTTGCCACACATGTCATAACCTGTAGATGCACCAACATACATACCAAAAACCTTGTTTGTGAAGTACTTGGATGACTATGTTGAGCGTTTCAACATTCAACCAAAGTATCTCACCAGCGTGGAGTCATCCACATATGACAATGATGAAAAATGTTGGTCCATTGTGGCAAAGGACATGTCAAAGTGCACCACAGTCAAGTTCACGACAAAGTTTCTTATTGTGGCAAGTGGTGAGAATAGTGCAGAGAATATTCCAATGTTCCCTGGACTGGAAAGCTTTCCAGGTGATGTTATCCACTCCTCAAGCTACAAGTCAGGCAAGAGCTACTCTGGCAAGAATGTATTGGTCATTGGATCTGGCAACTCCGGGATGGAAATTGCTTATGACCTTGCGACCCATGGTGCCAACACATCGATTGTTATACGAAGCCCGGTACATACGTGCACTATATATTTTCACTGGGTGCATGAGCGCAAATTCGTAGTATAGTTATTAATAGAAGAGATGCAATTTTTAGTGTTATTACTAATACGAAGTATTTCACATAGAAAAAGAGATGGACTGTTTTATGTCACACACAAACAACTGAAAGACTAGAGGAACCACATGACAAAAATTTATTTCTCGAAAGAAGAAATTCTATTTTTATCATGCATACTTCAAAAGAGGTGTGACATGTTTTGTGGTTGCAGATTCATGTAATGACAAAGGAATTAATTCGTTTGGGGATGACACTTGCTCACCATCTTCCATTGAATCTAGTGGATAAACACCTTGTGATGGCAGCGTATTTAATATTTGGAGACATGTCACAGCATGGCATCACAAGGCCAAAAATGGGTCCAATGACCCTCAAATAAGAAACAGGCCGATCTGTAGTAATTGATGTTGGGACTGTTGGATTGATCAAAAAAGGCATCATCAAAGTAAGTATATCCTTGACATGACATAAATATATAACATATGTTGATTTGATATGCCAAGTTGTCATTGTATTTTTATCTCCTAAAGGTTCAAGGGAGCATTAGTAAGATCAAGGGCAACATAGTTAAATTTCAATGCAGTAAAAGAATGTCATTTGATGCAATTGTGTTTGCAACTGGATACAAAAGCACGACAAATATGTGGCTCAAGGTAATATAGCTTGTGTTTGAACATGTCTGAGTTTGTTTTCTTGGTGTAACCATTATTAAATCTGCTAACAAGGCTATGTGTTTTTAATCCAGAATGGCGAGAGCATGTTGAATGGCAACAGACTGTCCATCCAAAAATATCCAAATCATTGGAAAGGTGAAAATGGGCTCTACTGTGCTGGGTTGGCGAGCAGAGGATTAGCTGGTATCGCAACAGATGCCAAGAATATCGCTAATGACATCAAATATGTGATGGACTCTATGTCAAGTTAAATCATCTTTTACATGTAGTTTACCATGGCAAGCATGCTAGAAGGTTGATTCTTTGAGATATATATCCATTGTGTCACCTTTGTATCTAGCTTTTCGATAAGTAAATTTATGTTTATTTTAAGGTTCATATGTGCCCCGGAGAGAGATGTACTATTATACTATAATCAAGGGCTCTGTACTCTTATTACGCAGAGAGATTTCTAATTTTGGTTGAACCTACAACTGTGTATTATATTTTATTTACTTGAAATTATATGTACAAAAGGCATGCGCTCAAAACTCTATTATCTATACCAAAATCTCTTGTGGCGTGTTTACCCCATCAACATACAACTATAGGAGGTAGTAATCACATCAGCCTAAAATAAATGCATAGTTCACTACATCCATCGCCGCTATTGTAGTGCTATTCAGTCTTAGAATGGCACTAGTTATCATCCCATGTATCTGCAAGGGGTAGCTGATATACTATAAATCATTAAAAATATTTGTGAACATATTTAGAAACTTAAAACTAAAACTTAGAACGCCATATGACGGAATGCTACTATTTAGAACGTGTATTTGTGGTTACGTGATACACGTATCGTTAGCTATTGTGGACACAGTTTGTTATGCCCGAAGCGCAGGGTTTGCAGTATGTAGTAAGTTTTCCATGGGCTGAGATCCAAGGTATCCATCCGCATTGTCTTGGATATAAATTGCTTATTACCTTGCGACCATGGTGCCAATACTTTGATTGTTATACGAAGGCTGATATGTACTACATGCACTATATATTTTCAATGGGTACATGAACACAATTTTTTAGTATAGTTACCACTGGAAGAGACCCTTTTTTAGTATTATTACTAATAGAAAGTTTTCACATATATAAGAGATGGACTGTTTGTTATGACGCACAAACAAACAAACGACTAGAGGAACTACATGACAAACAATTAACTTTTGAAAGAATAAATTCTATGAAATTTTGTTTTATCATGCATGCTTCAGAAGAGGTGTGATATGTCTTTTGGTTGCAGATTCATGAAATGACAACAAAATTTATTTAGTTGGGATGATACTTGCTCACCATCTTTCACTAAATCTAGTGAATAACCTCTTTGTGACGGCAGCGACTTTCATATTTGGAGACCTATCGAGGCATGGCATCACAAGGCCCAAAACCAAAAATGGATCACAACGACCCTTAAGTTAGAAAGCTACCGATCCATAGTGATTGATGTTGGGACTGTTGGATTAATAAAAAATCATCATCCGAGTATTTGGAATATTTGAACGAATCTGCCTTATTAGTCATATTTTTATAGTTGAAAATAATAAGTATACCTTTTCTCTCATAATGTCGGCTTGTTTTCTAGTTGGCACTTCTAGAGAGATCCTAGTCATCTACCTAGATAACATAGATATGAATCAAATGCGAAATTATATATTTCAAAAATAAGGCACTTACATGACGTAGAAGGCCACTACTAGCATATATACTGATTGTTCATTATATTTGAAGCCATAACAAGCAATCATTTGTTTTCTTTTTGGAGAAACACCAACATTGGATTTATAAAAGTGTCAATGGGATATATAGAACATCATTTGAATCAAGATAATAAGAAATCCTAAGTACCCTTTTTTACAATGTGAACTGACGGAATAAAGCATATATAGTGGATGAGCTTCTCCCAGTTTTGTCTATCGCTTTTATCAACTGATGACTCATTGGAATTTACTGACTTCCAAGACAAAATGTACCAGGATCGCAAAGATTGCTAATGCCAAACTTGAATTAGCTAAAAGCAACTATAACCAGTAACTGAAATATGATCTTAACACTCTCATGGATTGGCGTACTGTACATCTGTATTCCGTTTTCCCTTTTTCAAAACACCACATTTAACTGATGCATTATTCGAGCAATCTTCAAATCATTCAAAAAAAATCTGAGGCATTGTTTAGCCAGCCTCCTAAGAATGACATGATGGGTCGGCCCCTTAAGCAAGGAGAAGAAGCAAGCAGGCCCAGCAATGACGAGCGAGGCCTCCACAAGTCCACAAGTCCATAGAAACAAAACCCTCCAATCCGCCATCCTCCTTCCTCCTCTAGGGTTTTACTACGCAGCGTCGCCATCTCCCTCCCCACCTTCGTCCCCCGCCGGCCCGATTCCTACCCGGCAGACCACCACCAAGGCCCGATCCAGCGGCCATGATCGACAAGAAGCACAAGTCCTCCAAGAAGCAGCCCAAGGGCAGCCGCTTGCCGCTCAATGCCGACGCCGACGCCGATGCAGTGGCCGACGCTGGGAAGCGCCATCGCTCCGGCGCCACCAAGCGCCACCAGGCCGAGAAGGAGTTCGTTCCCTCCTCCATCAGTGCCAAGATCCTCCGCGAGGCCCTCAAGCAGCAGCAGGAGGAGATCCTCCACATACTATTCAGTCTTCAAATGGCACAAATTATCAATGTGTGCAACTACATGGGCTAGCTGACGTACTAATAAATCATTAAAAATATCAATGAACTGATTTAGAAACTTAAAACTAAAAGTTAGAACACCATATGACGGAAAACTACTATTTAGAACGTGTATTTGTGGTTACACGATACTGGTATCCTTATATGTCGTGGACACAGTTTGTTGTGCCCGAGGTACCCAGGGTTTGCAGTATCTAGTAGGTTTTCCATCGGCTGAGATCCAAGGTGTCCATCCGTCTAGTCTTGGATATAAATTGCCGATGACCTTGCGACCATGGTGCCAATACTTCGATTATTATACGGAGCCTGATATGTACTACATGCACTATATATTTTCATTAGGTACATGAACACCATTTTTTGTATAGTTACCACTAGAAGAGATGCATTTTTTCATTATTATTACTAATAGAAAGTATTTCACATATATAAGAGATGGATTGTTTTATATCACGCACAAACAACAAAACAACTAGAGGAACTACATGACAAAAAATAACAATTGAAAGAAGAAATTCTATGAATTTTTTTCTATCAGGCATGCTTCAAAAGAGGCGTGACATGACTTTTGTTGCAGATTCATGTGATGACAGGAGAATTAATTTAGTTGGGATGACACTTTCTCACTTTCTTTCACTAAATCTAGTGGGTGACCTCTTTGTGACGGCGGCGAATGTCATATTTGGAGATCGATGGAGGTATATGGCGTCACAAGGCCCAAAACTAAAAATGGTCGAATGACCCTCTAGTTAGAAACCAATCCAGAATGGTGAGAGCATGTTCATTATATTTGAAGGCATAACAAGCAATCATTTGTTTTCTTTTTGGAGAAACACCAACATTGGATTTATAAAAGTGTCAATGCGATATATAGAACATCATTTGAATCAACACAATAAGAAATGCTCAGTACCCTTTTTTACAATGTGAACTGACAGAATAAAGCATATATAGTGGACGAGCTTCTCCCAGTTTTGTCTATCACTTTTATCAACTGATGACTCATTGGAATTTACTGACTTCCAAGACAAAATATACTTGGATCACAAAGATTGCTAATGCCAAACTTGAATTAGCTAAAAGAAACTATAACCAGTAACTGAAATACACTAGTATAAAAAGGGTCAAATGTGAAGCACATTAGTGCTGGCTTGAATTTGAGCCGGCACTAATGTGACCATTAGTGCCGGTTCCAACGGCTAGGCGGGCGGGCATCATTAGTACCGGTTTGTGGGCAACCTTTAGTACCGGTTCATGCCACAAACCGATACTAATGAGGCTGTGTCAGGCTATGGTCAGGCTAGGGCCCCCACGAAGACCTCTAGTACCGGTTCATGCCCTGAACCGATGCTAGAGTTTCTTAGTAAGCTGATTTTTAGTCCCACCTCGCCAAGAGAGAGGCAGTATTAGCGGTTTATAAGCCGTGAGTGCACAGACAATGACGAAGAGTTGCAATGCTCACCTGCATGTTGATTAGCTTCAAGCCTTGCGGAATAGCATAGATTGCACTAAGCTATGTGCAGTGTAGTCTACACTATTCCGAATGGCTTGAAGCAAATTAACCAGCATTGCACCTCTTTTTCATTTTTAATAACTTATTTGAACTCCAGACTTCTTTTGTGTTCAGTATGTAGCATTCAAAGCGACGTCATCAATTTCCAACATGTTCTGACATCATTTGTTGTTTTTCGGTCATTTACCTAATTGTTTAGAGAGCTAAATGACCGTGAAATTGAAAATCACTACAAAATGAATTCTGAAAATGTGGAAACTTGGCATGGTATCATCATTTCACCTGCATAGCATGTGCGAAAGAGTAGAGAGGGTCACGGCAAAAACTGGACGCACTTCGTGTACAAACTAGACAAACTCTTTCGGAGTATCAGGGTTTCGGACGAGAACTCATCTGTTACACGGGCACTTCGATGTTTTTTGAACTTATTTGAACTCCGGACTTCTTTTGTGTTCAGTATGCAGCATTCAAAGTGACGTCATCAATTTCCAACATGTTCTGACATCATTTGTTGTTTTTCGGTCATTTACCTAATTGTTTAGAGAGCTAAATGATCGTGAAATTGAAAATCACTACAAAATGAATTCTGAAAATGCTGAAACTTGGCATGGTATCATCATTTCACCCGCGTAGCATGTGCGAAAGAGTAGAGAGGGTCACGACAAAAACTAGACGCACTTTCGTGTACAAACTGGACAAACTCTTTCGGGGTATCAGGGTTTCGGACGAGAACTCATCTGTTACATGGGCACTTCAATGTTTTTTTAAACTTATTTGAACTCTGGGCTTCTTTTGTGTTCATTGTGCAGCATTCAAAGCGACATCATCAATTTCCAACATGTTCTGACATCATTTGTTGTTTTTCGGTCATTTACCTAATTGTTTAGAGAGCTAAATCACCGTGAAATTGAAAATCACTACAAAATAACTTCTGAAAATGTTGAAACTTGGAATGGTATCATCATTTCACCCGCATAGCATGTGCGAAAGAGTAGGGAAGGTCACGACAAAAACTAGACGCACTTCGTGTACAAACTGGACAAACTCTTTCGGAGTATCAGGGTTTCGGACGAGAACTCATCTGTTACACGGGCACTTCAATGTTTTTTAAACTTATTTGAACTCCGGACATCTTTTGTGTTCAGTATGCAGCATTCAAAGAGACGTCATCAATTTCCAACATGTTCTGACATCATTTGTTGTTTTTCGGTCATTTATCTAATTGTTTAGAGAGCTAAATGACCGTGAAATTGAAAATCACTACAAAATGACTTCTGAAAATGTTGAAACTTGGCATGGTATCATCATTTCACCCGCATAGCATGTGCAAAAGAGTAGAGAGGGTCACGACAAAAACTGGACGCACTTCGTGTACAAACTGGACAAACTCTTTCGGAGTATCAGGGTTTCGGATGAGAACTCATCTGTTACATGGGCACTTCAATGTTTTTTAAACTTATTTGAATTTCGGACTGCTTTTGTGTTCAGTATGCAACATTCAAAGAAACTTCATCAATTTCCAACATGTTCTGACATTATTTGTTGTTTTTCGGTCATTTACCTAATTGTTTAGAGAGCTAAATGACCGTGAAATTGAAAATCACTACAAAATGACTTCTGAAAATGTTGAAACTTGGCATGGTATCATCATTTCACCCACATAGCATGTGCGAAAGAGTAGAGAGGGTCACGGCAAAAACTGGATGCACTTCGTGTATAAACTAGAAATAGAAGAAAAGAAATAATGCAGAAAAGAAAAAAACTATACAAAAAATTACTCAAAAAATAGAAGAAAATAAATAATGCAGAAAATAAAAAAAACTATATAAAAAATACTCAAAAATAAATAGAAGAAAATAAATAATGCAGAAAAGAAAAAATATATAAAATATTTGTGGGCGGGCTGCCCAGTGGGCCTGCCAGACCTTGGGTGTGCAAATGCAGGCCCAGAAGGGCCAGCAGACTCACAGGGCAGCGCGCCCTAGTTAGGCCCAGAAGCCTGCTATATAGAGAAGCTCGAAGGAGCAGCCGTGGCTGGGTTTATAAACCAGTGCGGCTGCCCTTCGCTCGGTGAGGTGGGACTAAACATTTGTGCACCACCGGTGGCAGCGCACAACCATTAGTACCGGTTGGTGGCTCCAACCGGTACTAAAGGGGGGGTCTTTAGTACCGGTTCATGGCACGAACCGGCAAAAGGGGTCATTTCCCGCCCCTTGGCCTGACGAAAATTGGCCTTTAGTACCGGTTGGTGGCTCCAACCGGTACTAAAGACCCCTCCTATATATATGGCACTTACAAACAAATCAGTTTCATCGACCACCAGTACTTCTTCTCGATCCAACTTCTTCGCCGCGCCCGTCGCCCATCGCGCGCCGCCCTCGCCGCCCCCGCCGCCCGTCGTCACCGTCACCACCGTCGCCCCCGCCACCCGTCATCGCCGTCACCGCCGTCGCCCCCACGCGCCGCGCCCATCGCGCCGCCGCCTCTCGCCCC
>NC_041382.1:768863986-768864593 GCF_002162155.2 Triticum dicoccoides | reverse complement strand
GTCGCTGTCACCGCCATCGCCCCCGCCGCGCCCGTCACCACCGCCTCGCCCGCCGTCCGTCCCCGTCATCGCGCACCGCTCCCCGTACGCCGTCGCCCCCCGCTCGTACACACACATACACACACACACACACACACACACACATTGTTTTTACTTATTTTCTATTTTCCGTTGTTTAGATTAATGTTAGATAAATTACGTAGATAATAATGTTAGAATGTTAATGTTAGATGAATTATATTGAAAAGATGTTAAATATTAATGTCAAATATATTTTACATGAATTAGAACAAGTTGAACTAGTTGAATTAGTATAGCTAGATATTAATTAGGTATATATATGAGATTTGAACTAGTTGAATTAATATAACTAGTTTATTTTTAGTATGAAAATTAATAGAACAAGTTTATTTTTAGTAAGAAAATTTAGGTATATGAGATTTGATGATCTAATCAAAATATTACTATATAGAACTACCTACTTTATTTTAGTAAGAAATTAATAGAACTAGTTTATTTTTAGTAAATGCTTAGTTGAATTAATAGAACTAGTTTATTTAGTTGAATTAATAGAACTAGTAAGTGTTTAATGTTTCATCTATATATG
>NC_041382.1:768843111-768863976 GCF_002162155.2 Triticum dicoccoides | reverse complement strand
TAATAGAACTAGTTTATTTAGTTGAATTAATAGAACTAGTTAGTGTTTAATGTTTCACCTATATATGAACATATGTTAGATATTAGATATAAATTATATGTTAGATATATATTTAATTTAGTTATATGAGATTTCATTATCTAATTAACATTTTATTATATAGAACTAGCTACCTTATTTTTAGTAAGAAAATTAATAGAACTAGTTTAGTTGAATTAATTAGTTGAACTAGTTAGTTGAATTAGTTCAATTAATTAGGTATACTCTTCGTAAGTGCTTAGTTGAATTAGTTCAATTAATTAGTTGAACTAGTTGAATTAACAGAATTAGTTGAATTAATAGAACTAATAAATGTTTAATGTTTCACCTATGAACATAGGAATGTCGTCTGACGACGAACACGATTTCATTATGTGCGAATACTGCGAAGACCAGCACGGCCTGTGCGGCAGAAATTTTCTAGTTGATGATAGACGCTTCAACATCAAGCTGGATGAGAACTTCGAAGTGGATACAGTAAGTCACAACGACAAGTCTTTTTTCGTAATTAAGCATGACTTATGCTTCATTTGCTTCACCTTTTAATTTTAATCTTTCACTATTCTACTAGTGTATCCCCTGCCATGCAAGAATTTTTGTCTTGGATAAGATAGGTTTCAGTCCTAACGAAACTATGGAGGTAAAAAGAGTTTACTTGAAGACCGAGCATGGTTATACCTTCAACGTCAAATTATACAATGCAGACACATACACCTATTTTGAATGCAAAACTTGGAAAGCACTATGCAAGGCTTATGCATTTGAGCCTGATATGGTTATCACCTTTGATATTCGTCCGGAAGATGATATTGAAGGTAATAGAGACACCTGGGTCGATGTGCAAACGCCTCCAGTTCTACCATTATGTGAGTTTCTCAACCATATTTATGTCTTCGATATGAGATTATTTGAACCAGTTGAATAATTAATAGATCTCAATTTATATTAACAACTTACTTCCAATCAAGCAAACATGTCCGGCGCTTGGTAGACAGGACCGTCCACTGTCCCGGGGCTGAACTAAACTGCGAGGAGAGAAGTCATTATGTTTCATGGCTTGAGGATCTTGATGCTTTCAAGACAAATTTCTTTCCTGCACTTAGAAATGTTAGTACTCAAAACGTGCGACCAATAGTGTTCGTACTGAACTACGGTCACATATATTTAGGAAAGATGGTAAGATTTCTACTATTTCTCCTCAGTGCATCTTTTGCATACATTATTTTTTAAGGTAAACTTCATTTCTAAGTATGTTACTATACGATGTTCTTCAACAGGGACTCCCGATGAATGTTGTGCCTAATTGGATCGAGACTAAAGGTACCATGAATATTGTTAGCTTACGCCAAGATATCCAACAATGCACTTTAGTGCATTCAGGATTTCTAATAGCGAGGAATGCTTAATAGTAAAAGACTGGAGCAAAATTGTGAACAATCACAGAGAAGTACTAGGGGTAGCAATCAGAAGCGCAACCCACGATTAGGAGACAGGTTCATCTGCATGCTCCAATATGATGAATCAGCAAAGCTATACATGTTCTATGCTATTTTACCTGAGAGAGAGAGCAGCAGGAGTGATTAATTAGCTAGTTCATGCTCTTAGTACTTGTCCTCTCATGTCCGTGTTCTTCGTCCTGAACTTAATCTCAAAGAGTGATTTGCTTTTGTGGTGTTATGAACACTTATAATATCATCACCATGTTGAACTCGATGATATCTTTGCTATGAAAACCATTGGTGATGATATATATGATGCAAGCTTTTTTATATTAATTAATATGATGATGACGATGATGAGTTATTATATCATTTATGAAAGAAATTGCATATTAGTTTCAACTGGATGGATTCTAGCTAAGTGATCAAGTATATGCCATATCCATATTACCTCGATCACTCAAGTAGGTAATCAAGTATATATAATATGGATACTTGATGACTTATCTAGGATCCACACGCATCCAGTCAAACTAATCACCTAATGATTTAACAACTCATTATAATGTAAAACAATCACTAAATTAAATTGAAAATACAAAATTAAAGTAAAAATAAAAAATAAAACCAAAACACACCAAAACATTTAGTACCGGTTGGTGTTACCAACCGGTACTAATGTCCTACGCGCCCACGGAGCTGGCTCGTCCCACGTGGTTGCCCTTTAGCACCGGTTCATGCTGAACCGGTACTAAAGGGGGGGCTTTAGTGCCTACAATTTAGTGCCGGTTACCGAACCGGCATTAAGGCCCTTACGAACCGGTGCTATTGCCCGGTTCTGCACTAGTGATATGATCTTAACACGCTTGTGGATTGGCGGAGTGTACCTCTGTATTCTGTTTTCCCTTTTTAAAAATAGCACATTTAACTGATGCATTGTTCGAGCAATCTTCAAATCATTCAAAAAAATCTGTGGCATTGTTCGGCCAGCCTCCTGAGTATGACATGATGGGCCGGCCCCTTAAGCAAGGAGAAGAAGCAAGCGGGCCCAACAAGGATGAGCGAGGCCTCCACAAGTCCACAACTCCACAGAAACAAAACCCGCCAATCCGCCATCCTCCTTCCTCCTCTAGGGTTTTACTACGCAACGTCGCCAACTCCCTCCCCACCTCCGTCCCCCGCCGCCCCGCCTCCTACCCGGTAGACCACCATCGAGGCCCGAGCCAGCGGCCATGACCGGCAAGAAGCACAAGTCCTCCAAGAAGCAGCCCAAGGGGCAGCCGCCTACCGCTCGGCGCCGACGCCGACACGGTGGCCAACGCCGGGAAGCGCCATCGCTCCGGCGCCACCAAGCGCCACCAGGCCGAGGACGAGGAGTTCGTGCCCTCCTCCATCAGTGCCAAGATCCTCTGCGAGACCCTCAAGCAGCAATAGGAGGAGATCCTCCACGTACTATTCAGTCTTCGAATGGCACAAATTATCAACGTGTGCAACTACATGGGCTAGCTGACTTACTAATAAATCATTAAAAATATCTGTGAACTGATTTAGAAACTTAAAACTAAAAGTTAGAACACCATATGACAGAAAACTACTATTTAGAACGTGTATTTGTGGTTACACGATACTGGTATCCTTATATGTCGTGGACACAGTTTGTTGTGCCTGAGGCTCCCAGGGTTTGGAGTATGTAGTAGGTTTTCCATCGGCTGAGATCCAAGGTGTCCATCCGTCTAGTCTTGGATATAAATTGCTTATGACCTTGCGACAATGGTGCCAATACTTCGATTATTATACGGAGCCTGATATGTACTACGTGCACTATATATTTTCATTAGGTACATGAACACCATTTTTTAGTATAGTTACCACTAGAAGAGATGCATTTTTTTCAGTATTATTACTAATAGAAAGTATTTCACATATATAAGAGATGAATTTTTTTATATCACGCACAAACAACAAAACAACTAGAGGAACTACATGACAAAAAATAACAATTGAAAGAAGAAATTCTATGAATTTTTTTTCTATCAGGCATGCTTCAAAAGAGGCATGACATGTCTTTTGGTTACAGATTCATGTGATGACAAGAGAATTAATTTAGTTGGGATGACACTTGCTCACTTTCTTTCACTAAATCTAGTGGGTGACCTCTTTGTGACGGCGGCGAATGTCATATTTGGAGATTGATCGAGGTATATGGCGTCACAAGGCCCAAAACCAAAAATGGTCGAATGACCCTCAAGTTAGAAACCAACCGACCCACAAAAATTGAGTTGGGACTGTTGGATTAATGAACCCTTCACCCATCAAACCCTTCTAGCTCCTTGCGGATGGACGGTGCTTGGACACATTTCAAAACATGTACTCTAGTAGTCTGATTATCACTATACTTACATCTGGGTGCCTCTTATTTGCGCAGGACATGTTTAACCAATGTTGTGACCACGCAATGGATAATGGGTACTTGTTGTGGGAGGACGCGAAGAAGATGCGGTTGATAGTGAGTGGGGAGTTCCACCAAGAAATGCGGGAGTTCCTCCATAGGCAAAAATGATCCAGGGGAAGTGGCCATGTGGAAAGAAGAGAAGATGCTACTTGTTTGTACCACACGATCCTTCATGTGAGGAAGGCCTGAATATACCTACCCAGCAAACAAGTCTTTAGAAGATCCAACTGCAGGAGGCAGAGTGGTAGTCTGGTAGATGTTGAAATCATTTGGACTCGACGGTCGTAAATCGAATATAATCATATGTTTGATACGTTCAGTCTGCAGTTTTCGCCATGCTAAATGTAAGTCACAGAAGGTAGTGGATTATTCTGTTAGGCAAATCAAAATTCGATAAACTGTATGTGCTCCACTTCTCCAGTTCAGTTTTGCATGGAAGTTGTGTACAATTGTGATTAATCTGTGTCAGTTAGTTTGGAACTAGACAAGTTTGCAAAACCGCATTGAGACAAGACTAACAATTTTGATTTTCAGTAAATTGGTTTATTATCTTTTTAACAAAATATATCCACACTCTGGTGTGTCGAGTTAAAAATACAATGAGCATTCAATTTGATGTTCAGGCATAGGACAATATGCATGTACCAAAGTTGAAATATGGCCTCATATTAAACGAGTGTTCAGCATAGAAATGCGAAAGGAAGAAACACTTGAATATTATTAGAGTAGTAATTGTCATTGGCGACGATGCGAAAGGAAAGAAACATGAATATTCTTTAATCTACACATAAAAAAGATGGTCGATAAGTTTCCAATACCAACAAT
Source organism: Triticum dicoccoides (assembly GCF_002162155.2). Classification (NCBI taxonomy): domain Eukaryota; kingdom Viridiplantae; phylum Streptophyta; class Magnoliopsida; order Poales; family Poaceae; genus Triticum; species Triticum dicoccoides. The sequence goes on along the minus strand of NC_041382.1, from coordinate 768,859,221 downwards.
CGATCAACGGTGTGTTTCCTACCTATTTTGTATCCGTACACGCTTTCATAACCAACAACGGCTCCATTGTTAGATGGAAATACTCCTACACACTAAGATTAGGCCTCAATAAATATTTTCCTTTTTCATCCCTCAATCCATAAAACAGATTGGCCCATGAAGGATACCAGTATATATATGCCCCCATACACAAGCATGTCATCCAAAGTTCATCGAGCAAACACACAAACAATAGACTACCACCGAACTTATCCCACAACTTTGTCAAGTCTTCTCTTTGAAATGGAGGGTGTTACAGTGTTGATTGTTGGTGCTGGGCCAGCAGGCCTCGCAACAGCAGCATGCCTTAGCCAATTCTCAATTCATTATGCCATCGTCGAGCGCGAGAGCTATAGCGCGTCACTCTGGTGCAACCGCTCGTATGATCGCCTCAAGTTGCATCTCGCAAAGGAGTTCTATGAGTTGCCACACATGTCATACCCTGTAGATGCACCAACATACATACCAAAAACCTTGTTTGTGAAGTACTTGGATGACTATGTTGAGCGTTTCAACATTCAACCAAAGTATCTCACCAGCGTGGAGTCATCCACATATGACAATGATGAAAAATGTTGGTCCATTATGGCAAAGGACATGTCAAAGTGCACCACAGTCAAGTTCACGGCGAAGTTTCTTGTTGTGGCAAGTGGTGAGAATAGTGCAGAGAATATTCCAATGTTCCCTGGACAGGAAAACTTTCCAATTGATGATATCCACTCCTCAAGCTACAAGTCAGGCAAGAGCTACTCTGGCAAGAATGTATTAGTCATTGGATCTGGCAACTCCGGGATGGAAATTGCTTATGACCTTGCGACCCATGGTGCCAACACATCGATTGTTATACGAAGCCCGGTAAGTACATGCACTATATATTTTCATTGGGTGCATGATCGCAAATTCTTAGTATAGTTATTAATAGAAGAGATGCAATTTTTAGTGTTATTACTAATAGGAAGTATTTCACATAGAAAAAGAGATGGACTGTTTTATATCACACACAAACAACTAAAAGACTAGAGGAACCATGTGACAAAAATTTATTTCTTGAAAGAAGAAATTCTATTTTTATTATGCGTACTTCAAAAGAGGTGTGACATGTTTTGTGGTTGCAGATTCATGTAATGGCAAAGGAATTAATTCGTTTGGGGATGACACTTGCTCACCATCTTCCATTGAATCTAGTGGATAAAATCATTGTGATGGCAGTGTATTTACTATTTGGAGACATATCACAGCATGGCATCACAAGGCCAAAAATGGGTCCAATGACCCTCAAATCAGAAACAGGCCGATCTGCAGTAATTGATGTTGGGACAGTTGGATTGATGAAAAAAGGCATCATCAAAGTAAGTATATCCTTGACATGACATAAATGTATAACATATGTATTTTTATCTCCTAAAGGTTCAAGGGAGTATTAGTAAGATCAAGGGCAACATAGTTAAATTTCAATGTAGTAAAAGACTATCATTTGATGCAACTGTGTTTGCAACTGGATACAAAAGCACAGCAAATATGTGGCCTAAGGTACTATAGCTTGTGTTTGAACATGTCTGAGTTTGTTTTCTTGGTGTAACCATTATTAAATCTACTAGAAGGGTCTATGTGTTTTTAATCCAGAATGGTGAGAGCATGTTAAATGGCAATGGACTGCCCATCCAAAAATATCCGAATCATTGTAAAGGTGAAAATGGGCTCTACTGTGCTGGGTTGGCGAGGAGAGGATTAGCTGGTATTGCAACAGATGCCTAGAATATCACTAATGACATCAAATCTGTGATGGACTCTATGTCAAGTTAAATCATCTTTTACATGTAGTTTACCATGGCAAGCATGCTAGAAGGTTGACTCTTTGAGAAATATATCCATTGTGTCACCTTTGTATCTAGCTTTTAGACAAGTAAATTTATGTTTATTTTAAGTTTCATATGTGCCCCAGAGAGAGATGTACTATTATACTATAATCAAGGGCTTTGTACTCTTATTACGCGGAGAGATTTCTAATTTTGGTTGAACCTACAACTGTGTATTATATTTTATTTACTTGAAATTATATGTGCAAAAGGCATGCGTTCAATACTCTATTATCTATATCAAAAATCTCTTGTGGCATGTTTACCCCATCAACATACAACTGTAGGAGGTAGTAATCACATCAGTCTAAAATAAATGCATAGTTCATTACATCCATCGTCGGTACTATAGTGCTATTCAGTCTTAGAATCGCACTAGTTATCATTCCGTCCATCTGCATGGGGTAGCTGACATACTATAAATCATTAAAAATATTTTTGAACGTATTTAGAAACTTAAAACTAAAACTAAGAACACCATATGACGGAAAACTACTATTTAGAACGTGTATTTGTGGTCACATGATACACGTATCCTTAACTGTTGTGGACACAGTTTGTTGTGCTCGAAGCGCAAGGTTTGCAGTATGCAGTAAGTTTTCCATCGGCTGAGAACCAAGGTATCCATGCGCATAGTCTTGGATATAAATTGCTTATTACCTTGCGACCATGGTGCCAATACTTTGATTGTTATACGAAGGCTGATATGTACTACATCCTCTATATATTTTCACAGGGTACATGAACACAATTTTTTAGTATAGTTACCACTGGAAGAGATCAATTTCTTAGTATTATTACTAATAGAAAGTTTTCACATATATAAGAGATGGATTGTTTTATATCACGCACAAACGGCAAAACAACTAGAGGAACTACATGACAAAAAATAACAATTGAAAGAAGAAATTCTATGAAATTTTGTTCTATCAGGCATGCTTCAAAAGAGGCGTGACATGTCTTTTGGTTGCAGATTCATGTGATGACAAGAGAATTAATTTAGTTGGGATGACACTTGCTCACTTTGTTTCACTAAATCTAGTGGGTGACCTCTTTGTGGTGGTAGCGAATGTCATATTTGGAGATCGATCGAGGTATATGGCGTCACAAGGACCAAAACCAAAAATGGTCAAATGACCCTCAAGTTAGAAACCAACCGACCCACAACGATTGAGTTGGGACAGTTCATTAATAAACCCTTCACCCATCAAACCCTTCCAGCTCCTTGCGGATGGACGGTGCTTGGACACATTTCAAAACCTGTACTCTAGTAGTCTGATTACCACTATACTTACATCTGGGTGCCGCCTATTTGCGTAGGACATGTTTGACCAATTTTGTGACCACGCAAGGGATAACGAGTACTTGTTGTGGGAGGACGCGAAGAAGATGCGGTTGATAGTGAGTGGGGAGTTCCACCAAGAAATGCGGGAGTTCCTCTGCAGGCAAAAATGATCCAAGGTAAGTGACCATCTAGAAAGAAGAGAAGATGCTACTTGTCTGTACCACACGATCCTTCATGTGAGGAAGGCCTGAATATACCTACCCAGCAGACAAGTCTTTAGAAGATCCAACTGCAGGAGGCAGAGTGGTAGTCTGGTAGATGTTGAAATCATTTGGACTCGACAGTCGTAAATTGAATGTAATCATATGTTCGATAGGTTTAGTGTGCAGTTTGTGCCATGCTAAATGTAAGTCGCAGAAGGTAGTGGATTATTATGTTGGGCAAATCAAAATCCGATGAACTGTACGTCCTCCACTTCTCCAGTTCAGTTTTGCATGGAAGTTGCGTACAGTTGTGATTAATTTGTGTCAGTCAGTGTGGAACCAGAGAAGTTTGCAATACCGCATTGAGACAGGATTGACAATTTTGATTTTCAGTAAATTGGTTTATTATCTTTTTAACAAAATATATCCTCACTCTAGTGTGTAGAGTTAAAAATACAATGAGCATTCAATTTGATGTTCAGGCATAGGACAATATGCATGTACCAAAGTTGAAATATGGACTCACATTAAACGAGTGTTCAGTATAGAAACGAATTTATATTAAAAATTGGTTTCAAATATTTGAACTAAAGTTCTAGTTCTTTTTGTTCACAACATCGAACGGCTGGTTGTGTTGACACCAAAGGTATGGCAATGGTCGTCAACTCAACCGGAGGCAAAACCAAAACTGACCGTCATACAATTGAACCGTATGCAAAACTAGGCGACAAAACCGGTTAACATGGTTGGTAACAAATCCTTCTCAGATGATTGTTTCCTTTTGTCATCCACATTATATTGGAATTTACCTATAAATGTGTGTTTGGAAATCAGACGTATCCTTATCATATCCTATATCATATACAAAGAGGAAAAAACACTTGAATATTATTAGAGTAGTAATTCTCATTGGTGATGATGCAAAATGAAAGAAACACGAAGAATCTTTAATCTACACATAAAAAGATGGTCGATAAGTTTCCAATACCAACAATCGATCAACGGTGTGTTTCCTACCTATTTTGTATCAGCACACGCTTTCACAACCAACAATGGCTCCATTTTTAGATGGAAATACACCTACACAGTAGGATTAGGCCTCAATAAATATTTACCTTTTTCATCCCTCAATCCATAAAACAGATTGGCCCATGAAGGTTACCAGTATATATGCCCCCATCAACTGATGACTCATTGGAATTTACTGACTTCCAAGAAAAAATATACTCGAATGGCAAAGATTGCTAATGCAAAACTTGAATTAGCTAAAAGCAACTATAACCAGTAACTGAAATATGATCTTAACACGCTTGTGGATTGGCGGAGTGTACCTCTGTATTCTGTTTTCCCTTTTTCAAAATAGCACATTTAACTGATGCATTGTTCGAGTAATATTCAAATCATTCAAAAAAATCTGAGGCATTGTTCGGCCGACCTGCTGAGTATGACTTGATGGGCCACCCCCTTAAGCAAGGAGAAGAAGCAAGCAGCCCCAGCAATGACGAGCGAGGCCTCCACAAGTACACAAGTCCACAAAAACAAAACCCGCCAATCCGCCATCCTCCTTCCTCCTCTAGGGTTTTACTACGCAGCGCCGCCGTCTCCCTGCCCACCTCCGTCCCCCGCCGCCCCGCCTCCTACCTGGCAGACCACCACCGAGTCCCTAGCCAGCGGCCATGACCAGCAAGAAGCACAAGTCCTCCAAGAAGCAGCCCAAGGGCAGCCGCCTACTGCTCGGCGGCGACGCCGACGCGGTGGCCGACACCGGGAAGCTCCATCGCTCCGGCGCCGCCAAGCGCCACCAGGCCGAGGAGGAGTTCGTGCCCTCCTCCATCAGCGCCAAGATCCTCCGCGAGGCCCTCAAGCAGCAGTACGAGCAACAGGAGGAGATCCTCCACGTACTATTCAGTCTTCGAATGGCACAAATTATCAATGTGTGCGACTACATGGGCTAGCTGACGTACTAATAAATCATTAAAAATATCTGTGAACTAATTTAGAAACTTAAATCTAAAAGTTAGAACACCATATGACGGAAAACTACTATTTAGAACGTGAATTTGTGGTTACATAGAAGAGATGCATTTTTTCAGTATTATTACTAATAGAAAGTATTTCACATATATAAGAGATGGACTGTTTTATATCACGCACAAACACCAAAACAACTAGAGGAACTACAGGACAAAAAATAACAATTGAAAAAGAAATTCTATGAAATTTTGTTCTATCAGGCATGCTTCAAAAGAGGCGTGACATGTCTTTTGGTTGCAGATTCATGTGATGACAAGAGAATTAATTTAGTTGGGATGACACTTGCTCACTTTGTTTCACCAAATCTAGTGGGTGACCTCTTTGTGATGGTAGCGAATGTCATATTTGGAGATCGATCGAGGTATATGGCGTCACAAGGCCCAAAACCAAAAATGGTCGAATTACCCTCAAGTTAGAAACCAACCAACCCACAACGATTGAGTTGGGACAGTTGGATTAATAAATCCTTTACCCATCAAACCCTTCCAGCTCCTTGTGGATGGACGGTGCTTGGACACATTTAAAAACATTTACTCTAGTAGTCTGATTACCACTATATTTACATCTGGGTGCCGCTTATTTGCGTAGGACATGTTTGACAAATGTTGTGACCACGCAAGGGATAATGGGTACTTGTTAAGGGAGGACACGAAGAAGATGCGGTTGATAGTGAGTGGGAAGTTCCACCAAGAAATGAGGGAGTTCCTTCGCAGGCAAAAATGATCCAAGGGAAGTGACCATCTGGAAAGAAGAGAAGATGCTACTTGTCTGTACCACACGATCCTTCATGTGAGGAAGGCCTGGATATACCTACCCAGCAGACAAGTCTTTAGAAGATCCAACTGCAGGAGGCAGAGTGGTAATCTCGTAGATGTTGAAATCATTTGGACTCGAAGGTCGTAAAACGAATGTAATCATATGTTTGATATGTTTAGTTTGCAGTTTGTGCCATGCTAAATGTAAGTCACAGAACGTAGTGTATTATTCTTTTAGAAAAATCAAAATCCGATAAACTGTACGTGCTCCACTTCCCCAGTTCAGTTTTGCATGGAAGTTGCGTACAATTGTGATTAATCTATGTCAGTCAGTTTGGAACCAGACAAGTTTGCAAAACCGCATTGAGACAGGATTGACAATTTTGGTTTTCAGTAAATTGGTTTATTATCTTTTTAACAAAATATATCCACACTCTGGTGTGTAGAGTTAAAATATAATGATCGTTCAATTTGATGTTCAGGCATAGGACAATATGCATGTACCAAAGTTGAAATATGGCCTCACATTAAACGAGTGTTTAGTATAGAAACAAATTTATATTAAAAAATTGGTTTCAAATATTGGAACCAAAGTTCGACTTATTTTTGTTCACAACATTGAACGGCTTGTTCTGTTGACACCAAAGGTATGGCAATGGTCGTCAACTCAACCGGAGGCAAAACCAAAACTGACCGTCATACAACTGAACCGGATGCAAAACTAGCCCACAAAACCGATTAACATGGTTGGTAACAAATCCTTCTCAGATGATTGTTTCCTTTTGTCATCCACATTATATTGGACTTTGCCTATAAATGTGTGTTTGGAAATCAGACTTATCCTTATGATATCCTATAGAGTATACAAAGAGGAAGAAACACCTGAATATTGTTAGAGTAGTAATTGTCATTGGTGACGATGCAAAAGGAAAGAAACATGAAGAATCTTTAATCTACACACAATAAAGATGGTCGATAAGTTTCGAATACCAACAATAGATCAACGGTGTGTTTCCTACCTATTTTGTATCAGTACACGCTTTCACAACCAACAACGGCTCCATTTTTAGATGGAAATTCTCCTACACACTAGGATTAGGCCTCAATAAATATTTACCTTTTTCATCCCTCAATCCATAAAACAGATTGGCCCATGAAGGATACCCGTATATCTATGCCCCCATACACGAGCATGTCATCCAAAGTTCATCGAGGAAACACACAAACACTGGACTACCACTGAACTTATCCCACAACTTTGTCAAGTCTTCTCTTTGAAATGGAGGGTGTTACAGTGTTGATTGTTGGTGCTGGGCCAGCAGGCCTCGCAACGGCAGCATGCCTTAGCTAATTCTCAATTCCTTATGCCATCGTCGAGCGTGAGAGCTGTAGCGCGTCACTCTGGTGCAACCGCGTGTATGATCACCTCAAGCTACATCTCGCAAAGGAGTTCTGTGAGTTGCCACAAATGTCATACCCTGTAGATGCACCAACATACATACCAAAAACCTTGTTTGTGAAGTACTTGGATGACTATGTTGAGCGTTTCAACATTCAACCAAAGTATCTCACCAGCGTGGAGTCATCCACATATGACAATGATGAAAAATGTTGGTCCATTGTGGCAAAGGACATGTCAAAGTGCACCACAGTCAAGTTCACGGCGAAGTTTCTTGTTGTGGCAAGTGGTGAGAATAGTGTAGAGAATATTCCAATGTTCCCTGGACTAGAAAACTTTCCAGGTGATGTTATCCACTCCTCAAGCTACAAGTCAGGCAAGAGCTACTCTGGCAAGAATGTATTCGTCATTGGATCTGGCAACTCCGGGATGGAAATTGCTTATGACCTTGCAACCCATGGTGCCAACACATCGATTGTTATACGAAGCCCGGTACGTACATGCACTTATATTTTCATTGGGTGCATGAACGCAAATTCTTAGTATAGTTATTAATAGAAGAGATGCAATTTTTAGTGTTATTACTAATAGGAAGTATTTCACAAAGAAAAAGAGATGGACTGTTTTATATCACATGCAAACAACTGAAAGACTAGAGGAACCACATGACAAAAATTCATTTCTTGAAAGAAGAAATTCTATTTTTATCATGTAATGACAAAGGAATTAATTCGTTTGGGGATGACACTTGCTCACCGTCTTCCATTGAATCTAGTGGATAAACTCCTTGTGATGGCAACGTATTTAATATTTGGAGACATGTCACAGCATGGCATCACAGGGCAAAAAATGGGTCCAATGGCCCTCAAATCAGAAACAGGCCGATCTGCAGTAATTGATGTTGGGACTGTTGGATTGATAAAAAAAGGCATCATCAAAGTAAGTATATCCTTGACATGACATGAATCTATAACATTATGCCAAGTTATCAATGTATTTTTATCTCCTAAAGGTTCAATGGAGAATTAGTAAGATCAAGGGCAACATAGTTAAATTTCAATGCAGTAAAAGAATGTCATTTGATGCAATCGTGTTTGTAACTGGATACAAAAGCACGACAAATATGTGGCTCAAGGTACTATAGCTTGTGTTTGAACATGTCTGAGTTTGTTTTCTTGGTGTAACCATTATTAAAGCTGCTAACAGGGTCTATGTATTTTTCATCCAGAATGGTGAGAGCATGTTAAATGGCAACGGACTGCCCATCCAAAAATATCCGAATCATTGGAAAGGTGAAAATGGGCTTTACTGTGCTGGGTTGGCGAGGAGAGGATTAGCTGGTATTGCAACAGATGCCAAGAATATCGCTAATGACATCAAATCTGTGATGGACTCTATGTCAAGTTAAATCATCTTTTACATGTAGTTTACCATGGCAAGCATCCTAGAAGGTTGATTCTTTGAGAAATATATCCATTGTGTCACCTTTGTATCTAGCTTTTATACAAGTAAATTTATGTTTATTTTAAGGATCATATGTGCCCCGGAGAGAGATGTACTATTATACTATAATCAAGGGCTCTGTACTCTTATTACACGGAGAGATTTCTAATTTTGGTTGAACCTACAACTGTGTATTATATTTTATTTACCTGAAATTATATGTGCAAAAGGCATGCGCTCAATACTCTATTATCTATACCAAAATCTCTTGTGGCATGTTTACCCTATCAACATACAACTGTAGGAGGTAGTAATCACATCAGCCTAAAATAAATGCATAGTTCACTACATACATCGCCGGTACTGTAGTGCTATTCAGTCTTAGAATGGCACTAGTTATCATCCCGTGCATCTGCATGGGGTAGCTGACGTACTATAAATCATTAAAAATATTTGTGAACATATTTAGAAACTTAAAACTAAAATCTAGAACACCATATGACGGAAAACTACTATTTAGAACATGTATTTGTGGTTACGTGATACACGTATCCTTAAATGTTGTGGACACAGTTTGTTGTGCCCGAAGCGCAGGGTTTGCAGTATGCAGTAAGTTTTCCATCGGCTGAGATCCAAGGTATCCATCCGCATAGTATTGGATACAAATTGCTTATTACCTTGCGACCATGGTGCCAATACTTTGATTGTTATACGAAGGCTGATATGTACTACATGCACTATATATTTTCACTGGGTACATGAACACAATTTTTTAGTATAGTTACCACTGGAAGAGATCCATTTTTAGTATTATTACTAATAGAAAGTTTTCACATATATAAGAGATGGACTGTTTGATATGACGCACAAACAAACAAACGACTAGAGGAACTACATGACAAACAATTAACTTTTGAAAGAAGAAATTCTATGAAATTTTGTTTTATCATGCATGCTTCCGAAGAGGTGTGACATGTATTTTGGTTGCAGATTCATGTAATGACAACAAAATTTATTCAGTTGAGATGACACTTGCTCACCATCTTTCACTAAATCTAGTGAATAACCTCTTTGTGATGGTAGCGAATTTCATATTTGGAGACCTATCGAGGCATGGCATCACAAGGCCCAAAACCAAAAATGGATCACAACGACCCTCAAGTTAGAAACCTACCGATCCATAGTGATTGATGTTGGGACTATTGGATTAATAAAAAATCATCATCAAAGTATTTGGAATATTTGAAGGAATCTGCCTTATTAGTCATATTTTTATAGTTGAAAATAATAAGTAGACCTTTTCTCTCACACTAGTAGAAAAAGGGTCAAACGTGAAGCACATTAGTGCCGGTTTGAATTTGAGCCGGCACTAATGTGTACATTAGTGCCGGTTCCAACGGCTAGCCGGGCCGCTCTCATTAGTATCGGTTCGTGGCGAACCTTTAGCACCGGTTCATGCCACGAACCAGTACTTAAGTGAGTGGTGGCAGGATGTTGTCAGTCCGGGCCGGGCCCCTCCAGCACCTTTAGTACCGGGTCGTATCACGAACCGGTACTAAAGGTCGTCCTACATAGACCCTTCGTCCACCCAAGCTTGCTGTGTTCTTCCCCTTTCCCCTCTCCTCTCTGTTCTTTTCCCTCTTCCTCTCAAGCTCATCACATATTTTGCCCAAGATTTGAAGGCCCCCATCCATTCAAATGATCACAAAGGTTAGCAACTTTTTCCTTTCATCTCTCATTGCTAGATTAGCTCGCGCAATGATTTATATAGTGATTGATTTTTGAGTTTAGTAATTTGGGAGGAATTATATATATGTGCTAGTATTTGATTTATATGCAATTTGAGGTCAAAAATAACACTTAGTTTGCATATGTAGGTGTGGTTTACTTAGTACCTTCTAAATCTCCATCGTAACCACCGTCGATCGCTCGCAACGTCCCGTCGCCGGCACCACCTTGTGGTGAGCCTCTTGTTCATGAAGTTTTATATAAAAAATTGATGTTTGTGTGATTTGGATAAATAGTTACTCGTATAATTATCTTACCCATACGTTGTTTGTTATACATAGTGCGATGGTTTTGATATCCGTCCCCGCCGGCCCTCGTCCGGGTTATGATTCGGATGTGGTATATTCTCTTTTAAAACTATTCATTGGATTTCGTGTTTATGACAAATTATGCCCATCAAGTTGACATAGATATTTGTATGTAGGAGGTAGTTGAACCAGAAATTCCAACCGACCCTATTGTCGAGAGGTTAAATTTAGTTGAAAGAGAAAACGAGGATTTGAAGGAAAAATTGAAAAGAATTGAGGGGGAGAAGATGGAATTGGAGTTGCATGTTGCCGATGTCGTCGATGATCACAAGATTAAGATGGAGAAAATGCGCTTGAAGATTAGAAAGATTAGAAAATATGCCATTCATAGTGAGGCTTGGTATCATTATGCTGTTGGATCAATTGTTACCTTAGCTGCGATCTTGATCGCATTTGTTGTTGCATTTAAATTCTTTAGCTAGAGAGTTATTTGTTTGTTGCATTTAAGTGTTGTATGATCTTTATGTATGAACTTTATGTATTGTATTAATTTGATGTTTTCGGTGCTGTGTATTGAAGATGAGACGACAATGGATGTACGATGACCGATGCTCTCCCGAGTTCATTAATGGTGTGCGTACTTTTCTGCTTGCGGCTGAGGCAAACAAGCGAGCGGATGGTTTTATGCATTGTCCATGTGCTAGCTGTAAGAATGGTCACAATTACTCTACATCAAGAACCATTCACGTCCACCTATTTGAGCCCGGTTTCATGCCCCACTATAATGTGTGGACCAAGCATGGAGAAAGAGGGGTTATGATGGAAGACAATGAAGAAGAAGAGGACAACGACAGCTATCCTGGCCATGGGTTCCGTGAATATGATGATACAACAATGAGGGAAGAAGCTGAGCCGGTAATATGGGAAGACGCTGCGCTGGCAATGCGGGAAGAAGCTGAAGAAGAGGCATCGGATGAGCCCGTTGATGATCTAGGTCGGGCCATTGCCGATGCAAAGAGAAACTGCGCAAGTGATTTGGAGAAAAAGAAGTTGCGCGCATGTTAGAGGATCACAAAAAATTGTTGTACCCGAATTGCGTAGGTGACAAGAAAAAGCTGGGCACCACACTGGAATTGCTGCAATGGAAGACAGAGAATGGTGTATCTGACAAGGGATTTGGAAAGTTGCTGGTAATGATAAAGGATATGCTTCCAAAGGACAACGAATTGCCCGAGAGTACGTACCAAGCAAAGAAGGTTGTCTGCCCTCTAGGGTTAAAGGTGCAGAAGATACATGCATGCCCTAATGATTACATCCTGTACCACGGTGAGTACAAGGATTTGAACGCTTGCCCGGTATGCGGTGCATTGCGCTATAAGATCAGCCGCGATGTCCCTGGTGATGTCGAGGGCGAGCGCCCCAGGAAGAAGATTCCTGCCAAGGTGATGTGGTATGCTCCTATAATACCACGGTTGAAACGTTTGTTCCAAAACAAAGAGCGTGCCAAGGCGATGCAATGGCACAGAGAATACCGTAAGAAAGACGGAAAGTTGAGAGTACCCGCTGACGGGTCGCAGTGGACAAAAATCGAAAGAAAGTACGGGAAGGAGTTTGCAGATGATGCAAGGAACGTATGGTTTGGTCTAAGTGCAGATGGCATTAATCCTTTTGGGGAGCAGAGCAGCAACCATAGCACCTGGCCTGTGACTCTATGTTTGTATAACCTTCCTCCTTGGTTGTGCATGAAGCGTAAGTTCATTATGATGCCAGTGCTCATCCAAGGCCCTAAGCAACCTGACAACGACATTGATGTGTACCTAAGGCCATTAGTTGAAGAACTCTTACAACTGTGGAATGGAACAGGTGTACGTGCGTGGGATGAGCACATGGGGGAAGAATTTGACCTAAAGGCGTTGCTGTTCGTGACCATCAATGATTGGCCTGCTCTCAGTAACCTTTCAGGACAGACAAACAAGGGATACCGCGCATGCACGCACTGTTTGGACGATATCGAAAATATATATTTGGCTAATTGTAAGAAGAATGTGTACCTGGGACATCGTCGATTTCTTCCGAGCAGGCATCCCGTAAGAAAGAAAGGCAAGCATTTCAATGGTGAGGCGGATCACCGGACGAAGCCTCGCCACCGTACTAGTGCTGATGTACATGATATGGTCAAGGATTTGAAGGTGGTCTTTGGAAAGGGTCCTGGTGGACAACCTGTTCCGAATGACGCTGACGGACGCGCACCCATGTGGAAGAAGAAATCTATATTTTGGGACCTGCCCTATTGGAAAGACCTAGAGGTCCGCTCCGTAATCGACGTGATGCACGTGACAAAGAATCTTTGTGTGACCCTGCTTGGCTTCTTGGGCGTGTATGGGAAGACAAAAGATACACCTGAGGCACGGGAGGACCAACAACGTATGCACGGAAAAGACGACATACATCAGGGTCATGCAAGCTACGCTCTTACCAAAGAAGAGAAGGAAATCTTCTTTGAATGCCTGCTTAGTATTATGGTACCGTCTGGCTTCTTGTCGAATATAAAGGGAATAATAAACATGGCAGAGAAACAATTCCAGAACCTAAAGTCTCATGACTGCCACGTGATTATGACGCAACTGCTTCCGGTTGCATTGAGGGGGCTTCTACAGGAAGACGTTCGATTAGCCATTGTGAAGCTATGTGCATTTCTCAATGCAATCTCTCAGAAGGTAATCGATCCAGAAATCATACCAAGGTTAGAGAATGATTTGGTGCAATGTCTTGTCAGTTTCGAGTTGGTGTTCCCACCATCCTTCTTCAACATCATGACGCACGTACTAGTTCACCTATGCGAAGAGATTAACGTTTTGGGTCCTGTATTTCTACACAATATGTTCCCCTTTGAGAGGTTCATGGGAGTCTTAGAGAAATATGTTCATAAACGTGCTAGGCCAGAAGGAAGCATCTCCAAGGGACATGAAAAGGAGGAGGTCATTGAGTTTTGTATTGACTTTATTCCTGACCTTAAGCCGATTGGTGTTCCTGAATCGTGGCATAAGGGCAGACTGGATGGAAAAGGCACGCTAGGAGGGGAACAAATAATATGTATGGACGAACATTCTCTCACTGAAGCACACTACACAGTTCTACAGAATTCCACCTTGGTGGCTCCATATATGGATGAACACAAGAATTTGCTACGCTCCAAACACCTGGAGCGGTCCGATGACTGGATTACACATGAACAAACCAGGAGTTTCGCCAGCTGGTTGCAGACACGTACCATGCATGACACCTCTATTGAAGATGACCTGTACTTGCTGTCCCAGTTACCGTCTTCGAATATGATGACTTTCAAAGGGTACGAGATAAATGGTAATACATTTTACACGATCGCCCAAGATAAGAAGAGCACCAACCAAAACAGTGATTTCCGCTTTGATGCAGAAACCAAGACGGGAAAGGAAACATATTATGGTTATATACAGGACATATGGGAAGTTGACTATCGACGTGGTTTGAAGGTCCCTTTCTTTCAGTGCAAATGGGTCAATATGACACGAGGCGGGGTAACGGAAGACCGGCAGTACGGAATGACAATAGTGGATCTCAACAATCTTGCGTATGCAGACGAACCATTCGTCCTAGCCAATGATGTGGCACATGTTTTCTATGTGAAGGACATGTCTACCAAGCCAAGAAAAAGAAAAGATAAGGAAGCGAATGCATCGTACGATGAGCCAAAGCGGCACATAGTTCTTTCTGGGAAGAGAAACATCATGGGAGTGGATGACAAGACAGACATGTCAGAAGATTATGAAAAGTTTGATGAAATTGCTCCATTCACAGTGAATATTGACCCGAGCATCCTGTTAAATGATGAAGATTTTCCATGGTTACGGCACAAAGGGACACACGCGAAGAAAAAGTTTCACACCCAAAGATCTGGGATGTGATCGGCTTCACTATCATCACTTTCTTCTGTTTTTCACACCCAGGAGGGAATCTCTATAATAGTTAGGGCAGTTATGTGTTTTGGCATTTGAAACGCGAAGAAATTTTATGTGCAAACAAATTCTTTCATGCCTTTACTGATTTTTAAAGTTAAGTTATTCACAAACTAGTGAATCACACTAATTTCAAATAATTCAAAATTTAAACTATTCAAATTTGAAAACTACAGGCACTAACAGAAAGTTTGTAATTTTTTGTACCTAAAGAAAAAATATTCACAAAGAAACTCTAAATACACTGGTTTTTAAAGTTAAGTTATTCACAGACTAGTGATTCACACTAATTTCATATAATTCAAAATTTAAAGTATTCAAGTTTGAAAAATATGGGCACTAACAGAAAGTTTGTAATTTTTTGTACCTAAAGCAAAAATATTCACAAAGAAACTCTAAATACACAAAAAACAACTCAAAAATAAATAAAGCAAAAAAAATAAAAAAACCCGCCTACTGGGCCAAGCGGCCTGCATACGACTAGAAACCCAACCTGTTGTTGGGCCAGGATGCAGGCCCGCAAAGGCCTAGTAGGTCCACAGGGCAGCACAGAACATGTAGGCCCAGTAGGCCTGCTTTGGAGAGGAGCTCGAGAGAGCTACCGCACCGGGGGTTATAAACCAGTGCGGACGCCCCTCGGCTAGCGAGGTGGGACTAAACTTGCCGCACCGCACCTGCCCCAACACACCCCTTTAGTACCGGGTGGTGGCACCAACCGGTACTAAAGGGGGGACCTTTAGTACCGGTTGGAGCCACCACCCGATACTAAAGGGGATGCGCTTCCCGCCGCTAGGCCTGGCCAAAACAGGCCATTAGTACCGGTTGGTGGGTCCAACCGGTACTAAAGGTCCATCCTATATAACTAAACACTTCAAAAATTTCAGTTTCTCATCTGCTTCTTCTCCTCTGCCCCATCGCCCGCTGCCCCTGTCTCCATATCCCTCGTCGCTGCCCCCGTCGCCGCCCCGTCCCCGTCGTCGCCGCCCCGTCGTCCCTGTCCCCGTCGTCCCCGTTGTCACTGCTGCCCCGTCCCGCGT
Source organism: Triticum dicoccoides (assembly GCF_002162155.2). NCBI lineage: Eukaryota > Viridiplantae > Streptophyta > Magnoliopsida > Poales > Poaceae > Triticum > Triticum dicoccoides. The sequence continues at coordinate 768,843,139 of NC_041382.1, read as the reverse complement.
CATCCCCGTCCCCGTCATCGCCGCCCCG
>NC_041382.1:768828332-768842849 GCF_002162155.2 Triticum dicoccoides | reverse complement strand
GCCCCGTCCCCGTCATCACCGCCCCGGCCCGTACGTCCCCGTCCCCGTTGACGCCGCCCCGTCCCTGTCCCCGCCGTCGCCATCCCCGTCGTCGCCGCGCCCGTCGCCGTCCCCGTCGCCGCACCCCGTCGCCTCTCGCCTCGCCGGTGAGCACACACACACACATTTTTTTAGTTTTTTAGTTATAGAAATAGTTATAAAAATGTTAGAAATTTTTCTTTTTTTAGTTATAGAAATAGTTAGTTATATAGCATTGTTAGAAATGTTATAATTGTTAGAAACTATTTTGTTTTTAGTTACAGAAATAGTTATAAAAAAGTTAGAATTGTTAGAAATTTTTCTGTTTTTAGTTATAGAAATAGTTATAAAAAGTTAGAAAATTTTCTTATTTTTAGTTATAGAAATATTAGAAATGTTATACAAATGTTAGTTATATATATAGAAATGTTATAATTTTTTTTGTTTTTTAGTTATAGAAATATTAGAAATGTTATAGAAATGTTAGTTATATAGCATAGTTAGAAATGTTATAGGAATGTTAGTTATATAGAAATGTAGTTATCAAAATCCAATCATTAAATTTTTTTTACTTTTTGCGGGCATATAGCTAGTATTTGTTCTTGACGATGCCCGACCCGCATCCTCGCCGTTGACCCGTCCGGCTGACCCATGTCCGGGACTGGGCTCCGCCGGGCTGGCACTGGGAGGTGCTGCCTGGAGGGGCGCGCCGCTTGATGAGGAACCCGGCCCCGAGTCCCGTCGTCAACCCTGATCTCGTTTGGTGGTGTTCGCGTGGGCCAGTTTCGGTGCGGAGGGAGCCGGCCCCGCCGGAGGTGGTACGTCGGCGTGTCAGGGAGGAGGACGAGCACGTCCATCGCTACATGGTTGCGTTAGAGGGCGGCAGGTTCTCCAATACCTGGCAGTTTCTTCAGGGATCTCACTTCAGCTATGATCCTGTGAGGGTTCCTTCTCTTTGGGTGTCCACCGCCCGCGCCGCATGAACCGCGAGTGTCCTAGATTCTTCTATAGTATTTGATCTTTATTAGCTACCTAGCCAGTGATGTATTCGATATATAATATTCAAGACGATGTATTCGAGATTATATATTATTCGAGATGATGTATTCGAGATTATATCTATTATTCGAGACGATGTATTCGAGATTATATCTATTATTTGAGACGATGTATTCGACATTATATCTATTATTCGAGACGACGTATTCGAGATTATATTCGATGATGCTTATTATGTACTATGATTGATTCAGTTTTTCCTTATTAATTGATTGCATCGATCCATGCATTGTAATTTGAATATATTTCTTTTGGATTAGTTAAACAAAACCTATGGCGGACAATACCGGCAGAGAGGGAGAAGAGGCCCTGTTCAATATCATACGCAATCCTCGCGGGCCAGATGATGATCAGAATGAAGAAGATTATGACGGCTCCGAATATCTAAACAACACCGGGGAGGGTGATATGATATTTGATCGCGACGACCAAATTGATGAAGTCATGAACTATGAACATGACGAAGAAAATGTTGATCTTGAAACAACAAAGACCGGCGAGGTATATATATTTATATAAGCAGGCATCTGGTGATTATCACATGTTTTAAATGACTTGAAGATATATTAACGAATCGATCTTTCTTCTTTCAGCCATTCGGATCGAGCAAATCTTCAGGAAACAGGACGAAACGAGGCCCGAACAAAAAGTTGACGGAGGGCATAAAGTACAATATCGAGGCAATCAGACCTAATGGCGAACCATTAGCGCCTAAGAAGATTGCGGACAAGTTCATTCGTTAGTGCGGAGTTCTTGTGAAGGACCAACTCCCGATCTCCCTTCAAGAATGGAGAGAGCCAGCAAAGCCACGTCCAGGAGTTACTTTTGTCGACGACAGACAAAAACATTTGCTTTGGGAGACGCTCATGGAACATTTCACCCTACCAGATCATTTCACAGATGCAGATGTGGAGAAAGTCAAGGACGCTGCTCTTAGGAAGATGGCGGTTGCATTCAAGAACCCCAAGGTTCGTGAATGGGCCAAGTACGTCAAGGGAGGAAGGAAGACTCCAGTATTCGAGGGAACACTAGAGAAGCAAAGTGCTCATTAGGACGATTTCGTGAAATTCAAGGATTCGGAATTATCTAAGGAACGGTCCAGAATAAACAAGGCCAATGCCGCAAAAAAGGATAAGTTCCATAAGCTGGGGCCAGGTGGCTATGCGGTGGGAATGCCTAAGTGGGATAAGTCTGAGAAAGAGATGATGGATGCAGGTGTCACTCCAGAAACATTGAGCTGGCCCCCCAGGTGCAGGACTTGGTTCTATGCGCATGGGGGGAGTTGGACCCGAAGACAGGCAAAGTTTCGAAGAAGGCATGTCTGGACGGAGCCGAAGATAAGCTACTTGTTACAATAGAAGAGGCTCGATTGGGGTTGTTCGATCCCAACGGAGAGAATGACGAGCTTACACATGCCCTGGGAAATCCTAAACACCCGGTGTCGGTGTCAAAACCGGCGGATGTCGGGTAGGGGGTCCCGAACTGTGCGTCTAGGCCGGATGGTAACAGGAGGCAAGGGACACGAAGTTTTACCCAGGTTCGGGCCCTCTCGATGGAGGTAAAACCCTACGTCCTGCTTGATTAATATTGATGATATGGGTAGTACAAGAGTAGATCTACCACGAGATCAGAGAGGCTAAACCCTAGAAGCTAGCCTATGGTATGATTGTTGATGTGTATGTCGTCCTACGGACTAAAACCCTCCGTTTTATATAGACACCGGAGAGGGTTAGGGTTACGTAGAGTCGGTTACAATGGTAGGAGATCTGTACATCCGTATCGCCAAGCTTGCCTTCCACGCCAAGGAAAGTCCATTCCGGACACGGGACGGAGTCTTCAATCTTGTATCTTCATAGTCTAGGAGTCCGGCTGAAGGTATAGTTCGGCTATCCGAACACCCCCTAATCCAGGACTCCCTCAGTAGCCCCTGAACCAGGCTTCAATGACGACGAGTCCGGCGCGCAGATTGTCTTCGGCATTGCAAGGCGGGTTCCTCCTCCAAGTACTTCATAGAAGATTTTGAACACAAAGATAGTGTCCGGCTCTGCAAAATAAGTTTCCATATATTTCCATAGAGAGAATAATATTTACACAAATCTAATCTGCTGACGTACTCCATAGTGTGACATCACACCACAGCCAAGCTTTTATTCGAACCGTTTTACTGTTCCATCTTAGCGCGTTATGCGAGGCGGTTTCCTTGGCACATCTTGTTAAAGCAGAGATCGTGTCCCCTTATTCCGGGATTCTCATCAATACGGGCGTGGGTAACCCAACCGCGCCATTGATTACGGCGCTTGGAGATAAGCGAGTTTTACCAGGCTGGTGGGGACACATAGTTGCGTCCACCCATATAAGGGGATAAGGATCCACCTTTTCACCCACGCCTTGTTCCTCCTTTGCCTATCCATTCTTGCGCACTCGAGCTCCAGCGCCCAAGTCCGCACTACCACCTCAACCTTCTCCAGTCATGTCCGGAGCGGGCGGCAAGTGGATGGTCTCCTCCGTCACGGAGGGACACATCAAAAAGCTGAGGAAGGCCGGATATCTGGCTAGCGACATCGCTCACCGGCTTCCCGAAAAGGGGCAGCTCGTCCCCACTCCTAGGCCCCATGACAGGGTGGTATTCTTCCCCCATTTCCTCTGCGGACTGGGCTTCCCTCTGCATCCATTTGTCCGGGGGCTCATGTTTTACTACGGCCTGGATTTCCATGATCTGGCCCCGAACTTCGTCCTCAACATCTCGGCATTCATCTCGTGTGCGAGGCGTTCCTCTGCATCCGCCCCCATTTCGGCCTATGGCTTAAGACTTTCAACGTCAAGCCAAAGGTGGTGCGCGGCAGCCAGGCGGAGTGCGGCGGTGCCATGGTTGGCAAGATGGCCAACGTCCTGTGGCTCGAGGGCTCCTTTGTGGAGACCCTGAAGGGGTGGCAATCATGGTGGTTTTACGTCACTGAGCCGCGCGATGCCGAATGGGTCGCACCCCCTGAGTTTCGATCCGCCCCCCTACGCGGCTCACCTCCTGGAAGGAGACATGCCTGTCTTGGGGTAAAAAAGGAGAGCTGACCGGACTCCAAACATGCATCCAAACCCTGGTGGACAAGATGCTCAAGCTTGTCAACGTAGTCCAGGTTATGCTCATCCGCCTGATCCTCCCATGTCAATGACGGGCCTTCAATCTGTGGGAGTTCGACCCGGTGCAACATCAAACTCTAAACAGACTCTTCGACATGACGTACAAAGATGCCTAGAGGATGCTTTTCAAGGGCGCCGAGGCTCCCGCATCCGCTACCGAGAATCGCGGATTCAGCATGCAGCGTCACGCGCTCGTGGTAAGCTGTTTTTTCCTTTTACAAGGTATCAGTTTTCCATATTTTGACTCTATGCGGGATCTAAGCTACCTTTCCTCTGACAGGATTGGCAGGTGACGTCCGGACAGATCAACTATCCAGTCCCTTTGCCCGAAGGCCCAGCGGACGCTCGCTTGGCGAGGCTGCTGGTTCCGGCGCCCTATGTGGTGCCGGAGAAGAAGGCCACGAAAAGGGCCACGGGGACTCGAAAGAGCGCCCGGCGCCAGGAGGTGTTGGATTCATCATCCGATGGTCCCAAAGCGCCTTCTTCTCGCGAAGATGAGGAGGAAGAAGAAGAAACCTCTCCCCCTCCAGCGGGAGGAGAGAAGAAAAGGAAGGCCGCCCTCTCCGAGGAGGCCGGAGGGTCCAAGAAGGGGAAAACCCTTCCTTCGGACTACTCCGCCGACGCCGACGACGGCGGAGATGAGTGGCAACCCAGGGCCAAGCCCCTGGCAAAATCGTAAGTATCCGGATACCGGAGTAATTCATAGTATTCGTTTATTGCACAACTTTCCCTTATGTCGAATTTTCTTATGTAGCCCACCCAAAGACCGGCTCGACGCGTCGTCGAGCGGCTCACTGGACTCGTCGGATGTGAACTCACTTCCGACGGCTTCCTCCCCCGCCCTACGGACGACACCGAAGTGTTGTCCCAACAGGTTCCAATCCGGGAGGAGGTGGTCCTGGAGGCGCCGCATGGCGACCTCCCGGACTCCAGGAGTAAGGGGGATGAAACCCCCCAGGGCTCCAAGTCCGGCCCTAGGCCGGACACCACTCCGGAACCTTCAAAGGTTCCGAAGTCCGGCGGGGGACCTCCTTCCAAGAGGAGCAAGTCCACCGTGCCGGCGGCCTCCGTCCAACCGGAGGCGCTGGACAATATGCTGGACGCGCTCCAAGGCGCCTCCATCGACGAGGAGCACCACGCTATTATGAGTGCGGTGGTCCAGAAGGTTCAGTCCGCAAAAACCAGACTGACTGAATCTTGTACTAGCCTTTTGACAGGCTTCGAGGTAAGTAAAGAAAGTTTAAATAATAGTACCGCATAGACAGTAGGCCCTGATGCTATGTTTGGTGTTCGGGAAGAAAAGCCGAATAGAGGATCAAACAGAATTCGCAGGAGTCTAACAAAAACGAGTCAATATGCATGTGCAGGCTACTCTGCTTGCATCCGCCGCACTGACTGCGGAAGTGGACACGCTAAAGCAGGACCTTGAAAGGTCCGAGCAAGAGCTCGAGGACAATTAAGGTAAGAAATACCTTGGTTGAATATGTATATATAAAAAAGGTGCAATTGCAAGAACTGACAGGATTAACATGGCTATTGTAGGGGCCATATCTGAGGTGGCGACCCTTAAGCAAGCGCTGCTCGAGGCCGAGAAGAGTGCGGCCACGGAGCGCACCGAGCGGGAGAGGTATGAGGCCGAGGTTGGCAAGGCGCGGCAAGAGCTCCAGGTTCTCATGAAGAAACATGAGAGTTTGGAGCTTGACTCGAAGACGCGAGCGTCCGAGCTCGCGGCAGTTATTGAAAATGCCAAGTCTGCCAAGACCGAATCCCAGAAGACCCTCCAGGAGTTGGATGAGGTGAAGAAGATAGCGGAGGGTAAGGCATTCTTTATGCAAAGTAAACACGTAAACGTGAATTACTTGATACTTACCCGAATCCGGAGCTCTCCAGGGGCATTTGCAGATCTTCCCCATAGTGTATCCGATGCCGCTGCATTCTATCGAGCCGAGTAGGGCAGCTTGACGAAGAAGGTGTTCTGGTCTCCGTATGATGAGGCTGGACACCCCGTGCCCCTGAGCGACCAGCTGAAGCAACTGGTCGAGCTCCACAAGGCGGCCGAACAGGCCATGAAGGGCCTCCTAGTTCGGTTGTGGCCTGGAGAGGCTCTGCCTGGGAGCTATTTCGGGCTGGTGCGGCGGCTGGTGGAGGTCTGTCCAAGGCTCGAAGTCATCAAGCGCTCCGTCTGTATTGAAGGTGCCCGTATGGCCTTCGCCCGTGCTAAGGTGCACTGGGGCAGGCTGGATGTGAAGAAGCTTGTGAAGGACGGGCCACCAGCGGGGAAAGAGCATCGCAAGCCCGGAAATTACTATAAGGATGTTCTGAAGGGTGCTCGCCTTGTGGCATATGAATGTACCAGGGATGTAATTTTTGAGTAAAACTCACTCATGTTTGTCTTGTGCGCTGAAAACTTGTTCATATGCGCTGAGCAATGCTGCTTGAATTTAAAATATTACCTTATGTGCGGCTATTTATCAATACTGAGAGATGGCGAGTCGTCGGCTTCTGCCCCTTGCCGCTAGTGCTGGGGTGTTCGGGGATAAACCTGGGCGCTCTTTTTCCCATATTTGGATCCTTCGAGGGAGGCGCTCAACCCAACGAACGAGGCAATCAGACTATAATGCGTGAACACTCTCACTTAGCCATAGAATTCTATAATTTTAAATTTCGGCGAAGCCCCTAGTATTCGAAAGACCGAGTTCGGGGCGCTATCCACGCCTTGGCCGGACAGAGCCGACTCCTTGCCCTAAGCGGCATAAGTCTTTAGGGACTCGAAAAAATCTCTCGAACAGCGACTAGCTCTCGCTTCATCATGATAGTCAGTTTTAGCTTTCTCCACTGAGGTGCTCGGCCCAGCTCAACTGGGGCACAATCGCAGTGGTTCTCCTAGTGCTACCTTAGCCGATATAGCGGAACGTAAGGCACCAAAACATAGGAGCCGGGCAAACCCAACTATTGACCCAAGACATGATTCGAAGCCGATGCATATAGTGCTATAAGTTCGGGGTGCCGCACTTGTGAAAGTGTTCGGACTTCTCACACCATATTGAGGGGTGCTAAAAGCCCCTGGCGTATTTTGGCTGTACCAAGTTGTACGGGTGCAACATGTCGTTAAGGAAGATTTATTTGTAAAAAGATAATGCTAAAAATAGACAAAAGCTATGCATTGTTTATTAAAAATAACTGCGATCAAAGCAGAACGATACAAGTAATGCGATAAGCGAAAAGTTGGACTATTTAACATGTCTGCTCCAGGGGCAAGCTGCGGAATAGTATGCGAAACAGGTATACTGCTCGTGATAGAGACCACCTGGGATTTCCGTAATGCGCCATGGCTTGTCTGCTTCCCTGGTCCTTGCATCGTTTGTGCGGCAATTGAACTGCCGAACAGGCCTTCCGAAGAGTAGAGTCCTGGAAGTAAGAGAAAAGTAAAAAATCGGCATCCCCTGGTGCGGTTTAAGACGTGTTTTGGGCGTGCCGTGATGGTGCCCCTCCCCCTATGCCCATGGTATTTCCAGAGCGTAGTTATGGACGCGAAGTACTGGCATCGCCTTTTTGCGAGGGTTGGGGTTGGGGCCGCATTGCTATGCCTGCTCGAACATGCCAGGCGGTCTTGTTCTAGGTTACTTCGGGCGCGCTTGACGGTGTCCGGACGTTTAATGGCCGGACTGGAGAACTGCCTGGAGAGGCTGCTTTGTACTTCCGCTGCAAGGGCCGCCGTGTGCTCCTCCGTTCGGAGGGAGCGTTCGGTGTTTCCATTGACCGTAATTACTCCACGAGGGCCTGGCATCTTGAGCTTAAGGTATGCATAGTGCAGTACCGCATTGAATTTGGCGAATGCGGTTCGTCCGAGCAGTGCATGATAGCCACTGCAGAATGGGACTATGTCGAAGATCAATTCCTCGCTTCGGAAATTATCCGGGGATTCGAAGACCACTTCAAGTGTGACTGAGCCTGTACAGTTGGCCTCTACACCTGGTATTACGCCTTTAAAGGTTGTTTTGGTGGGCTTAATCCTCGAGGGATCGATGCCCATTTTTCGCACTGTATCCTGGTAAAGCAGGTTCAGGCTGCTGCCGCCATCCATGAGGACTCTAGTGAGATGAAATCCGTTAATAATTGGGTCTAGAACCAATGCGGCAAATCCGCCATGAAGGATGCTAGTGGGATGGTCTCTTCGATCAAAGGTGATCAGGCAGGAGGTCCATGGGTTAAACTTTGGGGCAACTGGCTCTACCGCGTATACGTCCCTTAATGCGTGCTTCCACTCCCTTTTGGGGACGTGGGTGGCGTATATCATGTTCACCGTCCGCACTTGTGGGGGAAAACCCTTCTGTCCATTGTTGTTCGATGGCCGGGGCTCCTCGTCGTCATCGCTATGAAGCCCCTTGTCTTCATTGTCGGTGCTTAGCTTGCCTGCCTGCTTGAAGACCCAACAATCCCTGTTGGTGTGATTGGCCGGCTTTTCGGGGGTGCCATGTATTTGGCACAAGCGGTCGAGTATTCGGTCCAAGATGGACGGGCCCCTAGGATTCCTTTTGAATGGCTTCTTCCGCTGACTGGATTTAGAGCCTCTGAATCTGGCATTAACTGCCGTATCCTCAGGATTGTCGCCGTTAATGCGGTGCTTCTGCTTGTTGCGACGCGACCTGCCACTAATGTCCCTGGTGTCCGAACTACCAGGGTTCTTGGTCATATTGTTGCTACGAGCGAACCAGCTGTCTTCTCCCGCGCAAAAGCAGGTCATGAGTGTCGTGGGTGCTTCCAAAGATTTGTCTTTTCCTGTCCGAGGTGCCGGGCCAGCCACTCGTCACGGATATTGTGCGTGAAGGCTGCTAGGGCCTCAGCGTGCGGACAGTCGACTATTTGATTTTTCTTTGTTAGGAACCATTCCCAGAATTGTCTGGCCGATTCCCCAGAATTGTCTGGCCGATTCCTCTGGCTGCTGGATTACGTGACTTAGGTCATCGGCGTCTGGGGGTCGTACATAAGTGCCCTAGAAATTGTCGAGGAATGCGGCTTCCAGGTCCTCCCAACAACTGATTGATCCTGTTGGCAAGCTGTTGAGCCAATGCCGAGCTGGTCCTTTAGGCTTGAGTGGGAGGTATTTGATGGCGTGAAAATCGTCGCCGCGGGCCATGTGGATATGAAGGAGATAATCCTCGATCCATACCACAGGGTCTGTTGTGCCATCATATGATTCGATGTTTACGGGTTTGAAACCCTCGGCGATTTGATGATCCATTATTTCGTCTGTAAAGCACAGTGGGTGTGCGGCGCCTCTGTACTGGGCGATATCATGATGTAGCTCCAATGAGCTTTGTCTACTGTGTTCGGCCCAGCCGAATTTGTGGCCGGCGTGACGGTTACCGTCTCGAGCCGTGGGGTGCCCACGCGATCCATAGATCGATCGTGTTTGCCTTGCCTTGTCCTCCAACATGTCTCGTAAGTCTGGCGCATATTCCCGTGCCTTGGTACGGGGTGCGGCTTGAGTGGAGGGCCGGGAGGCCTCTCTGTCGCAGCCACGAGGTGGCCATTCGGCCGCATCAAGTGCTTCCTCCTCTAATCGGGGTAGCAACTTGCGCTTTGGGTAACTCTTGGAGGGGCGTTCGAGTTTATGCTCTTCGACCGCAAGGACTTCAGTCCATCTGTCAACCAGCAATTCTTGATCAGCTCTGAGCTGTTGCTGTTTTTTCTTGAGGCTTCTTGCCGTGTCCATAAGCCTGCGTTGGAAACGCTTTTGCTCAACGGGATCCTCTGGCACGATGAATTCGTCGTCGTCGAGTCTTGCCTCGTCTTCGGAGGGAGGCATATAATTATCGTCCTCGACCTCTCTGTCTGCCGCTCTCTCATGAGGGCTGATTTCTCCATCCTCCTGTGCTAAACCTTGCTGGAGGGGGTTTTCTTCGGCACTCTCCGGAGTATTATTATCTCCCATGCTGGAATCACCGTTTTTGTGTTGGCGGGATTTTGAGCAGCGCCGCTGGCGCCGGCGCTTGGGCTGTTTCTTGGAGGGGTCATCGTCCGCTGTTCCATCTCCCTCTCCCTCTTTTGGGGTGTCCACCATGTATATGTCATATGACAAGGTGGCTTTCCAGGGCCTAGTAGCTCCTTCATCGGCGTCCATACCGTTGATGTCTTCGGAGTTGAAGTCGAGCATGTCGGTTAAGTCGTCGACAGTGGCAACAAAGTGGGTGGTGGGTGGCTTTTGAATTTCTTCATCGTCCGTACCCCAACCTTGCTGACCGTAATCTGGCCAGGGCTCTCCTGATAAAGAGAGAGACTTCAGTGACTTCAGGATATCGCCGAAAGGCGAGTGCTGAAAGATGTCTGCGGCAGTGAACTCCATGATCGGCACCCAATCAGATTCGACTGGTAGGGGCGCGGAGGGTTCGGAGTCCGGAGAGGAGTCTGGCTCCTTGGAGTCTCGCAGAGTACGGGGCTGGTGTTCGGCTCAATCGCCGTTTGGATCGCAGCCCCCGAGGTGGCGTCCAACCGCCCATCCTCGATTGGCGCAGTTGACTCCGAGCCGGTGCAGGTGCGGCCTCCAGGGCACCGTTCGGCGGCAGAGTTAGATCATGCTCGTCATGACAGTGCGGTGCGCTCGGCAGTGGTTCGAATCCGTCGAAGGTCAAGTCCCCGCGGATGTCAGCCGTGGAGTTTAAACTCTGAATCTGACCTGACGGCCAGGGGCGTAGCTTTCGATCTGCTCTAGATGGCCAAGTGAATTGGCCTGCAGTGCGAAGCCGCCAAAGACGAAGATCTGTCCGGGGAGGAAGGTCTTACCCTGGACTGCATCGCTATTGATGATCGTAGGAGCCATCGAGCCTGACGGTGACGGCACAGAGGAACTCTCAATTAAAGCACCAATGTCGGTTTCAAAACCGGCGGATCTCGGGTAGGGGGTCCCGAACTGTGCGTCTAGGCCGGATGGTAACAGGAGGCAAGGGACACGAAGTTTTACCCAGGTTCGGGCCCTCTCGATGGAGGTAAAACCCTACGTCCTGCTTGATTAATATTGATGATACGGGTAGTACAAGAGTAGATCTACCACGAGATCAGAGAGGCTAAACCCTAGAAGCTAGCCTATAGTATGATTGTTGATGTGTATGTCGTCCTACGGACTAAAACCCTCCGGTTTATATAGAAACCGGAGAGGGTTAGGGTTACATAGAGTCGGTTATAATGGTAGGAGATCTGAACATCCGTATCGCCAAGCTTGCCTTCCACGCCAAGGAAAGTCCCTTCCGGACACGGGACGGAGTCTTCAATCTTGTATCTTTATAGTCCAGGAGTCCGGCTGAAGGTATAGTTAGGCTATCCGAACACCCCCTAATCCAGGACTCCCTCACCCGGGAAGAACATGAGGCATGGGGCTATTCCGTGGTATGAGGGGTTTTTGGACTGGAACGCCGACTACAGAACCCATGCGAGAAAGAAGATTGCGGAGGAGAAGAAGAGGAAGATGGAGGAGGAGCAGAGGAAGCTAGACTATGAACGCCTTCATGGCCTAGAATCAGCGCACACGGACTTGGCAGTCAAATTCCAGCGGCAGCAGGAGCAGATCGACTCACTTAGCCAGCAAAGGGGGTCTCATCAGCTAGCGGATGATCCACCAATGGAGAGCACCGTCCCATCCATGCCGAGAAGCAGCATGGGTTCCGCCCCGGGCGACGCATTGCTGGATAGCTACCCAGTGGATGACATCATGGAGAACACTAACTGTGAGCTACACTTCAAAATGAAGAACATATCCATGAAGGTGGCGGATGCCCTTGCTTTTACAAATCCCCCCGAGGCAACCTTCCATTGCAACCCGATTCCAGCGGGCTATGCTCGTGTCTTGGTTGATGAGGTGGTGGACCAATATTCGGGGCTAGAGCTTGACATTCCTGGAGGTGACGATGAGCACACACTAGGAGAGGTCAACCATCGTAGCATCCTATGGAGAAAGGATTGCATCATCTTTTGAAGGCCACCGACACCGCATCATCCGACTCCTCGTCGCAGTCCGCCACCGAGTCAGTAGACTCCCGCTCCTCCAAGTCCACCAATGCGTCAGGCCACTCCTCCTCCAAGTCTAGCACAGCTTCAGGCCACTCCTCCTCCTCCAAGTCCGGCAAAGCGTCAGGCCACTCCTCCTCCAAGTCCGGCACAGCTTCAGGCCACTCCTCCTCCAAGTCCGGCACAACTTCAGGCCGCTCCTCCTCCTCCAACTCAGCCATGTCAGCCGTCTTTGCCGCCTCAGCAATCACGGAAGAGAGCCGCCTGAGCTATGGTGCGTAGCGGTACAAGTCGAGGTAGTACTGGAGGTACAGGCGGAGGCAAGCGATTTCAATATGGTCCAAGCCTTGCGCCTCTTCGCAGAGGCCTTACGACAAGTCCGAGGAGGAAAACGTAGCCATATCAAAGGCCGAGGTGGAAGCCCATTTTGCACCGAAACCGCCACCGCCGCCAAGGGAGAAAGTGCCTGTGGAAAATATTGACCACTTCATTCGTATGACTAGAACACGAGCTCCCAAGCCTGTTGACACAGACTATGAGCGCCACATCAAGAAGTTAAATCGAGCACGTCTGCAGAAAGAGGCGAGCTCGAGCTCGAGCAAATCAGCTGGCAAAAGGAGCGGTAAAACCGTTCCCCAGTTGGGAGAACAGGCGGTGCAATCAATCCCCCCGCTTGTTGTGCCAACAACACATGAGAGTAGGCGCGCCCAATATCATTGTGGGCAAACCGTTAACGTTCCCGGGGTGGGCGATATGTGGTAATAACCGAGGAGCATATTGCGCAGGCTGAATCGATCGGGATCACCGTTGGACAAATCCTCGATATCGAGCCCATGTCTCCAACTAGAGAGGAGGAAATAAAACGGAAATATGCCCGGGGCCAACCTTTGGTCGAGCCAGAGGAGGTCAATAAGCTCCCTACGAGAATGTATGAATTGCATCAATGGTACATGGACATTACCAAGATTTCCAATTGAGAGTCCCTCATGGTGAATGTCAACAAGGAGCATTACTACCATAAGAAAGCTGTGACCATTGAGTATTCAGAACTATTTCAGCTATACAATAAAGACGCACTCGACAAATCTATCGTCAGTTGCTATGGTCTGTAAGTGATTTCCTTCTGTAATTTAAGTCTCAAGCTAGCTGTAGTGATCATTTGGATCAATCATTACCTGTAATTATCCTCACTATATTCTTTTCTGTGGTATTATGCAGGGTGAAGATTTATGAAAGGAAAAAAGGTGGACGCTATGGCATTGGGTTCATTGACCCAAATACCATTAATGAATACACATGGAAAATAGATCCATATCACAAAAAATGTGTAGAGGAAAGCATGCTATAGTTCTTCAAGGAACTCAAATACAATGAAGATATACTACTTCCTTACAACTTCCAGTGAGTCACACTGTCTTTTACTACAAATTCTGTTTTTCCCTACTAGCTATAGCTACATGTTTTTGCTGACATATGCCCGCTTAATTAAGACATGCAAACGTGTGTGCATGCAAATTTCACTGGATCTTGTTAATCATTAAAGTTGATGAAGGAACAGTTGAAGTACTAGACTCACTACTTAAGAAAGCAAATGACTACACCATCGTGAAGGGGATAGTCAACAGGTAATTTCAATCATTATTAACTATATCTCGGCCTATTTAATTAGCTCGTCATTTCCTGATAACAACTATTTAATAACCCATTTATTCATTTTCTTTGTCGGCGGACAGGGCTTGGGCAAAGTTCATCAGGGCCACTCCAGGCCCATGGAAACAAAATCTGAAATGATATCGACCCAAGGTAAGTAATTAAGTAGTACTAGCTAGCTGCCATCTCTTTAATTATCATGCTTGATTAATTATTATCTGATCAAATTCCATTCTCGTAAAGGCCCTGAAGCAGGCGTCAGGGAATGATATATGTGCATACTACATTTGCGAGAAAATTCGCATGATAGCATTCGAAAGGAGCAAATCTCAAAGACAGGAGTGGGTACGATATTGATTGTTAGAACACTATTCACAATTTTTACACCATTATCGATATCTAGTCACACAACTAATACACATGCATATTGATCTCCTTCTTAACAGTTCAAAGAGGTACGGGACAAGCTCCTAGCATAGGACCGCATAGAACCAATTCAAGAGGAAATAGCGGGATTTTTGCTCGACCAGGTCATAGATCCCAAAGGAGAATACTATTACCCGCTACTGCCCCCATGAACCACTTCCAATTGTTATCGCGCTCCAAAGGCACCAATTAACTAGGCTAATGCCACTGGCTCCGAAGGCACCAATT
>NC_041382.1:768810093-768828059 GCF_002162155.2 Triticum dicoccoides | reverse complement strand
ATATATATATATATATATATATATTATGATCGGTTCTACTAGAAATTCTATTTATATATATGCATAACGTGTACAATATGTAGTATCGTAAAATACCAGCAAACGAAAAATAATTAAATGGAAAACACAAAATTAAATGAAAAAGAAATCATAAACCCAAAACCCCCCCAACATTTTAATACCGGTTGGTGACACCAACCGGTACTAAAGGGCTCCCTGCCGCCGAAGCTGGCTCGTGCCACGTGGTTGCCCTTTAGGACCGGTTCATGCTGAACCGGTACTAAAGGGGGGGGGCTTTAGTGCCTACATTTTAGCGCCAGTTACCAAACCGGCACTAAAGGGCCTTACGAACCGGTGCTATTGCCCGGTTCTGCACTAGTGTCATAATGTCGGTTTGTTTTCTAGTTGGCACTTCTAGAGAGATCCTAGTCATCTACCTAGATATATAGATCTGACTCAAATGCACAATTATATATTTCAAAAATAAGGCACTTACATCACGAAGAAGGCGGCTACTTGCATATATACTGAATGTTCATTATATTTGAAGGCATAACAAGCAATCATTTGTTTTCTTTTTGGAGAAACTCCAACATTGGATTTATAAAAGTGTCAATGGGATATATAGAACATCATTTGAATCAAGACAATAAGACATCCTAAGTACCCTTTTTTACAATGTGAACTGGCGGAGTAAAGCATATATAGTGGATGAGCTTCTCCCAGTTTTGTCTATCGCTTTTATCAACTGATGACTCATTGGCATTTACTGACTTCCAAGACAAAATATACTCGGATGGCAAAGATTGCTAATGCAAAACTTGAATTAGCTAAAAGCAACTATAACCAGTAACTGAAATATGATCTTAACACGCACGTGGATTGGCGGGGTGTACCTCTGTATTTTGTTTTCCCTTTTTCAAAATATCACATTTAACTGATGCATTGTTCGAGCAATCTTCAAATCATTCAAAAAAATTATGAGGCATTGTTCGGCCAGCCTCCTGAGTATGACATGATGGGCCGGCCCCTTAAGCAAGGAGAAGAAGCAAGAAGGCCCAGCAATGATGAGCGAGGCCTCCACAAGTCCACAAGTCCACAAAAACAAAACCCGCCAATCCACCATCCTCCTTCCTCCTCTAGGTTTCTACTACGCAGCGCCGCCGTCTCCCTCCCCACCTCCGTCCCCCGTCGCCCCGCCTCCTACCCGACAGACCACCATTGAGGCCCGAGCCAGTGGCCATGACCGGCAAGAAGCACAAGTCCTCCAAGAAGCAGCCCAAGGGCAGCCGCCTGCCGCTCAGCGCCGACACCGACGCGGTGGCCGACACCGGGAAGCGCCGTCGCTCCAGCGCTGCCAAGCGCCACCAGGCCGAGGAGGAGGAGTTCATGCCCTCCTCCATCAGCGCCAATATCCTCCGCGAGGCCCTCAAGCAGCAGCGGGAGCAACAGGAGGAGATCCTGCACGTACTATTCAGTCTTCGAGTGGCACAAATTATCAACGTGTGCAACTACATGGGCTAGCTGACGTGCTAATAAATCATTAAAAATATCTGTGAACTGATTTAGAAACTTAAATCTAAAAGTTAGAACACCATATGACGGAAAACTACTATTTAGAACGTGAATTTGTGGTTACATAGAAGAGATGTATTTTTTTCAGTATTATTACTAATAGAAAGTATTTCACATATATAAGAGATGGACTGTTTTATATCACGCACAAATAGCAAAACAACTAGAGGAACTACATGACAAAAAATAACAATTGAAAGAAGAAATTCTATGAAATTTTGTTCTATCAGGCATGCTTCAAAAGAGGCGTCACATGTCTTTTGGTTGCAGATTCATGTGATGACAAGAGAACTAATTTAGTTGGGATGACACTTGCTCACTTTGTTTCACTAAATCTAGTGGGTGACCTCCTTGAGATGGTAGTGAATGTCATATTTGGAGATCGATTGAGGTATATGGCGTCACAAGGCCCAAAACCAAAAATGGTCGAATGACCCTCAAGTTAGAAACCAACCGACCCACAACGATTGAGTTGGGACAGTTGGATTAATAAAACCCTCACCCATCAAACCCTTCCAGCTCCTTGCGGATGGACGGTTCTTGGACACATTTCAAAACATGTACTCTAGTAGTCTGATTACCACTATACTTACATCTGGGGGCCGCTTATTTGCATAGGACATGTTTGACCAATGTTGTGACCACGCAAGGGATAATAGGTACTTGTTATGGGAGGACGCGAAGAAGATGCGGTTGATAGTGAGTGGGGAGTTCCACCAAGAAATGCGGGAGTTCCTCCGCAGGCAAAAATGATCCAAGGGAAGTGACCATCTGGAAAGAAGAGAAGATGCTACTTGTCTGTACCACACGATCCTTCATGTGAGGAAGGCCTGAATATACCTACCCAGCAGACAAGTCTTTAGAAGATCCAACTGTAGGAGGCAGAGTGGTAGTCTGGTAGATGTTGAAATCATTTGGACTCGACGATCGTAAATCGAATGTAATCATATGTTTGATAGGTTTAGTCTGCAGTTTGTGCCATGCTAAATGTAAGTCACAAAAGGTAATGTATTATTTTGTTAGGAAAATCAAAATCCGTTGAACTGTACGTGCTCCACTTCTCCAGTTCAGTTTTGGATGGCAGTTGCGTACAATAGTGATTAATCTGTGTCAGTCGGTTTGGAACCAGACAAGTTTGCAAAACCGCATTGAGACAGGATTGAGAATTTTGATTTTCAGTAAATTGGTTTATTATCTTTTTGAAAAAATACATCCACACTCTGGTGTGTAGAGTTAAAAATACAATGAGAGTTCAATTTGATGTTCAGGCATAGGACAATATGCATGTACCAAAGTTGAATATGGACTCACATTAAACGAGTGTTCAGTATAGAAATGAATTTATATTAAAAAATTGGTTTCAAATATTTGAACTAAAGTTCCACTTCTTTTTGTTCACAACATCGAACGGCTCGTTGTGTTGACACCAAAGGTATGGCAATGGTCATCAACTCAACCGGAGGCAAAACCAAAACTGACCGTCATACAACTGAACCGGATGCAAAACTAGCCGACAAAACCGGTTAACATGGTTGGTAACAAATCCTTCTCAGATGATTGTTTCCTTTTGTCATCCACATTATATTGGACTTTCCCTATAAATGTGTGTTTGGAAATCAGACTTATCCTTATCATATCCTATATCGTATACAAAGAGGAAGAAACACTTGAATATTATTAGAGTAGTAATTGTCATTGGTAACGATGCAAAAGGAAAGAAACATGAAGAATCTTTAATCTGCACATAAAAAAGATGGTCAATAAGTTTCCAATACCAACAATCGATCAACGGCGTGTTTCCTACCTATTTTGTATCAGTACACGCTTTCACAACCAGCAGCGGCTCCATTTTTAGATGGAAATACTCCTACACACTAGGATTAGGCCTCAATAAATATTTACCTTTTTCATCCCTCAATCCATAAAACAGATTGGCCCATGAAGGATACCAGTATATATATGCCACCATACACGAGCATGTCATCCAAAGTTCATCGAGCAAACACACAAACACTGGACTACCGCCGAACTTATCCCACAACTTTGTCAAGTCTTCTCTTTGAAATGGAGGGTGTTACAGTGTTGATTGTTGGTGCTGGGCCAGCAGGCCTCGCAACCGCAACATGCCTTAGCCAATTCTTAATTCCTTATGCCATCGTCGAGCGCGAGAGCTGTAGCGCGTCACTCTAGCGCAACCGCGTGTATGATTGCCTCAAGCTACATCTCGCAAAGGAGTTCTTTGAGTTACCACACATGTCATACCCTGTAGATGCACCAAATACATACCAAAAACCTTGTTTGTGAAGTACTTGGATGACTATGTTGAGCGTTTCATCATTCAACCAAAGAATCTCACCAGCGTGGAGTCGTCCACATATGACAATGATGAAAAATGTTGGTCCATTGTGGCAATGGACATGTCAAAGTGCACCACAGTCAAGTTCACGGCGAAGTTTCTTGTTGTGGCAAGTGGTGAGAATAGTGCAGAGAATATTCCAATGTTCCCTGGACTAGAAAACTTTCCAGGTGATGTTATCCACTCCTCAAGCTACAAGTCAGGCAAGAGCTACTCTGGCAAGAATGTATTGGTCATTGGATCTGGCAACTCCGGGATGGAAATTGCTTATGACCTTGCGACCAATGGTGCCAACACATCGATTGTTATACGAAGTCGGGTACGTACATACACTATACATTTTCATTGGATGCATGAATGCAAATTCTTAGTATAGTTATTAATAGAAGAGATGCAATTTTTTGTGGTATTACTAATATGAAGTATTTTACATAGAAAAAGAGATGGATTGTTTTATATCACACAAAAACAACTGAAAGACTAGAGGAACCACATGACAAAAATTCATTTCTTGAAAGAAGAAATTCTATTTTTATCATGCATACTTCAAAAGAGGTGTGACATGTTTTGTGGTTGCAGATTCATGTAATGACAAAGGAATTAATTCGCTTGGGGATGACACTTGCTCACCGTCTTCCATTGAATCTAGTGGATAAACTCCTTGTGATGGCAGTATCCATTGTGTCACCTTTGTATCTAGCTTTTAGACAAGTAAATTTATGTTTATTTTAAGGTTCATATGTGCCCCGGAGAGAGATCTACTATTATACTATAATCAAGGGCTCTGTACTCTTATTATGCGGAGAGATTTCTAATTTTGGTTGAACCTACAACTGTGTATTCCATTTAATTTCCTTGAAATTATATGTGCAAAAGGAATGCGCTCAATACTCTATTATCTATACCAAAATCTCTTGTGGCATGTTTACCCCATCAACATACAACTGTAGGAGGTAGTAATAACATAAGCCTAAAATAAATGCATAGTTCCCAACATACATCGCCGGTACTGTAGTACTATTCAGTCTTAGAATGGCACTAGTTATCATCCCATGCATCTGCATGGGGTAGCTGACTTACTATAAATCATTAAAAATATTTGGTGAACATATTTAGAAACTTAAAACTAAAACTTAGAACACCATATGACGGAAAACAACTATTTAGAATGTGTATTTGTGGTTACGTGATACACATATCCTTAACTGTTGTGGACACAGTTTGTTTTGCCCGAAGCGCGGGGTTTGCAGTATGCAGTAAGTTTTCCATCGACTCAGATCCAAGGTATCCATCCGCATAGTCTTGGATATAAATTGCTTATTACCTTGCGACCATGGTGCCAATACTTCGATTGTTATACGAAGCTTGATATGTACTACATGCACTATATATTTTCACTGGGTACATGAACACAATTTTTTAGTATAGTTACCACTGGAAGAGATCCATTTTTTAGTATTATTACTAATAGAAAGTTTTCACATATATAAGAGATGGACTGTTTGATATGACACACAAACAAACAAACGACTAGAGGAACTACACTAGTAGAAAACAGGGCTTTGGTCCAGGCCGGGTCAGCGCATTAGTCCCGGTTCAGTCCAGAACCGGGACCAATGTGGGCATTGGTCCCGGTTCGTGAGCCCAGAGGGCCGGCCGGGCCACGTGGGCCATTGGTCCCGGTTCATCTGGACCTTTTGGTCCTGGTTGGTGGGATGAACCGGGACCAATGGGCCTCGCTCCTGGCCCACCACCATTGGTCCCGGTTGGTGGCTTGAACCGGGACCAAAGGCTCCCCTTTAGTCCTGCCTTATGTCACCAACCGGGACCAATGAGGTGCCTATATATACCCCTCGCTCACGAGCAGAGCACCCCAGTGCTCTGTTTTTCTCTGGCCGAGGGGGAGAGGGCTTGGTGGTGCTCTAGCTCACCTCCTATGCACACAAGGTGTTCGATGGAATGCCCGAGCCACACTACTTAAGCTTTCTCCTCTCCAAGCTCGACCTCCAAGCTTCATTTTCCATAATATTTGTCTAGGTTTAGCGGAACGTCACGCCCCGTCCCCGTTTTTACCGCCGTCGATCACCCGCGCCGAGCTCATCGCCGGCACCACCGTGGTGAGCCTCTTGTTCTTATATTCTTTCTAAAAGTAAAAATATTCTTACTTGTATGTTTACATAGATACTTGTATTATTTTATTACTTTTATTATTGCATCTTATATAGTGCGATGGTTTTGGTATCCGCCCCCGTCGGCCCTCGTCCTGTCTATGATTCGGATGTGGTATATATATTATCTTTATAACTATTGGTTCATTTATTGTTTATGAAAATTATGCCGACCAACGTGACATAGATTTTATTTATGTAGGATGTATGTGAATCGGAAATGCCAACCGATCCTATTGTCGAGAGGTTAAATTTAGTTGAAGAAGAAAACAATTTGTTGAGGGAAAAAATAAAAAAAATTGAGGAGGAGAAGATGCTATTGGAGTTGCATGTTGCGGATGTCGTCGATGATCACAAGATCAAGATGGATGCAATACGCTTGAAGATTAGAAAGATTAGAAAATATGCCATTCATACCGAGGCTTGGTATCATTATGCCGTTGGATCAATTGTTACCTTGGTTGCGATTATGATCGCATTTGTTTTTGCATTGAAATGTTTTACATAGTTTCAATGTACGGTTTAATTAATTAGATGATCTGGAGAGCTATATGTTGTTAGATGAGAACTATGTATGCACTTTGGTTTTAATGTGATGATGAACTTCTATTAATTTAGACACTTAATTATATATAATGCACGCAGATGAACCGGCAATGGATGTACGGTAACAGACACACCTGCGAGTACATTAAGGGCGTGCATGAGTTTCTCGATGCGGCTGAGGCAAACAAGCAGAATGGTTTTATGTGTTGTCCATGCAATGAATGTGGGAATACGAGGTCTTACTCTAACCGGAAAATCCTTCACTCCCACCTGCTTTACAAGGGTTTCATGCCACACTATAATGTTTGGACGAGGCACGGAGAAATAGGGGTTATGATGGAAGACGGCGAAGAAGAAGAGTACGATGACAACTATGTGCCCCCTAAATACGGTGATGCTGCAACGGGGGGAGCTGGTGAAGATCAAGAGGAACCAGACGATGTGCCCAATGATGCTGCAACGGGTGAAGCTGCTGAAGATCAAGAGGAACCAGACGATGTGCCCGATGATGATGATCTCCGCCGGGTCATTGTCGATGCAAGGACGCCATGCGAAAATCAAAAGGAGAAGCTGAAGTTCGATCGCATGTTAGAGGATCACAAAAAAGGGTTATACCCCAATTGCGAAGATGGCAACACAAAGCTCGGTACCATACTGGAATTGCTGTAGTGGAAGGCAGAGAATGCTGTGGTTGACAAAGGATTTGAGAAGCTACTGAAAATATTGAAGAAGAAGCTTCCAAAGGATAACGAATTGCCCAACGGTACATATGCAGCAAAGAAGGTCGTATGCCCTCTAGGATTGGAGGTGGAGAAGATACATGCATGCCCTAATGACTGCATCCTCTACCGCGGTGCATACAAGGATCTGAATGCATGCCCGGTATGCGGTGCATTGCAGTATAAGATCAGACGAGATGACCCTGGTGATGTTGACGGCGAGCCCCCCAGGAAGAGGGTTCCTGCATAGGTGATGTGGTATGCTCCTATAATACCACGGTTGAAACGGCTGTTCAGAAACGAAGAGCATGCCAAGTTGATGCGATGGCACAGTGAGAACTCAAAGAAAGATGGGAAGTTGAGAGCACCCGCTGACGGGTCGCAGTGGAGAAAAATCGAGAGAAAGTACTGGGATGAGTTTGCAAAGGACCCAAGGAATGTATGGTTTGCTTTAAGCGCGGATGGCATTAATCCTTTTGGGGAGCAGAGCAGCAATCACAGCACCTGGCCCGTGACTCTATGTATGTATAACCTTCCTCCTTGGATGTGCATGAAGCGGAAGTTCATTATGATGCCAGTTCTCATCCAAGGCCCTAAGCAACCCGACAACGAAATTGATGTGTACCTAAGGCCATTAGTTGAAGAACTTTTACAGCTGTGGAATGGAAACGGTGTACGTACGTGGGATGAGCACAGACAGGAGGAATTTAACCTTAAGGCGTTGTTGTTCGTGACCATCAACGATTGGCCCGCTCTCAGTAACCTTTCAGGACAGACAAACAAAGGATACCACGCATGCACGCACTGTTTAGATGACACTGAAAGTATATACCTGCACAAATGCTGGAAGAATGTGTACCTGGGCCATCGTCGATTTCTTCCGACCAACCATCAATGTCGAAAGAAAGGCAAGCATTTCAAAGGCGAGGCAGATCACCAGAAGAAGCCCGCCATGCGTACTGGTGATCACGTACTTGCTATGGTCAATGATTTACACTACGTAATCTTTGGAAAGGGTCCCGGTGGACTAGCTGTTCCGAATGACGCTGAGCGACACGCACCCATGTGGAAGAAGAAATCTATATTTTGGGACCTACCCTACTGGAAAGACCTAGAGGTCCGCTCTTCAATCGACGTGATGCACGTGACGAAGAACCTTTGCGTGAACCTGCTAGGCTTCTTGGGCGTGTATGGGAAGACAAAAGATACACCTGAGGCACGGGAGGACCTGCAACGTTTGCACGAAAAAGACGGCATGCCTCCGAAGCAGTATAATGGTCCTGCCAGCTATGCTCTTACGAAAGAAGAGAATGAAATCTTCTTTGAATGACTGCTCAGTATGAAGGTCACGAATGGCTTCTCATCGTATATAAAGGGAATAATAAATATGCCAGAGAAAAAGTTTCAGAACCTAAAGTCTCATGACTGCCACGTGATTATGACGCAACTGCTTCCGGTTGCATTGAGGGGGCTTCTATCGGAAAACGTCCGATTAGCCATTGTGAAGCTATGTGCATTCCTCAATGCAATCTCTCAGAAGGTGATCGATCCAGAAATCGTACCAAGGCTAAGGAGTGATGTGGCGCAATGTCTTGTCAGTTTCGAGCTGGTGTTCCCACCATCCTTCTTCAATATCATGACGCACGTCCTAGTTCATCTAGTCAACGAGATTGTCAACCTGGGGCCTGTATTTCTACACAATATGTTCCCTTTGAGAGGTTCATGGGAGTCCTAAAGAAATATGTCTGTAACCGCGCTAGGCCAAAAGGAAGCATCTCCATGGGCCATCAAACAGAGGATGTTATCGGGTTTTGTGTTGACTTCATTCCTGGCCTTAAGAAGATAGGTCTCCCTAAATCGCGGTATGAGGGGAGACCGACTGGAAAAGGCACTCTTGGAAGAGACTCAATAATATGCAGGGACGGATATTCTTGGTCTCAAGCACACTACACAGTTCTACAGAACTCTACCTTGGTGACCCCGTATGTCGATGAACACAAGAACAGTCTGCGCTCCAAACACCCGGAGCAGTGCGACGACTGGATTACATGTGAACACATCAGGACTTTCTGCAGTTGGTTGGAAACACGTCTCAGAGGTGACAACACTGTTTGTGATGAGTTGTACTTGTTGTCTAGGG
The DNA here is from genome assembly GCF_002162155.2 of Triticum dicoccoides. Taxonomy (NCBI): domain Eukaryota; kingdom Viridiplantae; phylum Streptophyta; class Magnoliopsida; order Poales; family Poaceae; genus Triticum; species Triticum dicoccoides. The sequence continues at coordinate 768,818,555 of NC_041382.1, read as the reverse complement.
GACCATCTTTGACTTATTGACTTACAAAGGATACGAGATAAATGGGAATACATTTTACACGATCGCCCAAGATCAAAAGAGCACCAACCAAAACAGCGGTGTCCGCTTTGATGCAGCAACCGAGAGTGGAAAGGACACATATTATGGTTACATAGTGGACATATGAGAACTTGACTACGAACCTGATTTTAAGGTCCTATTTTTATAGTAAAGTTAATCACAAAATAAAATGGCACTCACAAAAAGTTTATAATTTTTCTAAAACTAAAAGCAAAGAGAATAAAAAAAATAAAGCAAAAAACAAAAGAAAATAAATAATGCAGAAAACAAAACAAAAAAACTGGAAAAAATAGCAACAATAAGTATTTTGTTGTAAGTAGAAACAAAATAAAATAAATAAAGCAACAAAGAAAACAAAAAAACAAAAAAAGTGTTTTAATATTTGAAAGCTAATGGCATTAACAAAAAGTTCATAATTTTTCTAAAATTAAAAGCATAAAGAATTAAAAAAATAAAGCAAAAAACAGAAGAAAATAAAATAAATAAAGCAACAAAAAAATGCCACCTACTGGGCCCCCACGGCCTGAATACGACTAGAAACCCATTAAAGGGCCAGGATTCAGGCCCGCAGGAGGCCCAGTAGGCCCACAAGCATAGTAGTGACAATTAGGCCCGTAAGCCTGCAATGGAGAGAAGCTCGAGAGGGGTGCGGTAGTGGGGCTTATAAACCACTGCGCACCCCTCTCAACTAGCAAGGTGGGACTAAACTTTCGACACCGCAGCCGCACAAGGCCTTTGGTCCCGGTTGGTGCCACCAACTGAGACCAAAGGCCGCCGCTTCCCGCCCTTTGGGCTGCTGAAAAGAGGCCTTTGGTCTCGGTTGGTAGCACCAACTGGGACTAAAGGGGGGCATTGTCGGATTTCGGGTTCCGGCAGACTCTTGAGGTTCGAACACTGGGGTGCGTGCAGAGATTTCGCCTCCTACCTACCTGCACCCCTCCGCCTCGCTAAGATCTAAGCTGTGGAAAGAACAACACGAGAGACACAGGGTTTATACTGGTTCGGGCCACCGTTGTGGTGTAATACCCTACTCTAGTGTGTAGCGTGCTGGATTGCCTCTTGGGCTGATGATGGTGAACAATACAAGGAAGAACAGCCTCGCGAGGGTCTGCTCTTGGCGGGGGCGATGAACTGCTGGGAGGAGTTCAGTCACCCTTCTCTCTCTCCCTCTGATTCTCATCCCACCTCTCCTGTGGGGGGCTGGTCCTATTTATAGAGGCCCTGGTCCTCTTCCCAAATATCGAGCGGGAAGGGAGCCAACAATGGCGGGCTGATTTGAAGGGGGACAGCTAGTACCAGCTATCCTGACAAAAGTAGTCTTTGCCCGCACAAAGCTCTGGTGCTGACGCCGTCTTGGGCTCCACGATGACCTCCATCTTGCAGTCCTCCTGGTCTTGGTCTTGTTGCACCGAAATGGCAACCTTTGCCTGATGCCTCGGTACTCTGCGGCTGCGCTTGCTCCCTTTGCACCAAAGAGGAAAGGAGGACACTGCGCGGGCTGGCGCCCGCCTGGCGCCCTTGGTCGTCATGGCTTGCGCCACGGGCACCTCGTGAGGTACCCCGCCTTGATCTCTCCGCCTCCTCGTGAGCCAGCCTGATGAGGCCGTGCCTGAGGAAGCTCCGCGTCGTCCGCCCCGCGAGGCTTGGCCCCTCGCGAGGGTCTTGGGTCTGTGTTGGTGAAGATGGGCCGTGCTGGGCCCCCTTTGAGCCACGCCGCAGGCCGCAGGCAGGAAAGTCTGGGGACCCCCGTTCCCAGAACACCGACAGTAGCCCCCGGGCCCAAGGCGCGCCCAGACTCGGCCGTGCAGGGAGGCAGAAGGGCGAGGGCAAAGCGCCGCGGGCCCTAACAGCCTGCGGCCTTGGGCGCCGCGTGGCGGTTGACTGGACGTGGGCGGCATTGTTCCCCCACGCCCCCCTTATTTTGCGCCATGCTAGGCGGACTCGTAGTTGTACACAGCCGCTCCCCCTTCTGTTGCTCGAGCGCCCTCTGTCCTTCCTCCGCTGGAACTCCAGCTTCTGTTTTCAACCCAATCTCGAACCTTCCCCCCCTTCCCATCGCCATGGCTCCGACGAAGAAGGGAAGAGGGAAGAAACCCATGCCTCCGCGTTGTCCGCCGCCGTTGGCGGCCCCCGCCAAGGGCTTAGGCAAGGTTAGCTCGGCTCTGGCCACTATCTTCAACGAATGCGGGAGGACGACGGCCTGGCCTGTGTCCCACTTCTCCATCGATAGGATAGTCACCGAGGTCCCGTATTTTGCCGATGCCCTGTGGGCCGGTCTGGTTCCTCCCTTTTCTGATTTCTTCAATGTTGTGCTTTCCCACTATCAGATCCACATGATGCATCTGGGTCCTGAATCCATCACCCTCCTTTCGGTCTTCGCCTTTGTTTGCGAGGCTATGATGGGCATCCTTCCTTCGGTTGCCTTGTTGCGCCACTTCTTCTCGCTACGCCTTGTCGACCCTACCCAATACTGGGCGTGCGTGAGCTTCGCTGCCGCGTCTGAGACAACGGCCTCTGGGATTGACTTCAAGCTCCCCCCGCCCGCGGCTGGGTTCCGCGAGCGGTGGCTGTATGTGGATGCAGGGGTGCCCAGCCCCCTGCTATCGGAGCCAACTTCGCCTGCTGTCCCCAATTCGGGCTGGGGCCAGGAGACACTTGAGAGCCCCTGGCTCATCTTCGTCTGGCACCGCTTCACGTTCTTGAGGTCGCTTGGCGTGACAGCGCCCAAGGTGGTGAAGGAGTTCGTGCTACGCCATGTTGCTCCTCTCCAACGCCACTCCCGCCAGATGTGGGCCTTCCGCGGGTGCGATGATCGTATGAGGCTCCGGGAAGAGGATCTGACTCCTGAAGTGCTGAGGACAGCGCGCTTGACCCTGACTGGGGACCCCAACCCTGGCAGCATCCAGCAGGGAAGGGCCTTGTTGTACCTCTGCCAGAGCAGGGGCGATTTTGTGAAGCAGATGCCTATCTTTGATGAGTGGGGGTCGTGCCCCGCCGGCCTCCAAGGGCCTCGCGAGAACCCAGTGGTGGTGACTGCCCTTCCAGTCGGCCAAGGCGGCTCTTCCTCGAGCGGCGGAGCAGGGAGGCATGAGGCGCCAGAGGCCGAGGGAGCTCCCGGCGGGGTGACAGCGCCGGGCGATGCTCATGAGGGAGCAGCTCTCGGGGCCCGTGCCGCTGAAGCTGAGGGTGACGAGCAGCTGCCCTCAGCGCTTGCGACTGAGGCCCCTGAGGCTCCAGCTGCTTCCCTTGGCGAGGCGATTGGCAGTGCGCACCAGGTAGGCGCCCCTGACGCGAATCGCCTTGACGCTCCGTCTTCGTCACAGGTTGATCCCTGCGCCCAACTCTTGGGCCGCTTCCGCGTGGACTTTGAGGCCCTCTGGAAGAGAAGGGAGGCCCTGGGCGACGATTACCCTTGTCGGCTGCTGAAGCGTAGGAAGTACTTCGCCACTGATGAGTAAGCCTTCTCCTTTCCCAGCTCCCGATCCTTCTATTGCTTTTACTGACCCTTGCTCTGCAGGCCCCTTCCAGCCGAGCTTGCGGAGATGGCTGAGGTGCCGTCCCCCTTGGCTTCACCCCCTCCATCGTCCTCAAGCGCCCCGAGCAGGAGAGCCCTTGTGGTGAGGGCGAAAGAAGAGGCGGACCGTCCCGAGGCGCATCATGGCCCTGCGCACCTCGCGATCCTCTTCCGCAGGCCTTCTCGTGGCATAGCCAGCCTGCCGTGGGCTTCTCGCTTGGTCATGGACTGCGATTGGCTGAGGCACTCCCTGCGCTCTTCACCTGGGGATGGGCTGGCTCTAGGCCGGGCTTCTGGCGCGGCGTGCCCGACCGTCGCGAGGGTGCCAGCCCCCAGCCCCCAGCCTGGAGGGGGAGTGCTGATTCGTGGCCCCCGGCGCTTGCTTGGGGCAGATGATGGTGTGGAAGACGTGCTCAAGCGCGCTCGGGGGCGTCGCGCTCTCCGCCAAGGATTCCTTCGAAGGGCGGCTGACGCAGTAAGCCTGCTTGGTGAGGAGCTTGCTGATGAAGACGCGCGCCTTGAGGCTGAGGGCCTGCGCCTGGCCGCAGAGAGGTGCGAGCTGGAGAGCGCCATCGCCCTTGTGTGCCGTCAGCGTGATCTTGACGATGCAGAGGCCAAGGCATCGCTGGTGGCCTCTCGGGAGGCCCGATCTTGGGCCGCTGAGGAGGCCCGGGAAGCTGACCGGCGGCGAACGGCGGTGGAGGAGCGGGATCGAGAGCTCCTGGCCTGGTGCCACTCACTAGAGGAGCAGGTGGAGCTACGCGAGGCAGCCCTCGCGTCGATGAAGGTGGCCTCTGGCGACTCAACAGAGCTCCAAAAGCGTGAGGAGGCGCTGATGCTGGAAGCCGCCGAACGTACCCGCGAGTACGAGCGTCTGGAGATGAGGGAGCGCTTGGTGACGCAGGCGGAGGATGATGTCGCTGCACAGGAAGCCCGTGTCCTGGAGGAGGTCGGACGTCGAGTGGCGATGGCGCATTTGAACCTCGAGCATGAGTTCGAGGAGAAGCTGGGGTTGATCCGGGCCGAGGCTGAAGGTAGGACTACTGCCTTGAGAGCCAAGCTGGAGGAGGCGATACGGCGGGCCGATGCTTTCCGGGCCGCCCTTGTGGTGGCGCAAGGTGAGTTAACCACCTCCCAGGCCGAGGTGGTCCTTCTTCGCCAGCGGGTGGAGGAGGCTGAGGCCGTCGCGCGCCAGAATGTGGATGAGATACGTCAGCGGCGGATCCTGGAGCATGAGCACGGCCCCATGCTCACCATGCTCCAGGAGAGAGCCAACACAGCCTTGGGCAACATCTGCGAGGCGGCTGTTGGCGAGCCGCATGCAGTCAACTATGCCGGCAATCTTCAGTTCTTCACTGATGTGGTGACGCAGCTGGAGGCGCGGTCGGTCAGGGCTGACAGGTTGGTGGAGGAGAGGAGCCGCGCCCTGCTCGGGCGTGCCTTTTCTCGCGTCTTCAGCCATCTCCAGAACATGGATCCCCACTTCGATTTCGACGCCGCCATCGCCCCAGTCCCCCAGGCCGTCCGAGGCGACCTGGCGCACTGGGTGGAAGACAATGTGGATGCTCTTATCAGGGCCTTCGCTTTAGACAACGATGGCGTGATCGTGGCTGCCGACGAGGGCGGTGCGGTGCACGGCCCTGACGCCACTGGCGGCGACGCGGACAGCGATGGCGAGTTCAGCGACGCCAGCAGCAGCTCGGGTGGTGCTCCTGAGGACGCATTGTGGGGTTTATCCGACTGATTGTGCATCGTTCCTACTTCCTTACCCTGCATGAATAGAACTCAGGTTTTGGCCTGATGGCGGTGAGAGCATTTTGGAGGGGGAGCCCCTTATGTAAAACTTGTGTTCATCGTATTAGTAGACGCTACATTGCCCATGCGCCCGCGCCAAGTGGTTGGCTTAAGCGACACGCTGGTCGGCTAGTTTACCTTGGTCCCGTGCTGGCCCTGAGGTAGCCTGTGGGAGGTTGTGGTGTCCCGAGTGTTTCCTGATTGGATCCGTAGGACCTGCAGCAAAACACCCTCCTAAGAGGACGCGGCGGCGGCAGTCTGGGCTGCGCGCAAGCTAGGCCTGACCCAGCTCGCGAGGGGCTCACGAGGGGAGGCAGCTGAGGCGAAGTGGTAACCAAAACGTGAGAAATTGCTCAAACGAGACTAAGCACCCCTTCCCCGAACACACGCAAATCTCAAATTCGAATCCAACTTGAATCCAGCGGGGGAAAGCGACAACCAAAGGGAAAAGCAACGAAAGCAGACAAAAGGCCGCGTCCGACACCTAATCTACTCTTGGACGTCTTCTCACCAGCGTGGAGCTAAGTGCTGCCACTGGGCGTGGGAGGGAGCCCCAGGGCCTGAGGCCGGCACCCCTGAGACTCCAGGGCGTGTACAGCCCCACTCATTATTACGTGAGAGTGTCACGAGGCGGCGAGCTTCACAGGAAATGGGCCTTCTTCACAGGTACTGGCCTTGCTTCATATCGCCAGATGAGGGCCCCGCCTTGCGCCACACTCTAGTGCCATCAACGACGACCGGAAACCAGGACGCCACCGATGGGGTAGAGCGGTCGCCAGCGGTTCCCCCGACGACCACGGGTCCTTCGCCAGGGGCAGGCCCTCAGGCACCTCCCCAGCAGAGGGCCTACCTCCTTAGAACACCTTGCTCCGAACGCCGCAGTGGTGATGTCGGATCTCGGCCCCTCTCCTGCAGCCCCCTGCACCCTCCTCCCGAGGGGTAGGAGAGTGTGGGAGCGGGGCAGCTGCTCGCTGTGGCGACCTGCACCTCCTGCGATCCATGGTTAGCGTATGCCTGCTCCTGAGGAATTAGCGGTACCCGATAATCGTTGCCTCTAGCGTGGCCACTGGGACCGTCCCGGGGCTCCTGGAAAGGCTCAGTTTCTAGTGCCTCGTCCCCCCAGCTTGGGCTGAGGAGCGAGCCTTGTTCGCTCTCGTGAGGGTGTCCTTGGTCCATCATGAGGGGCACGTATTCATCTGTCGCCGTCATCCCGAAGGCCACGCCGTAGTGCTCCGCGTGCCATGCGGTCCTGCCTGACACGCCCACCGTGGGGTGGCAGCACGGGTTTCCACTGGGGCCGCGGGTCGCGTCGGGTCCTTCTTCTTCACGGACCGAGAGCGGGGGCAGCGCCGCCGCCGGTCCGGTGCTGACAGCTTCGCTAGCGTTGGAGTAGCCTTGGAGCCCGCGGGCACGCGCGGAGCCCCCGCGCGGGCCGCCCTGGGCTTGAGATGGGAGCTGGGTGCAGAAGGGGTGAGCCCCCTAGGCGGCGAAGCCCAGGAGCTCTACCACCCGCTCCAGCAGCACGTCGCGGCCGCCCTCCAGCAGCTCTCGGGCCACCGTGAGCGCGGCCCTCGAGTTCGCCTGCTCCCGGTGGGTATACAGTGTCGTGGTCGCGGCATGATTGGAGGCCCTTGCTGCCGACCGTGCCTGCCGCGGTGTGAGAGCTGTCGAAGCCCGCGGCCCGTAGCGCCCTGCGGACCGCAAGCTGCCTGGGGCACAGGCTCGCCCGAGGTGAGCGGCTCTGCGCGGGCAGGCCACGCCGCCCATGGATCTGGGTTGCCCACCTGGTCACCGAACATGGTGATGACGACGCGACGGGGCACGAAGCTGTAGAAGGTGGATTCCGGTGCACCCCTACCTGGCGTGCCAAATGTCGGATTTCGGGTTCTTGCAGACCCTTGACGTTCGAACACTGGGGTGCGCGCGGAGATTTCGCCTCCTACCTACCTGCACCCCTCCGCCTCGCTAAGATCTAAGCTGTGGAAAGAACAACACGAGAGACACAGGGTTTATACTGGTTCGGGACACCGTTGTGGTGTAATACCCTACTCTAGTGTGTAGCGTGGTGGATTGCCTCTTGGGCTGATGATGGAGAACAATACAAGGAAGAATAGCCTCGCGAGGGTCTGCTCTTGGCGGGGGCGATGAACTACTGGGAGGAGTTCAGTCACCCTTCTCTCTCTCTCCCTCTGATTCTCATCCCACCTCTCCTGTGGGGGGCTGGTCCTATTTATAGAGGCCCTGGTCCTCTTCCCAAATATCGAGCGGGAAGGGAGCCAACAATGGCGGGCTAATTTGAAGAGGGACAACTAGTACCAGCTATCTTGACAAAAGTAGTCTTCGCCTGCACAAAGCTCTGGTGGTGACGCCGTCTTGGGCTCCACGGTGACCTCCATCTTGCAATCCTCCTGGTCTTGGTCTTGTTGCACCGAAATGGCAACCTTTGCCTGATGCCTCGGTACTCCGCAGCTGCGCTTGCTCCCTTTGCACCAAAGAGGAAAGGAGGACACTGTGTGGGCTGGCGCCTGCCTGGAGCCCTTGGTCGTCATGGCTTGCGTCACGGGCACCTCGTGAGGTACCTCGCCTTGATCTCTCCACCTCCTCGCGAGCCAGCCTGATGAGGCCGTGCCTGAGGAAGCTCCGCGTCGTCCACCCCGCGAGGCTTGGCCCCTCGTGAGGGTCTTGGGTCTGTGTTGGTGAAGATGGGTCGTGCTGGGCCCCCCTTTGAGCCACGCCGCAGGCCGCAGGTAGGCAAGTCTGGGGACCCCCGTTCCCAGAACGCCGACAGGCATTGGCCACGGTTTGTGCCACGAACCATGACCAATGCTCCGTTTATATAAGCCACACTTGTGAAAAGTTTGATTCAGTTTCTTCGATCTCGCCCCGACGACGCCGCCAGGCTGCCCCTCTGCTCGCCTCGCCGTTGCCGCCGTTGCCCCTGCTCTGCCCCCGAGCGTGCCTTGCCTCGCCGTCGTCACCGGCCGCCCGTCCGCCGCCCCCGAGCACCCCCTGCGCCGCCGAGCCCGTCTGCTGCCCCCGAGCACCCTCTGCGCCTCGCCGTCGCCGCCGTTCCCCCTGCCCCGCCCCCGAGCGC
>NC_041382.1:768808051-768809503 GCF_002162155.2 Triticum dicoccoides | reverse complement strand
CCGACCCCGAGCCCGTCCTCGTCGCCGTCGCCACCGACGCCGGCCGCCCGTGTCTCCTCCTCGATCCCTCCGGGAGAGGTAGCTACCGCCCCATCCTCCCCCCTTCCTTCCTTCCCTGCTCCTTAATTTGCATAATACTGTAGATGTATGTATGATGAATTTTGATATTTTTTGTTCATATATAATGTAGATGCTTATGTATGTATGGAATGATATCGATGGATGTTTGTATATAGAACATTCGTAGAAAATGTGACGAATCCGATATGACCAATGTCCCCCTCCGTTCACTCGGGAACACTAACTCTCTCGGAGAAAAAAATGTTATCGGGGAAAAAATGTTTTTGGGGTCGAGGGTCGTCGAACATGAGAGGAAGAAGAGGATAAAAAAGAAGAGGAAGAAGAAAAAAAAAGAGGAGAAGAAAGAATAGAGGAGAAGCTCCTCTATTCTTTCTTCTCCTCTTTTTTTCTTCTTCTTCCTCTTTTTTTTATCGGGAACGAGGGTCATCGAGGGTCGCCGAGCGGTAGAGGAAGAAGAGGATAAAAAAGAAGAGGAAGAAAAAAATAGAGGGGTCGAGGGTCAAGAGGGGGTCTAAGGTCGCCTAGAGGGGAGAGGAAGACGAGGAGAAATAAATAAGAAGAAGGAAAAAAAGAAGAAAAAGAAGAGGAGAAGAAGAAAGGAATAGAGGAGTTCTTCTTCTCCTCTTTTTTTTCTTCTTTTTTTTCTTCGACACGTGGGGGGGTCGAGAACGTCGGACATTCATGAGAGAGGCGAGGAAGAAGGGGAAGAAGAGGGAGAAGAAGAGGAGAGGAAGAAGAGGAAGTCTTCTCCTCTATTCTTTCTTCTCTTCTTTTTTCTTCTTCTTCCTATATGTATTAGTTTTTTTATATAGGTTGTTAATTAGTAGATATTAATTTTGTTCATATATGTATGGATGCATGTGATATGTATGTATGTATGTATGTATGTATGTATCGGGTATGTCGTTGTCGATATACCCCCTACCCGATAACTTCGACATGAGGGGGTCGAGAGGGGGTCTAGGGTCACCGAGGGGTCGAGGGTCATCGAACATGAGAGGACGAAGAGGATAAAAAAGAAGAGGAAGAAGAAAGAAAAGGAGAAGAAAGAATAGAGGAGTTCTTCTCCTCTATTCTTTCTTCTCCTCTTTTTTTTCTTCTTCTTCCTCTTTATTTTATCGGGAACGAGGGTCGTTGAGGGTCGCCGAGCGGTAGAGGAGAAACCCTAAATAGAAAGTATCGTCGGTGTGAGATACATGTACCGTCGGTGTCGGACACTACATCCACGTCCCACAAGTGGCGCGGGCTTCGACGCCCACGTCACTTGTGGGACGTGGATGTAGTGTCCGACACCGACGGCCACATGTATCTCACACCCACGATACTTGCTATTTAGGGTTTCCTCTACCGTTCGGCGACCCTGACCTTCTT
>NC_041382.1:768764279-768807407 GCF_002162155.2 Triticum dicoccoides | reverse complement strand
CGACGCCCACGTCACTTGTGGGACGTGGATGTAGTGTCCGACACCGACGGCCACATGTATCTCACACCCACGATACTTGCTATTTAGGGTTTCCTCTACCGCTCGGTGACCCTCGACGACCCTCGTTCCCGATAAAAAAAGAGGAAGAAGAAGAAAAAAAGAGGAGAAGAAGGACTCCTCTATTCCTTCTTCTCCTCTTTTTTTCTTCTTCTTCCTCTTTTTTTATCCTTGAAGCGTTGTCGAGGCCACCCCAAACCCTAGAGAAGCAGCATCGAGGCCACCCCAAACCCTAGAGAAGCAGCATCGAGGCCACCCCAAACCCTAGAGAAGCAGCGTCGAGGCCACTAATTAATATTAGTTCTACGTTTGCCACTAATATATCCATCTGTCATGTTTTAATAATAATTGCCATGTTGTCAATATTTGTAGAAACTATAGACACCGCCCGAGACGAAGTACAAGAAGAGTTGTTGGGGGACATAATCGCACGAGGAAGTGATGCCGTCTGCTTGTTGTTTCTCAACGACACCCATGGTCTGGAAGCAGCTAGCTATGATTATGATGGCTCCGGTGACCTAATGCCGGTGCAAGTAGGAGACCGTGAGGACGGCTCCGGTGACCCAATGTCGGTTCAAGAAGGAGACCGTGATGACGTCTCCGGTGACCGAACCGAGTCCGGCCAGGTATATATATTAGTTAAGCTTCTGCTGACTAGCTAATTGATGCATTCATTGTTTTGGTATGTACACATATTAATTAAGTCTTTGTTCTTTTTTCTAGCCCTCCGGATCGAGCACACCTTCGGTAAAGAGACGAGGCCCGAAGAAAAAGTTGAGCTCGGATGAAAAGTTCGAGATCATAGCAATCGCGCCCGACGGCCAACCGATTGAACCCCTCCGGACAAAGAGCGCATTTGTTGCTCAGTGCGGGGTTTTGGTTAGGGACAAGATCCCGATCAGCATCCAGCAATGGTTAAAGCCGGCTACAGAAGACCCTGAGGTGTCTTATGTCAATGATATGCAGAAAAATGATCTTTGGACTGAGCTGAAGTCAAATTTCTCCCTACCGCCAGAGGATGATCCAGAGAAGCCAGTTAAAGAGCAATTAATCAAGTCTTTTGCTCTTAAGAGGATGGCAGAACTATTCAGGAGGTGGAAGAAAGAGCTGAATAAGTTTGTCAAAAATAATGAGACACCAGAATTCAAGGGCAGATATGAGAAGATCAGAGATCACTGGCTCGCATTTGTGGCCCACAAGACATCGGAAAAGAGTAAGAAGATGTCAGCGACAGACAAGCAAAATGCTGCGAAGAAGAAGCATCACCATCGCACGAGGTCAGGTGGCTACCTCGTAGCCCGGCCTAAGTGGGCCACGACTGAGAATGATCTGGTTGATAAAGGGATCGACCAAGAGACAATTAACTGGCCAGACCGTTGCCGGACTTGGTTCTTCGGGGCTGGCGGAACCTTGGACCCTGTAACAGGGGAGTGCATTTGGACGAACGATCAAATGGACATACCAGTCAGGAAGCTTTAGCAGTATATCGACGCAGCACAACAAGGGACGTTCTTTCCAGACAGAGAGAACGACGAGCTCACAATGGCTCTCGGGAATCCTGAGCACCCTAGACGAACACGAGGCACGCCAGGCTCCATTCCGTGGAAGGTTGGGTTTCCGGAAGAAGGCCATTACAAATCCCATGAGAGGAGGAAAAAGTTGCAGCAGACCCAAATGCAGGCGCTGCAAGCAACGGTACAAGCGATAGAGGAATGAGAAGCAAATCGCAGCAAACATACTGCCGAAGCTTCCCCCGAAGCTACCCCGCCATCTCAGCGGAGAAGCAGCGTGGCTTCCACCGAGCTGCTTTAGCCGGAGCATGCCTTGACGGCTCCTGCCAGCTATCCCGTGGATGCTATCACAGAGTCTCAAAATTGCCACCTTATGACGCAATGGATGAATTTGAAGGTCAAGGCGGCTGTTGGCTCTGTTTATCCTACTGAACCCGGCGCAACTTTTCACTACCAACCGATTCCAGAAGGATATGCTAGGGTGATGGTGGATGAAATAAAGGAGGGATTTGAGGACCTCCAGCTTGACCACCCTACCGGTGAAGGGGAGACTAGGCTGGGGTCTACTCTGAAGACTCCATGCCTATGGCGGAAGGAGCTCATCAACCTTCCGAACTGGACGCCTCCGCCTCCTCCTCCTCCTCCGGCAAGTCAGGGCACTCCGCCTCCTCCACCGCCTCCTCCTTCGGCGAGTCAGGGCACTCCGCCTCCTCCACCACCTCCTCCTCCAGTGAGTGAAGATCAGGGCACTCGACCGGCTCCTTCTCCAGCGCGTGGCGGCACTCCGCCTCCTTCTCCACCTGCGCTGACAAGCCCGAGCAGCCAGCCTCCTCCTTCTCCGCCTCATCAGCAAGGGCGGAAGAGGCCTTCCGCCTCTTCGGCTGCTCAGGCGCGTCGTAGTCCTTCTCCTCCGCCTCGTAAGCAAGTAAAGAAGACAACCGCTCCGTCTGCTCTGCCGGCGTCTAGCAGTATAGCCAGAGGCGGGAGGAAATACAGATTTGGTCCTTCTCTGAAGACTCCGGAGAAGTTACCATACGAGAGGACCCCGGAGGAGAACACTGAGAACGCATGAGAAGAAGTGAGGAACTACTTTGAAGGGGTGAAAGCAAAGAAACATCCACCTCCGGAGGAGAAGGTAGATCTGGTGAAAGCGAAGCGCACTCTGGCTGCCCTAACAAAACCACCCAAGTCTCCGCCTAAAGGAAACTATGAGCGCATTATTGGAAAGGAATTTGCCGAAGCGGAGCGGTCGGGAAGTACTGTCGGTGATCAAAGGCTGAAAGAACGACGAGCTAGGAAACAAATTGCCCAGCTCGGCGAACAAGTGAAGCAATCGTGCCCCCCGCTCAAGGTGCCTAGCGACAACGTCGCTAATGATCCGAGGATGGTGCCCGGTTATAGCAATCTTGGTGATTACCTGCCCGACGATGTACATTATGATTTCATGGAGGTGCAGATACAAAGATACGAGTACGGGAAGCCTCTCGTCAAAGATGAAAGATCTCTATCAACGATGATGCGAAGATTGCATGATTGGTACTTGAAAATCTGCAGAGACTCTGGGGGGAGTACTTTGTATGTGAAAGTTAAAAAGGAGCATGACCTCGTTGGAATTGAACTGTTGCCTGTTCCATTTGAGAAGTTCTATCAGTTTTTCAATCAATTGGCCCTCGATAAAACAACGGTCGCCTGCTACTGTCTGTAAGTAGTACTACTTCTGTCATTAAGTCTCTCTATATAGCTCAGCTCTTTCATTGCATGTATTTATAATCATCCTCAATATATTATGCAGATTGAAGGTCGCCGAATTGAAGAAAAGACAAGTCGGTGATATTGGGTTCATTAACACATATCTCATAGATGCAACTCAGGTTAAATTTCATGCCGCAGATACCGAGGCCAACTTGCTACGATCATTGGTCATAAATGAAAACAAAGATATAATACTCTTTCCTTACAACTTCAAGTGAGTGTTACTGTCTTGTGCGTATTCAGTTTCCCCTATATATTAGTCAAGGTTATAGTAATGTAACTGATGAGTTATGCATGCGTGTGCAGTTACCACTATATTCTCCTAGAGATTAAGCTTGAGCAGGGACTAGTAACCGTCTTAGACTCAAGACGAAAAGATCCCCAGGACTATGCAGACATGACTCAAATGCTCGAGAAGTAAGTTAAATCGATCATTATCCACCATATCAGCAACTTTGTTCATTTCCTGATATATCAAGTAATTGTTTTTCTTTGTCTGGCAGGGTTTGGAAAAAATTCTCCAAAAAAGCTCCAGGACTCCCGAAGAAGCTGCAATTTAGACACCCGAAAGTATGTACTATAGTAGCATGTTCCGTGCATCTCCTATTGATTCAAGCGCTAGTTTCATCAATACCATTTGGCATTCTTGCTTATCAGTTTGATTGACCTCTATTTCTTGTAAAGTGGTTGTGGCAGGAACAAGGGAATGATTTCTGTGGATACTACGTTTGTGAGTCCATCCGCCACACGACCTGTGAGCGGGGCTACACTGACGAACAATATGAAGTACGTAAATAACAACATTCACAATTTTATTTTATTACCATCATTTGTGTTGAGTTTCATTCATTCATATATATATATATATGTATTGACCCCCTTCTTCAAATTAGATGTTTCGGAACCGGGATGAACTCCTAGCACCAGCTCGCATGCGAGCAATTCAAGAGGAATTGACGGCATTCTTTCTTGACCATGTGATCGCTGAAGAGAGAGAATACTGTGTGGACCATGAGTCCGTATGATTATATTTGTAAGAGATAATTATTGTATATATGTAGCCGGTAGTGTCGGATAGATATACGAGAACTTGTTGTTCGACCAATCTCTCGGAGAAGGAGAGGTGGTCGATATCACTTCTCTCTGTATGCATATATGTTCATGACGATCTTCTGTTTCCTTCGTTTGCTTACTAGCTAGCTAGCGTGTCTAGTCCTCTCTATATGTATGTATAGTATGTAGCGTCGACCAAGCACGGACATAAGAGAGGACACTTCTCCTATTAATTATAGCTAGCTAACACAATATATGAAACACCTAAATTAACCCCCGAAAACCCCCAACCCCCCCCCCTTTCAAAAAAACAAAAACCCCAGCCACAGAAATGCTGACGCGTGGATGCCTATTGGTCCCAGTTGGTGCCACCAACCGGGACCAAAGGGTCTCCTGCCTGGGCTCCGTGCACAGGCCACGTGGAGGCCCATCTGTCCCGTTTCTGGATTGAACCGAGACTAAAGGGATAGGGCATTAGTACCGACCCTTTAGTCCCGGTTCAGGAACCGAGACAAAAGGCCCTTACGAACCAGGACAACAGGCCCTTTTTCTACCAGTGCTACATGACAAACAATTAACTTTTGAAAGAAGAAATTCTATGAAATTTTGTTTTATCATGCATGCTTCAGAAGAGGTGTGACATGTCTTTTGGTTGCAGATTCATGTAATGATAACAAAATTTATTTAGTTGGGATGACAGTTGCTCACCATCTTTCAGTAAATCTAGTGAATAACCTCTTTGTGACGGCATCGAATTTCATATTTGGAGACCTATCGAGGCATGGCATCACAAGGCCCAAAACCAAAAATGGATCACAACGACCCTCAAGTTAGAAACCTACCGATCCATAGTGATTGATGTTGGGACTGTTGGATTAATAAAAAAATTATCATCAAAGTATTTGGAATATTTGAAGGAATCTGCCTTATTAGTCATATTTTTATAGTTGAAAATAATAAGTAGACCTTTTCTCTCATAATGTCAGTTTGTTTTCTAGTTGGCACTTCTAGAGAGATCCTAGTCATCAACCTAGATATATAGATCTGACTCAAATGCATAATTATATATTTCCAAAATAAGGCACTTACATGACGAAGAAGGCGGCTACTTGCATATATACTGAACGTTCATTATATTTGAAGGCATAAAAAGCAATCATTTGTTTTCTTTTTGGGGAAACACCAACATTGGATTTATAAAAGTGTCAATGGGATATATAGAACATCATTTGAATCAAGACAATAAGAAATCCTAAGTATCCTTTTTTACAATGTGAACTGACGGAATAAAGCATATATAGTGGATGAGCTTCTCCCAGTTTTGTCTCTCACTTTTATCAACTGATGACTCATTGGAATTTACTGACTTCCAAGACAAAATATACTCGGATGGCAAAGATTGCTAATGCCAAACTTGAATTAGCTAAAAGCAACTACAACCAGTAACTAAAATATGATCTTAACACACTCGTGGATTGGCGGAGTGTACCTTTGTATTCTGTTTTCCCTTTTTCAAAATAGCACATTTAACTGATGCATTATTCGAGCAATCTTCAAATCATTCAAAAAAATCTGAGGCATTGTTCGGCCAGCCTCCGGAGTATGACATGATGGGCCGGCCCCTTAAGCAAGGAGAAGAAGCAAGCAGGCCCAGCAATGACGAGCGAGGTCTCCACAAGTCCACAAGTCCACAAAAACAAAACCTGAGAATCCGCCATCCTCCTTCCTCCTCTAGGGTTTTACTACGCAGCACCGCCATCTCCCACCCCACCTCCGTCCCCCTCCGCCCCGCCTCCTACCCGGCAGACCACCACCGAGGCCCGAGCCAGCGGCCATGACCGGCAAGAAACACAAGTCCCTGAAGAAGCAGCCCAAGGGCAGCCGCCAGCCGCTCGGCGCCGACGTCCAAGCGGTGGCCGACGCCGGGAAGCGTCGTCGCTTCGACGCCACCAAGCGCCACCAGGCCGAGGAGGAGTTCATGCCCTCCTCCATCAACACCAAGATCCTCCACGAGGCCCTCAAGCAGTAGCAGGAGCAATAGGAGGAGATCCTCCCCGTACTATTCAGTCTTCGAATGGCACAAATTATCAACGTGTGCAACTACATGGGCTAACTGACATACTAATAAATCATTAAAAATATCTATGAACTGATTTAGATACATAAATCTAAAAGTTAGAACACCATATGACGGAAAACTACTATTTAGAACGTGAATTTATGGTTACATAGAAGAGATGCATTTTTTCAGTATTATTACTAATAGAAAGTATTTCACATATATAAGAGATGGACTGTTTTATATCACACACAAACGGCAAAACAACTAGAGGAACTACATGACAAAAAATAACAATTGAAAGAAGAAATTCTATGAAATTTTGTTCTATTAGGCATGCTTCAAAAGAGGGGTGACATGTCTTTTGGTTGCAGATTCATGTGATGACAAGAGAATTAATTTAGTTGGGATGACACTAGCTCACTTTGTTTCACTAAATCTAGTGGGTGACCTCTTTGTGATGGTAGCGAATGTCATATTTGGATATCGGTCGAGGTATATGGCGTCACAAGGCCCAAACCCAAAAATGCTCGAATGACCCTCAAGTTAGAAACCAACCGACCCACAACGATAGAGTTGGGACAGTTGGATTAATAAACCCTTCACCCATCAAACCCTTCCAGCTCCTTGCGGATGGACGGTGCTTGGACACATTTCAAAACTTGTACTCTAGTAGTCTGATTAACACTATACTTACATCTGGGTGCCGCTTATTTGCGTAGGACATGTTTGACCAATGTTGTGACCACGCAAGGGATAACGGGTACTTGTTGTGGGAGGACGCGAAGAAGATGCAGTTGATAGTGAGTGGGGAGTTCCACCAAGAAATGCGGGAGTTCCTCCGCAGGAAAAAATGATCCAAGGGAAGTGACCATCTGGAAAGAAGAGAAGATGCTACTTGTCTGTACCACACGATCCTTCATGTGAGGAAGGCCTGAATATACCTACCCAGAGACAAGTCTTTAGAAGATCCAACTGCAGGAGGCAGAGTGGTAGTCTGGTAGATGTTGAAATCATTTGGACTCGACGGTCGTAAATCGAATGTAATCATATGCTCGATAGGTTTAGTCTGCAGTTTGTGCCATGCTAAATGTAAGTCATAGAAGGTAGTTGATTATTCTGTTGGGCAAATCAAAATCCGATGAACTGTACGTGCTCCACTTCTCCAATTCAGTTTTGCATGGAAGTTGCGCACAATTGTGATTAATCTGTGTCAGTCAGTTTGGAACCAGACAAGTTTGCAAAACCTCACTGAGACAGGATGGACAATTTTGATTTTCAGTAAATTGGTTTATTATCTTTTTAACAAAATATATCCACACTTTGGTGTGTAGAGTTAAAAGTACAATGAGCATTCAATCTGATGTTCAGGCATAGGACAATATGCATGTACCAAAGTTGAAATATGGCCTCACATTAAACGAGTGTTCAGTATAGAAACGAATTTATATTAAAAAAAATTGGTTTCAAACATTTGAACTAAATTTCCACTTCTTTTTGTTCACAACATCGAACGGCTCGTTATGTTGACACCAAAGGTATGGCAATGGTCGTCAACTCAACTGGAGGCAAAAGCAAAACTGACCGTCATACAACTGAACCGCATGCAAAACTAGCCGACAAAACCGGCTAACATGGTTGGTAACAAATCCTTCTCTGATGATTGTTTCCTTTTGTCATCCACATTGTATTGGACTTTGCCTATAAATGTGTGTTTGGAAATCATACTTATCCTTATCATATCCTATATCGTATACAAAGAGGATGAAACACTTGAATATTATTAGAGTAGTAATTGTCATTGGTGACGATGCAAAAGGAAAGAAACATGAAGAATCTTTAATCTACACATAAAAAAGATGGTCGATAATTTCCAATACCAACAATCGATTAACGGTGTGTTTCCTATCTATTTTGTATCATTACACGCTTTCACAACCAACAACGGATCCATTTTTAGATGGAAATACTCCTACACACTAGGATTAGGCCTCAATAAATATTTACCTTTTTCATCCCTCAATCCATAAAACAGATTGGCCCATGAAGGATACCAGTATATATATGCCCCCATACACGAGCATATCATCCAAAGTTCATCGAGCAAACACACAAACACTGGACTACCATCGAACTTATCCCACAACTTTGTCAAGTCTTCTCTTTGAAATGGAGGGTGTTACAGTGTTGATTGTTGGTGCTGGGCCAGCAGGCCTCGCCACGGCAGCATGCCTTAGCCAATTCTCAATTCCTTATGCCATCGTCGAGCGCGAGAGCTGTAGCGCGTCACTCTGGCGCAACCGCGCATATGATCGCCTCAAGCTGCATCTGGCAAAGGAGTTCTGTGAGTTGCCACACATGTGATACCATGTAGATGCACCAACATACATACCAAAAACCTGGTTTGTGAAGTACTTGGATGACTATGTTGAGCGTTTCAACATTCAACCAAAGTATCTCACCAGCATGGAGTCATCCACATAAGACAATGATGAAAAATGTTGGTCCATTGTGGCAAAGGACATGTCAAAGTGCACCACAGTCAAGTTCATGGCGAAGTTTCTTGTTGTGGCAAGTGGTGAGAATAGTGCAGAGAATATTCCAATGTTCCCTGGACTGGAAAACTTTCCAGGTGATGTTATCCACTCCTCAAGCTACAAGTCAGGCAAGAGCTACTCTGGCAAGAATGTATTGGTCATTGGATCTGGCAACTCCGGGATGGAAATTGCTTATGACCTTGCGACCCATGCTGCCAACACATCGATTGTTATACGAAGCCCGATACATACATGCACTATATATTTTCATTGGGTTCATGAATGCAAATTCTTAGTATAGTTATTAATAGAAGAGATGCAATTTTTAGTGTTATTACTAATAGGAAGTATTTCACATAGAAAACGAGATGGATTGTTTTATATCACAATCAAACAACTGAAAGACTAGAAGAACCACATGACAAAAATTTATTTTTTGAAAGAAGAAATTCTTTTTTTATAATGCATTCTTCAAAAGAGGTGTGACATGTTTTGTGGTTGCAGATTCTTGTAATGACAAAGGAATTAATTCGTTTGGGGATGACACTTGCTCACCGTCTTCCATTGAATCTAGTGGATAAACTCCTTGTGATGGCAGCGTATTTAATATTTGGAGACATGTCACATCATGGCATCACAAGGCCAAAAATGGGTCCAATGACCCTCAAATCAGAAACAGGCCGATCTGCAGAATTGATGTTGGGACTGTTGGATTGATCAAAAAAGGCATCATCAAAGTAAGTATATCCTTGATATGACATAAATTTATAACATATGTTGATTTGATATGCCAAGTTATCAATGTATTTTTTATCTCCTAAAGGTTCAAGGGAGCATTAGTAAGGTCAAGGGCAACAAAGTTAAATTTCAATGCAGTAAAAGAATGTCATTTCATGCAATTGTGTTTGCAGCTGGATACAAAAGCACGACAAATATGTGGCTCAAGGTAATATAGCTTGTGTTTGAACATGTCTGAGTTTGTTTTCTTGGTGTAACCATTATTAAATCTGCTAACATGGTCTATGTGTTTCTAATCCAGAATGGTGAGAGCATGTTAAATGGCAACGGACTGCCCATCCAAAAATATCCGAATCATTGGAAAGGTGGAAATGGGCTTTACTGTGCTGGGTTGGCAAGGAGAGGATTAGCTGGTATTGCAACAGATGCCAAGAATATCGCTAATGACATCAAATCTGTGATGGACTCTATGTCAAGTTAAATCATCTTTTACATGTAGTTTACCATGGCAAGAATGCTAGAAGGTTGATTCTTTGAGAAATATATCCATTGTGTCACCTTTGTATCTAGCTTTTAGACAAGTAAAATTATGTTTATTTTAAGGTTCATATGTGCCCCGGAGAGAGATGTACTATTATACTATAATCAAGGGCTCTGTACTCTTATTACGCTGAGAGATTTCTAATTTTGGTTGAACCTACTACTGTGTATCATATTTTATTTACTTGAAATTATATGTGCAAAAGGCATGCGCTCAATACTCTATTATCTATACCAAAATCTCTTGTGGCATGTTTACCCCATCAACATACAACTGTAGGAGGTAGTAATCACATCAGCCTAAAATAAATGCATAGTTCACTACATCCATCGCCGGTACTGTAGTGCTATTCAGTCTTAGAATGGCACTAGTTATCATCCCATGCATCTGCATGGGGTAGCTGACATACTATAAATCATTAAAAATATTTGTGAACATATTTAGAACCTTAAAACTAAAACTTAGAACACCATATGACGGAAAACTACTATTTAGAACGTGTATTTGTGGTTACGTGATACACATATCCTTAACTGTTGTGGACACAGTTTGTTGTGCCCGAAGCGCAGGGTTTGTAGTATGCGGTAAGTTTTCCATCGGCTGAGATCCAAGGTATCCATCCGCATAGTCTTGGATATAAATTGCTTATTACCTTGCGACCATGGTGCCAATACTTCAATTGTTATACGAAGCCTGATATGTACTACATGCACTATATATTTTCATTGGGTACATGAACACAATTTTTTAGTATAGTTACCATTGGAAGAGATCCATTTTTTTAGTATTATTACTAATAGAAAGTTTTCAGATATATAAGAGATGGACTGTTTGATATGACGCACAAACAAACAAATGACTAGAGGAACTACATGACAAACAATTAACTTTTGCAAGAAGAAATTCTATGAAATTTTGTTTTATCATGCATGCTTCAGAAGAGGTGTGACATGTCTTTTGGTTGCAGATTCATGTGATGACAACAGAATTTATTCAGTTGGGATGACACTTGCTCACCATCTTTCACGAAATCTAGTGAATAACCTCTTTGTGACGGCAGCGAATTTCATATTTGGAGACCTATCGAGGCATGGCATCACAAGGCCCAAAACCAAAAATGGATCACAATGACCCTCAAGTTAGAAACCTACCGATCCATAGTGATTGATGTTGGGACTGTTGGATTAATAAAAAAATCATCATCAAAGTATTTGGAATATTTGAAGTAATCTGCCTTATTAGTCATATTTTTATAGTTGAAAATAATAAGTAGACCTTTTCTCTCATAATGTCAGTTTTTTTTCTAGTTAGCACTTCTAGAGAGATCCTTGTCATCTACCTAGATATATAGATCTGACTCAAATGCGCAATTATATATTTCAAAAATAAGGCACTTACATGACGAAGAAGGCGGCTACTTGCATATATACTGAATGTTCATTATATTTGAAGGCATAACAAGCAATCATTTGTTTTCTTTTTGGAGAAACACCAACATTGGATTTATATAAGTGTCAATGGGATATATAGAACATCATTTGAATCAAGACAATAAGAAATGCTAAGTACCCTTTTTTACAATGTGAACTGACGGAATAAAGCATATATGGTGGATGAGCTTCTCCCAGTTTTGTCTATCGCTTTTATCAACTGATGACTCATTGGAATTTACTGACTTCCAAGACAAAATATACTCGGATGGAAAAGATTGCTAATGCCAAACTTGAATTAGCTAGAAGCAACTATAACCAATAACTGAAATATGATCTTAACACGCTCGTGGATTGGCGGAGTGTACCTCTGTATTCTGTTTTCCCTTTTTTCAAAATAGCATATTTAACTGATGCATTGTTCAAGCAATCTTCGAATCATTCAAAAAAGTCTGAGGCATTGTTCGGCCAGCCTCTTGAGTATGACATGATGGGTCGGGCCCTTAAGCAAGGAGAAGAAGCAAGCAGGCCCAGCAATGACGAGTGAGGCCTCCACAAGTACACAAGTCCACAAAAACAAAACCCGCCAATCTGCCATCCTCCTTGCTCCTCTAGGGTTTTACTAGGCAGCGCCGCCGACTCCCTCCCCACCTCCGTCCCCCGCCGCCCGCCTCCTACCAGGTAGACCACCACCGAGGCCCGAGCCAGCGGCCATGGCCGGCAAGAAGCACAAGTCCTCCAAGATGCAGCCCAAGGGCAGCCGCCTGCCGCTCGGCGCCGACGCCGACGCGGTGGCCGACGCCGGGAAGCGTCGTCGCTTCGGTGCTGCCAAGCGCCACCAGGCCGAGGAGTAGGAGTTCGTGCCCTCCTCCATCAGCGCCAACATCCTCCGCGAGGCCCTCAAGCAGCAGCAGGAGCAATAGGAGGAGATCCTCCCCGTACTATTCAGTCTTCGAATGGCACAAATTATCAACGTGTGCAAATACATGGGCTAGTTGACGTACTAATAAATCATTAAAAATATCTGTTAACTGATTTAGAAACTTAAATCTAAAAGTTAGAACACCATATGAAGGAAAACTACTATTTAGAACGTGAATTTGTGGTTACATAGAAGAGATGCAATTTTTTCAGTATTATTACTAATAGAAAGTATTTCACATATATAAGAGATGGACTGTTTTATATCACGCACAAATGGCAAAACAACTAGAGGAACTACATGACAAAAAATAACAATTGAAAGAAGAAATTCTATGAAATTTTGTTGTATCAGGCATGCTTCAAAAGAGGCGTGACATGTCTTTTGGTTGCAGATTCATGTGATGACAAGAGAATTAATTTAGTTGGGATGACACTTGCTCACTTTGTTTCACTAAATCTAGTGGGTGACCTCTTTGTGATGGTAGCGAATGTCATATTTGGAGATCGATCGAGGTATATGGCGTCACAAGGCCCAAAACCAAAAATGGTCAAATGACCCTCAAGTTAGAAACCAACCAACCCACAACGATTGAGTTGGGACAGTTGGATTAATAAACCCTTCACCCATCAAACCCTTCCAGCTCCTTGCGGATGGATGATGCTTGGACACATTTCAAAACCTCTACTCTAGTAGTCTAATTACCACTATACTTACATCTGGGTGCCGCTTATTTGCGTAGGACATGTTTGACCAATGTTGTGACCACGCTAGGGATAACGGGTACTTGTTGCGGGAGAACGCGAAGAAGATGCGGTTGATAGTGAGTGGGGAGTTCCACCAAGAAATGCGGGAGTTCCTCCGCAGGCAAAAATGATCCAAGGGAAGTGACCATCTGGAAAGAAGAGAAGATGATACTTGTCTGTACCACACGATCCTTCATGTGAGTAAGGCCTGAATATACCTACCCAGCAGACAAGTCTTTAGAAGTTCCAACTGCAGGAGTCAGAGTGGTAGTCTGGTAGATGTTGAAATCAGTTGGACTCGGCGGTCGTAAATCGAATGTAATCATATGTTTGATAGGTTTAGTCTGTAGTTTGTGCCATGCTAAATGTAAGTCATAGAAGGTAGTGTATTATTCTGTTAGGCAAATCAAAATCCGATGAACTTTACGTGCTCCACTTCTCCAGTTCAGTTTTGCATGGAAGTTGCGTACAATTCTGATTAATCTGTGTCAATTAGTTTGGAACCAGACAAGTTTGCAAAACCGCATTGAGACAGGATTGACAATTTTGATTTTCAGTAAATTGGTTTATTATTTTTTTAACAAAATATATCCACACTCTGGTGTGTAGAGTTAAAAATACAATGAGCGTTCAATTTGAAGTTCGGGCATAGGACAATATGCATGTACCAAAGTTGAAATATGGTCTCACATTAAACGAGTGTTCAGTATAGAAATGAATTTATATTAAAAAATTGGTTTCAAATATTTGAACTAAAGATCCACTTCTTTTTGTTCACAACATCGAACGGCTCGTTGTGTTGACACCAAAGGTATGGCAACGGACGTCAACTCAACCGGGGGCAAAACCAAAACTGACCGTCATACAACTGAGCTGGATGCAAAACTAGCCGACAAAACCGGTTAACATGGTTGGTAACAAATCCTTCTCAGATGATTGTTTCCTTTTATCATCCACATTATATTGGACTTTGCCTATAAATGTGTGTTTGGAAATCAGACTTATCCTTATAATATCCTATATCGTATAAAAAGAGGAAGAAACACTTGAATATTATTAGAGTAGTAATTGTCATTGGTGACGATGCAAAAGGAAAGAAACATGAAGAATCTTTAATCTACACATAAAAAGGATGGTCGATAAGTTTCCAATACCAACAATCGATCAACGGTGTGTTTCCTACCTATTTTGTATCAGTACACGCTTTCACAACCAACAACGGCTCCAATTTTAGATGGAAATACTCCTACACACTAGGATTAGGCCTTAATATATATTTACCTTTTTCATCCCTCAATCCATAAAACAGATTGGCCCATGAAGGATACCAGTATATATATGCCCCCATACACGAGCATGTCGTCCAAAGTTCATCGAGCAAACACACAAACACTGGACTACCACCGAACTTATCCCACAACTTTGTCAAGTCTTCTCTTTGAAATGGAGGGTGTTACAGTGTTGATTGTTGGTGCCGGGCCAGCAGGCCTCACAACGGCAGCATGCCTTAGCCAATTCTCAATTCCTTATGCCATCGTCGAGCGCGGGAGCTGTAGCGCGTCACTCTGGCGCAACCGCGCGTATGATCGCCTCAAGCTACATCTCACAAAGGAGTTCTGTGAGTTGCCACACATGTCATACCATGTAGATGCACCAACATACATACCAAAAACCTTGTTTGTGAAGTACTTAGATGACTATGTTGAGCGTTTCAACATCCAACCAAAGTATCTCACCAGCGTGGAGTCAGCCACATATGACAATGATGAAAAATGTTAGTCCATTGTGGAAAAGGACATGTCAAAGTGCACCACAGTCAAGTTCACGGTGAAGTTTCTTGTTGTGGCAAGTGGTGAGAATAGTGCAGAGAATATTCCAATGTTCCCTGGACTGGAAAACTTTCCAGGTGATGTTATCCACTCCTCAAGCTACAAGTCAGGCAAGAGCTACTCTGGCAAGAATGTAGTGGTCATTGGATCTGGCAACTCCGGGATGGAAATTTCTTATGACCATACGACCCATGGTGCCAACACATCGATTGTTATACGAGACCCGGTACGTACATGCACTATATATTTTCATTGGGTGCATGAACGCAAATTCTTAGTATAGTTATTAATAGAAGAGATGCAATTTTTAGTGTTATTACTAATAGGAAGTATTTCACATAGAAAAAGAGATGGATTGTTTTATATCACACACGAACAACTGAAAGACTAGAGGAACCACATGACAAAAAATTATTTCTTGAAAGAAGAAATACTATTTTTATAATGCATACTTCAAAAGAGGTGTGACATGTTTTTTGGTTGTAGATTCATTTAATGAGAAAGGAATTAATTCGTTTGGGGATGACACTTGCTCACCGTCTTCCATTGAATCTAGTGGATAAACTCCTTGTGATGGCAGCGTATTTAATATTTGGAGACATGTCACGGCATGGCATCACACGGCCAAAAATGGGTCCAATGACCCTCAAATAGGAAACAGGACGATCTGCAGTAATTGATGTTGGGACTGTTGGATTGATCAAAAAAGGAATCATCAAAGTAAGTATATCCTTGACATGACATCAATTTATAACATATGTTGATTTGATATGCCAAGTTATCAATGTATTTTTTATCTGCTAAAGGTTCAAGGGAGCATTAGTAAGATCAAGGGCAACATAGTTAAATTTCAATGCAGTAAAAGAATGCCATTTGATGCAATTGTGTTTGCAACTGGATACAAAAGCACGGCAAATATGTGGCTCAAGGTAATATAGCTTGTGTTTGAACATGTCTGAGTTTGTTTTCTTGGTGTAACCATTATTAAATATGCTAACATGGTCTATGTTTTTAATCCAGAATGGTGAGAGCATGTTAAATGGCAACGGACTAACCATCCAAAAATATCTGAATCATTGGAAAGGTGGAAATGGGCTTTACTGTGTTGGGTTGGCGAGGAGAGGATTAGCTGGTATTGCAACAGATGCCAAGAATATCTCTAATGACATCAAATCTGTGATGGACTTTATGTCAAGTTAAATCATCTTTTACACGTAGTTTACCATGGCAAGCATGCTAGAAGGTTGATTCTTTGAGAAATATATCCATTGTGTCACCTTTGTATCTAGCTTTTAGAAAAGTAAATTTATGTTTATTTTAAGGTTCATATGTGCCCTGGAGAGAGATGTACTATTATACTATAATCAAGGGCTCTGTACTCTTATTACGCGGTGAGATTTCTAATTTTGGTTGAACCTACAACTGTGTATTATATTTTATTTACTTGAAATTATATGTGCAAAAGGCATGCGCTCAATACTCTATTATCGATGCCAAAATCTCTTGTGGCATGTTTACCCCATCAACATACAATTGTAGGAGGTAGTAATCACATCAGCCTAAAATAAATGCATAGTTCACTACATCCATCGCCGGTACTGTAGTGCTATTCAGTCTTAGAATGGCACTAGTTATCATCCCATGCATCTGCATGGGGTAGCTGACGTACTATAAATCATTAAAAATATTTGTGAACATATTTAGAAATTTAAAACTAAAACTTAGAACACCATATGACGGAAAACTACTATTTAGAACATGTATTTGTGGTTATGTGATACACGTATCCTTAACTGTTGTGGACACAGTTTGTTGTGCCCGAAGCGCAGGGTTTGCAGTATGCAGTAAGTTTTCCATCGGCTGAGATCCAAGGTATCCATCCGCATAGTCTTGGATATAAATTGCTTATTACCTTGCGACCATGGTGCCAATACTTTGATTGTTATACGAAGCCTGATATGTACTGCATGCACTATATATTTTCACTGGGTACGTGAACACAATTTTTTAGTATAGTTACCACTGGAAGAGATCCATTTTTTTAGTATTATTACTAATAGAAAGTTTTCACATATATAAGAGATGGCATGTTTGATATGACGCATGAACGAACAAACGACTAGAGGAACTACATGACAAACAATTAACTTTTGCAAGAAGAAATTCTATGAAATTTTGTTTTATCATGCATGCTTCAGAAGAGGTGTGACATGTCTTTTGGTTTCAGATTCATGTAATGACAACAGAATTTATTCAGTTGGGATGACACTTGCTCACCATCTTTCACGAAATCTAGTGAATAACCTCTTTGTGACGGCAGCGAATTTCATATTTGGAGACCTATCGAGGCATGGCATCACAAGGCCCAAAACCAAAAATGGATCACAACGACCCTCAAGTTAGAAACCTGCCGATCCATAGTGATTGATGTTGGGACTGTTGGATTAATAAAAAAATCATCATCAAAGTATTTGGAATATTTGAAGGAATCTGCCTTATTAGTAATATTTTTATAGTTGAAAATAATAAGTAGACCTTTTCTCTCATAATGTCGATTTGTTTTCTAGTTGGCACTTCTAGAGAGATCCTAGTCATCTACCTAGATATATAGATCTGACTCAAATGCGCAATTATATATTTCAAAAATAAGGCACTTACATGACGAAGAAGGCGGCTACTTGCATATATACTGAATGTTCATTATATTTGAAGGCATAACAAGGAATCATTTGTTTTCTTTTTGGAGAAACACCAGCATTGGATTTATAAAAGTGTCAGTGGGATATATAGAACATCATTTGAATCAAGACAATAAGAAATCCTAAGTACCCTTTTTACAATGTGAACTGATGGAATAAAGCATATATAGTGGATGAGCTTCTCCCAGTTTTGTCTATCAATTTTATCAACTGATGACTCATTGGAATTGAATGACTTCCAAGACAAAATATACTCGAATGGCAAAGATTGCTAATGCCAAACTTGAATTAGCTAAAAGCAACTATAACCAGTAACTGAAATATGATCTTAACACGCTCATGGATTGGCAGAGTGTACCTCTGTATTCTGTTTTCCCTTTTTTCAAAATAGCACATTTAACTGATGCATTGTTCGAGCAATCTTCAAATCATTCAAAAAAATCCGAGGCATTGTTTGGCCAGCCTTCTGAGTATGACTTGATGGGTCGGTCCCTTAAGCAAGGAGAAGAAGCAAGCAGGCCCAGCAATGACGAGTGAGGCCTCCACAAGTCCACAAGTCCACAAAAACAAAACCCGCCAATCCACCATCCTCCTTCCTCCTCTCGGGTTTTACTACGCATCGCCGCCGTCTCCCTCCCCACCTCCGTCCCTCGCCGCCCCGCCTCCTACCCGGCAGACCACCACCGAGGCCCGAGCCAGCGGCCATGACCGGCAAGAAGCACAAGTCCTCCAAGAAGCAGCCCAAGGGCAGCCGCCTGCCGCTCGGCACCTAAGCAGACGTGATGGCCGACGCCGGGAAGCGCGGTCGCTCCGGCGCCGCCAAACGCCACCAGGCCGAGGAGGAGTTCGTGCCCTCCTCCATCAGCGCCAAGATCCTCCGCGAGGCCCTGAAGAAGTAGCAGGAGCAACAGGAGGAGATCCTCCACGTACTATTCAGTCTTCGAATGGCACAAATTATCAACGTGTGCAACTACATGGGCTAGCTGACGTACTAATAAATCATTAAAAATATCTATGAACTGATTTAGAAACTTAAATCTAAAAGTTAGAACACCATATGACGGAAAACTACTATTTAGAACGTGAATTTGTGGTTACATAGAAGAGATGCATTTTTTCAGTATTATTACTAATAGAAAGTATTTCACATATATAAGAGATGGACTGTTTTATATCACGCACAAACAGGAAAACAACTAGAGGAACTACATGACAAAAAATAACAATTGAAAGAAGAAATTATATGAAATTTTGTTCTATCAGGAATGCTTCAAAAGAGGCGTGACATGTCTTTTGGTTGCAGATTCATGTGATGACAAGAGAATTAATTTAGTTGGGATGACACTTGCTCACTTTGTTTCACTAAATCTAGTGGGTGACCTCTTTGTGATGGTAGCGAATGTCATATTTGGAGATCGATCGAGGTATATGGCGTCACAAGGCCCAAAACTAAAAATGGTCGAATGACCCTCAAGTTAGAAACCAACCGACCCACAACGATTGTGTTGGGACAGTTGGATTAATAAACGCTTCACCCATCAAACCCTTCCAGCTCCTTGCGGATGGACGTTGCTTGGACACATTTCAAAACCTGTACTCTAGTAGTCTGATTACCGCTATACTTACATCTGGGCGCCTCTTAT
This sequence comes from Triticum dicoccoides, assembly GCF_002162155.2. Classification (NCBI taxonomy): domain Eukaryota; kingdom Viridiplantae; phylum Streptophyta; class Magnoliopsida; order Poales; family Poaceae; genus Triticum; species Triticum dicoccoides. Next base: position 768,787,890 of record NC_041382.1, on the reverse strand, counting down.
TTGCGTAGGACATGTTTGACCAATGTTGTGACCACGCAAGGGATAACGGGTACTTGTTGTGGGAGGACACGAAGAAGATGCGGTTGATAGTGAGTGGGGAGTTCCACCAAGAAATGCGGGAGTTCCTCCGCAGGCAAAAATGATCCAAGGGAAGTGACCATCTGGAAAGAAGAGAAGATGCTACTTGTCTGTACCACACGATCCTTCATGTGTGGAAGGCCTGAATATACCTACCCAGCAGACAAGTCTTTAGAAGATCCAACTGCAGGAGTCAGAGTAGTAGTCTGGTAGATGTTGAAATCATTTGGACTCGACGATCGTAAATCGAATGTAATCATATGTTCGGTAGGTTTAGTCTGCAGTTTGTGCCATGCTAAATGTAAGTCACATAAGGTAGTGGATTATTCTATAGGGCAAATCAAAATCCGATGAACTGTATGTTTTTCCACTTCTCCAGTTCAGTTTTGCATGGAAGTTGCGTACAATTGTGATTAATCTGTGTCAGTCAGTTCGGAACCAGACAAGTTTTCAAAAACCGCATTGAGACAGGATTGACAATTTTGATTTTCAGTAAATTGGTTTATTATCTTTTTAACAAAATATATCCACACTCTGGTGTGTAGAGTTAAAAATACAATGAGCGTTCAATTTGATGTTCAGGCATAGGACAATATGCATGTACCAAAGTTGAAATATGGCCTCACATTAAACGAGTGTTCAGTATAGAAACGAATTTATATTAAAAAAATGGTTTCAAATATTTGAACTAAAGTTCCCCTTCTTTTTGTTCACAACATCGAACGGCTCGTTGTGTTGACACCAAAGGTATGGCAATGGTCGTCAACTCAACCGGAGGCAAAATCAAAACTGACCGTCATACAACTGAACCGGATGCAAAACTAGCCGGCAAAACCGGTTAGCATGGTTGGTAACAAATCCTTCTCAAATGATTGTTTCCTTTTGTCATCCACATTACATTGGACTTTGCCTATAAATGTGTGTTTGGAAATCAGACTTATCCTTATAATATCCTATATCGTATAAAAAGAGGAAGAAACACTTGAATATTATTAGAGTAGTAATTGTCATTGGTGATGATGCAAAAGGAAAGAAACATGAAGAGTGTTTAATCTACACGTAAAAACGATGGTCGATAAGTTTCTAATACCAACAATCGATCAACGATGTGTTTCCTACCTATTTTGTATCAGTACACGCTTTCACAACCAACAATGGCTCCATTTTTAGATGGAAATACTCCTACACACTAGGATTAGGCTTCAATAAATATTTACCTTTTTCATCCCTCAATCCATAAAACAGATTAGCCCATGAAGGATACCAGTATATATATGCCCCCATACACAAGCATGTCATCCAAAGCTCATCAAGCAAACACACAAACACTGGACTACCACCGAACTTATCCCACAACTTTGTCAAGTCTTCTCTTTGAAATGGAGGGTGTTACAGTGTTGATTGTTGGTGCTGGGCTAGCAGGCCTCGCAACGGCAGCATGCCTTAGCCAATTCTCAATTCCTTATGCCATCGTCGAGCGCGAGAGCTGTAGCGCATCACTCTGGCGCAACCGCATGTATGATCGCCTCAAGCTGCATCTCGCAAAGGAGTTCTGTCAGTTTCCACACATGTCATACCCTGTAGATGCACCAACATACATACCAAAAACCTTGTTTGTGAAGTACTTGGATGACTATGTTGAGCGTTTCAACATTCAACCAAAGTATCTCACCAGCGTGGAGTCATCCACATATGACAATGATGAAAAATGTTGGTCCATTGTGGCAAAGGACATGTCAAAGTGCACCACAGTCAAGTTCACGGCGAAGTTCCTTGTTGTGGCAAGTGGTGAGAATAGTGCAGAGAATATTCCAATGTTCCCTGGACTGGAAAACTTTCCAGGTGATGTTATCCACTCCTCAAGCTACAAGTCAGGCAAGAGCTACTCTGGCAAGAATGTATTGGTCATTGGATTTGGCAACTCCGGGATGGAAATTGCTTATGACCTTGCAACCCATGGTGCCAACACATCGATTGTTATACGAAGCCCAGTACGTACATGCACTATATATTTTCATTGGGTGCATGAACACAAATTCTTAGTATAGTTATTGATAGAAGAGATGCAATTTTTAGTGTTATTACTAATAGGAAGTATTTCACATAGAAAAAGAGATGGACAGTTTTATATCACACACAAACAACTGAAAGACTAGAGGAGCCACATGACAAAAATTTACTTCTTGAAAGAAGAAATTCTATTTTTATAATGCATACTTCAAAAGAGGTGTGACATGTTTTGTGCTTGCAGATTCATGTAATGACAAAGGAATTAATTCGTTTGGGGATGACACTTGCTCACCGTCTTCCATTGAATCTAGTGGATAAACTCGTTGCGATGGCAGCGTATTTAATATTTGGAGACCTGTCATAGCATGGCATCACAAGGCCAAAAATGGGTCAAATGACCCTCAAATCAGAAACTGGCCGATCTGCAGTAATTGATGTTGGGACTGTTGGATTGACCAAAAAGGGCATCATCAAAGTAAGTATATCCTTAATATGACATAAATTTATAACATATGTTGATTTGATATGCCAAGTTATCAATGTATTTTTTATCTCCTAAAGGTTCAAGGGAGCATTAGTAAGATCAAGGGCAACATAGTTAAATTTCAATGCAGTAAAAGAATGTCATTTGATGCAATTGTGTTTGCAACTGGATACAAAAGCACGGCAAATATGTGCTCAAGGTAATATAGCTTGTGTTTGAACATGTCTGAGTTTGTTTTCTTGGTGTAACCATTATTAAATCTGCTAACAGGGTCTATGTGTTTTTAATCCAGAATGGTGAGAGCATGTTAAATGGCAACGGACTGCCCATCCAAAAATATCCGAATCATTGAAAGGTGGAAATGGGCTTAACAGTGCTGGGTTGGCGAGGAGAGGATTAGCTGGTATTGCAACAGATGCCAAGAATATCGCTAATGAAATCAAATCTGTTATGGACTCTATGTCAAGTTAAATCATCTTTTACACGTAGTTTACCATGGCAAGCATGCTAGAAGGTTGATTCTTTGAGAAATATATCCATTGTGTCACCTTTGTATCTAGCTTTTAGACAAGTAAATTTATGTTTATTTTAAGGTTCATATGTGCCCCGGAGAGAGATGTACTATTATACCATAATCAAGGGCTCTGTACTCTTATTACGCGGACAGATTTCTAATTTTGGTTGAACCTACAACTGTGTATTATATTTTATTTATTTGAAATTATATGTGCAAAAGGCATGCGCTCAATACTCTATTATCTATGCCAAAATCTCTTGTGGCATGTTTACCCCATCAACATACAACTGTAGGAGGTAGTAATCACATCAGCCTAAAATAAATGCATAGTTCACTACATCCATCGCCGATACTGTAGTGCTATTCAGTCTTAGAATGGCACTAGTTATCATCCCATGCATCTACATGGGGTAGCTGACGTACTATAAATCATTAAAAATATTTGTGAACATATTTAGAAACTTAAAACTAAAACTTAGAACATCATATGACGGAAAACTACTATTTAGAACGTGTATTTGTGGTTACGTGATACACGTATCCTTAACTGTTGTGGAGATAGTTTGTTGTGCCCGAAGCGCAGGGTTTGCAGTATGCCGTAAGTTTTCCATCGACTGAGATCCAAGGTATCCATCCACATAGTCTTGGATATAAATTGCTTATTACCTTGCAACCATGGTGCCATTACTTCGATTGTTATACGAAGCCTGATATGTACTACATGCACTATGTATTTTCACTGGGTACATGAACACAATTTTTTAGTATAGTAACCATTGGAAGAGATCCATTTTTTTAGCATTATTACTAATAGAAAGTTTTCACATATATAACAGATGGACTGTTTGATATGACGCACAAACAAACAAATGACTAGAGGAACTACATGACAAACAATTAACTTTTGCAAGAAGAAATTCTATGAAATTTTGTTTTATCATGCATGCTTCAGAAGAGGTGTGACATGTCTTTTGGTTGTAGATTCATGTAATGACAACAGAATTTATTCAGTTGGGATGACACTTGCTCACCATCTTTCACTAAATCTAGTGAATAACCTCTTTGTGACGGCAATGAATTTCATATTTGGAGACCTATCGAGGCATGGCATCACAAGGCCCAAAACTAAAAATGGATCACAACGACCCTCAAGTTAGAAACCTACCGATCCATAGTGATTGATGTTGGGACTGTTGGATTAAATGAAAATCATCATCAAAGTATTTGGAATATTTGAAGGAATCTGCCTTATTAGTCATATTTTTATAGTTGAAAATAATAAGTAGACCTTTTCTCTCATAATGTCGGTTTGGTTTCTAGTTAGCACTTCTAGAGAGATCCTTGTCATCTACCTAGATATATAGATCTGACTCAAATGTGCAATTATATATTTCAAAAACTAAGGCACTTACATGACGAAGAAGGCGGCTACTTGCATATATACTGAATGTTCATTATATTTGAAGGCATAACAAGCAATCATTTGTTTTCTTTTTGGAGAAACACCAACATTGGATTTATAAAAGTGTCAATGGGATATATAGAACATCATTTGAATCAAGACAATAAGAAATCCTAAGTACCCTTTATTACAATGTGAACTGACGGAATAAAGCATATATAGCGGATGAGCTTCTCCCAGTTTTGTCAATCACTTTTATCAACTGATGACTCATTGGAATTTACTGACTTCCAAGACAAAATTTACTCGGATGACAAAGATTGCTAATGCCAAACTTGAATTAGCTAAAAGCAACTATAACCAGTAACTGAAATATGATCTTAACACGCTCGTGGATTGGCGGAGTGTACCTCTGTATTCTGTTTTCCCTTTTTTCAAAATAGCACATTTAACTGATGCATTGTTCGAGCAATCTTCAAATCATTCAAAAAAATCTGAGGCATTGTTCGGCCAGCCTCCTGAGTATGACATGATGGGCCGGGCCCTTAAGCAAGGAGAAGAAGCAATCAGGCCCAGCAATGACGAGCGAGGCCTCCACAAGTCCACAAGTCCACAAAAACAAAACCCGCCAATCCGCCATCCTCCTTCCTCCTCTAGGGTTTTACTACGCATCGCCGTCGTCTCCCTTCCCACCTTCGTCCCCCGCCACCCCGCCTCCTACCTGGCAGACCACCACCGAGGCCTGAGCCAGCGGCCATGACTGGCAAGAAGCACAAGTCCTCCGAGAAGAAGCCCAAGGGCAGCCGCCTGCCGCTCGGCGCCGAAGCCGACGCGGTGGCCGACGTCAGGAAGCGCCGTCGCTCCGGCGCCGCCAAGCGCCACCAGGCCGAGAGGAGGAGTTCGTGCCCTCCTCCATCAGCGCCAAGATCATTCGCGAGGCCCTCAAGTAGCAGCAGGCACTAGTAGGGAAAAGGCTAGCAGCAGCGCGGGTTTTAGGCCTATCAGCAGCGTGGGTACCCGCGCTACCTATAAGGCGCTACAGCTAACTCTTAGTAGTAGCGCTGCCTGTACCCGCGCTACCACTATTGACTATAGCAGCAGCACTTTTCAGGAACGCGCTGCTATTACTTAGCTGTAGCAATTTCCCGGTCCCGCACTACTGTTATATCTTTCACCATTTCCCCATTCCGGCTTTGATAAACTGCAATTTCCAAATACTAGGTACTACTAGATATCAATTTCATAAAGCATTATAGGTACTAGGTAGTACTCCCTCGGTTCGAAATTACTCGTCGTGGTTTTAGTCCTCGGTTCGAAATTACTCGTCGTGGTTTTAGTTCAAATTTGAACTCAAACCACGACGAGTAATTTGGAACCGAGGGAGTACTTGATAACAATTTCATATATACTCAACATGCATCCTCAAGCAGTACAAGGTGACATCGACGACGATCATCATATTTAGTTCTAGATGATATTGACGACGATCATCATATGTAGTTCTACATGATATCGACGATGATCATCATATGTAGTTCTAGATGATATCAACGACGATCATCATCCTCAAGCTTAGGCGGTGGGTGTTCCTGATAGTAATTAGGATGGCCTGTCTAGCACGAAGATTCTTGCCAACGAGGAATCTCTTCCACCCAACCGAGTTCAAGTGTGTGCGACCATCTGTGCCTATGCGGTAAGTACATGCGGTGACGGAGCCCCTTGCGGTAAGGCGTAGTCCAACTGAGCCTTCGTCATCAGGCTCGATACCACAACTCACAGATAGGTTCTTTGGCAATCTCTGAATAAGAAAAACATATCAATTAATAAATAGCCTAAGCATGTGATCACACTCTACACTAAAGTATATCATCGACTAGATTCCACAAAGCATATCATTGGACTCTACACTAAGCATATCATCGGATTCACTAAGCATATAATCGGATAATTTGCATTTGTAAGTATAACAATAAAGCATATATATATCATCAAAGTACTACATGCAGTACGTATAACATACCATTTCATGCCTATCGACCATGGTACTTGTCAGGCGGGTCACGAATGGCACCCCGACAAAGTCATCACGTGGTGGAATTATGTCCTATAGGTTGCACACCTCCTCCTCGCTCAGCCTCATTCTTTACGCTATGATGGCTTCATGAAGTGGGTTCTCATCATCTTCATTGAGTGGGTCCTCATTATCTTCATCATCTTTGTCATCTTCATCATCTTCCACCAGGTTGATATAAATGACAACCAGCTTGGGTCTTTCTGCTCTGAAGGAGAATCTGATTAACTCACCACCAGTAAGACACATGTGAGCGAGGAAACGGGCCCATCCATCTCCTCCAATCTGCGACATATTGCGTCCTTTCTCGACCTCCATAGTGTACGGCCCCCCAGGAGCCTCAAATGTCACAGTGTCTCATGTCAGCTTGTTGAATTTCAACCTCACATTGCATGGGACGATCTGTGTAAGAAAAGCAAAATGACACAATGCAGTAATGCCAACACTAAAAATAAAATAGTTGTTACATTTCATCTAATTTCTTACCGCCGCATGACGAAAACTCGGATGGAAGTAGATGTCGAATAGCTTGCCAGTTGCAAGGCTGCTGCCGCACCTTGACTTGCACAGTCGACATAGTGGTGCTGGTGGTGGCGCCATTTTACTAAATCAACTAAATCAAAATGTTCTAAATTAACTAGCCTACTAAATCAACTAAATCAACTAGCCTACTAAATAAACTAAATCAAAATGTTCTAAATGAACTAGCCTACTAAATCAACTGAATCATATCAACTAAATCAACTAAATCAACTAGCATACTAAATCAACTAGCATACTAAATCCACTAGCATACTAAATCAACTAAATCAAAATGTTACATATGAAAGCCTACTAAATCAAAATGTATCAGGGAGGAGGGACAAGGAGGGGAGACTCGAGGAGGGAGAAGATAGTAGGACGGAGGAGGAAGGCGGAGCGAGGAGGGTCTGGCCGGCGGCGAGTGGAGAGAGGACGGATCGAGGAGGAAGGCGGAGCGAGGAGGGGGCGGCCAGTGGCGAGTGGAGGGAGGATGGAGGAGGAGGCCAGTATCGAGTCTAGCGAGGAGGATGAGGCGACAGCGGCGCAGATCGGGGGAGGGGCGACGGGGGAGGACCGGCGGCGCGGGGGGTGAGGAGGAGACCGTGAGTGTGTGTGAGTGTGATCTATGGACGAGGCTAGTGAGATCTGTAGTTAATTTAGCAGTAGCGATTATTGCCTGAATGCGCTGCTGCTACGTTACGTAGCAGTAGCGCTGTCTATTTTAATGTGCTGCTGCTATAACTGGCCTCGCGGCGGCGTCGTGGGAATTTTAGCAGTAGCGCCGCTTGGAGTGCGCGCGCTACTAATAAACTTGTTTCAGCAGCGAGTTTCCACAGCCCGCGCTACTTCTACTTAGCAGCAACGCCTGATTTTATAGCGCGCTACTGGTAAGATTCTGTGTATAGGCTTTTCCCTAGTAGTGAGGAGCAATAGGAGGAGATCCTCCACGTGCTATTCAGTCTTCGAATGGCACAAATTATCAATGTGTGCAACTACATGGGCTAGCTGACGTACTAATAAATCATTAAAAATAGAGTAAATTCCAGTTTTTACCCCCTATTTTGATATTTTTGACACTAATTACCCCATTTAGCCATATTTCATCCATTTTACCCAATTTAACAGAAGTTCTGCCACAATTTACCCTGTTTAAAATTTTGTGAGCGTTCTGACCGACATGTCCCAATTGTCAGGTCCACTTGGCATCCCACATCGACCGTTTTTTCCTGCCTATTTTCTTCCTACTGGATCGGTCCTCCCAGCTTCTCCTTGACCGAGAACAGGACCAGCCCGATGGAGGTCGCTCGCGTCGCATCCAACGCACAACGCCTGAGTCGGCCGTGGGCCACGCTTGCCTCCAGTCGGTTCTTGCTTGTGTTGCCTGTCCCCTATCGATTGCATCGCCCGTCTAGGTTTCCAACCCACGCACATGCTAGGCTCGCTCGAACCTTGGGTTGGGGATTGTCAGGCAGCGGTGATGATGACGGTGGTGGCGGCGATGAGTGCTGAGCAGCCGGCCATGCGATTTCATACCTCCTCGAGCAGGGTTGTATGGCCGCGGCATCCAAGCAAGAAATGACCCCGTGGAATCCGATGGCTCAGGCTGTGACCAGTTGGCATAGGCGCGTCCATGTACATGATCCCATCAGGCTGTGACCAGTTCATCTTACTACTTTGGTGACATAGCAGGGACCCCATGAGGATGTGCTCAGTTGATGGCGGGGCTATGGCGATGGCTGGTCCAACAAATTAGTGAGGTTGGTGAACAAACAATCCCTCTCAGTCGTACCCCATTCCACAAGATTTTGACCATATCTATCATAGCAATTTGTGTAGTCTGATATTTTCCCAACTCATGCATTAGCCGGCGAGGCATTTCATTAGGACAGAGTAAAGATGCTTATTGAAGATCATGTGTATACATGTCACCCTTCTGCAATGTGTAGGAGCTAAGAAAGGTGAAGACTGACAAGGTGTTTGTGCCGCTGCTTGTGTAGCCTGTCATTGCCACTGCCACTGTTTGGTGTATTCTGTAGTTTGTGTAGTTGTGAACTAGTGAAGCTATCTATAAATGGGAGGCATTATTCAATCCTGTTTCGAACATGTGAATCCAGAGCGGTCTATAGCCTATATTAATCAGTTTTGACAGTAGTGTGAAGCAGAAATACGATCTGTTTGGCAAAAGAGAGATAATTTGACAGCATGATCCTTGAATAAGGAGACGAATTGACATCATGACCCAGGGAACAAATAGGCAGAAATAGTTGTCATAACACAAATTTTTCGCATTTTATTTCCATGATCTGTTGCAAATAATAGAGAAGGATCTATTTTATAAATAATAGGAGAATACCATCAACTCCAAAAAATAGACAGGGTAAATAGGCACAACACAATTGGACCTGCCGGTTAGAATGCTCACAAAAAATTAAACAGGGTAAATTATGGCAACATTTCTACTAAATAGGGTAAAATGGATGAAATCCTGCTAAATGGGGTAATTAGTGTCAAAAATGTCAAAATAGGGGGTAAAAACCGGAATTTACTCTTACAAATATATGTGAACTGATTTAGAAACTTAAATCTAAAAGTTAGCACACCATATGACGGAAAACTACTATTTAGAACGTGAATTTGTGGTTACATAGAAGAGATGCATTTTTTTAGTATTATTACTAATAGAAATTATTTCACATATATAAGAGATGGACTGTTTTATATCACGCACAAATGGCAAAACAACTAGAGGAACTACATGACAAAAAATAACAATTGAAAGAAGAAATTCTATGAAATTTTGTTCTATCAGGCATGCTTCAAAAGAGGCGTGACATGTCTTTTGGTTGCAGATTCATGTGATGACAAGAGAATTAATTTAGTTGGGATGACACTTGCTCACTTTGTTTCACTAAATCTAGTGGGTGACCTCTTTGTGATGGTAGCGAATGTCATATTTGGAGATCGATCGAGGTATATGGCGTCACAAGGCCCAAAACCAAAAATGGTCGAATGACCCTCAAGTTAGAAACCAACCGACCCACAACGATTGAGTTGGGACAGTTGGTGTCGTGGTATTCTCACGGGGGGTGTGCAAGACGACACATGCCACAAGGTGGCTTCGTGTGAGGGCAAGACTGCTACCGGAATATCCAGGGACGGGATTGCGAGTATCACACGCTAGTTTACCCAGGTTCGGGGCTCTCCAGAGAGATAACACCCCTACTCCTGCATGTCTGAGTATATGTGGTATATCTGGTACAGAGTTGCTCCTGGAGCTATATCTCGGGCATGCGTGCCCATGGCCGAGTGGCCGTATGAACTAGTGGCCATGCATGTGTGTGTGTTTGTGCTAGCTAGCTATCTTGCTAGCTAGCATGCATGCGTGAGGCCTCCCCCCTGATGGATGGATGGAGTTAGCTTATATAGTAGTAGGCATGGCTGGTGGTAGCGTTGGTTGTAAGCTACCTTGGGTAGCTTACAAGCCAAGCTATGTAGGCATGGCTAGTGGCATGGTCCATGTCATGCTTGTTCCCTGGGGTACTTTATAAATCAGTACCCAGGGGACACAATACACTGTAGATGACATCACGGTATGGTCGTTCCGTTGGTGTCTCGTCAGGCTGCAGTTGACTTCGGGCGGTCGGCCTGGCGGAGGAGTCGGCAGCCAGCAGTCGGCTTGATGGAGGAGTTGGTAGCCAGCAGTCGGCCTGGTGGAGTAGTCGGCAGCCAGTAGTCGGCCTGGTGGAGCAGTCAGCAGCCAGCGGGGTCGGCCTGGTGGAGCAGTCGGCAGCCAGCAGTCGGCCTGGTGGAGCAGTCGGCAGCCAGCAGTCGGCCTGGTGGAGCAGTCAGCAGCCAGCAGTCAGCCGCCGGCCAGGTAGTTGGACTGAGGGGCTTTGCTAGCCCCGATGTCTTGAATTCTTGTCTCGCCGTCTTCGGAGTATCCGTGTCCAATTACTCCGACAGTAGCCCCCAAGCCTCCGGGCAACTTGGCAAAGTTGGGCGGAGGTTTTTTGGTGAGTGTTCATGGGAATGATCATGAAAAAGACAAAGTTAGTCAACGCAGATATATCTAATGTTTGCTTTTAGCATTGCAATTTTTATGCGGAGGGTGCCGATTCAGTTTCGTCCGAGCCCCCTTAATCTTTTTCGTGTTCCCTCCGCTTTTTGCTTGTGCTCTTGCTCGCCGGACAGCCGCTCTGCGGTCTGTGGCTGAGAGTGGGCCGCAAAGTGGAGTGTACAGTACTCGGACTCTGGGAGTGGATTTAACCGAGCAGATACTCATAAAGGAAACGGTGGGTCGCCCGAAGCGTTTCTCTTCGCGGACGTTTTTTCACGTGGGGTGACCTTCTGCTTTTGCTCTCGCAAGCCGGACAGCCAATCTGCGGTCTGTGGCTGAGAGGTTGGCTTTTGGTACTGCACACGCTACTAAGACGTCTGCGGGAAAAAACATCTTAGGCCAAGCGGCCGGCCCCCGGGCCAACTCTGGCTGGCACCAGGGCGAACAATGGAGCAACTGTAATAAAAATGCGGAGACAGCCCCCGAGCATCGCTCGGGGTTATCCGTGATTGCGTGGTGCAAAAAATATGCGGGTGAGGAGCTCACATTCGTTTTCGTGTTGCCGAGGCGGAGTTTTGCCGAAGACAGTCGGCGCGGCTCGGCGCTCGTGGAGAACGCTGGCGCACCCGCTGGGTGCAGCCTTCGAGCCTTCGGGTGCTCGAAGGGGTCCCGGCCGGTCAGGCTCGACCGGCCAGGGGGGCGAGGCATCTTGCAGCCGGCCGCTCGGAGCCGGACAAAACTCTTCTCTTGTCTGCAATCTTCGCGGGGGCGCGTCAGCGCATCTGCTGGATGTAGCCCCCGAGATTCGGGTCGACTGCTGAGCAGTCGGGCCGGATCTTCCGGCAACTACTTCGTTTTCTTCTTCGCGGGGGCGCGTCAGCGCACCCGCTGGGTGTAGCCCCCGAGATCTGGGCTGACTACTGAGCAGTCGGGCCGGATCTCCCAGCAACTACTATGTCTTCTTCTTCATGGGGGGCGCGTCAGCGCACCCGCTGGGTGTAGCCCCCGAGATCTGGGCCGACTGCTGAGCAGTCAGGCCGGATCTCCCGGCAACTACTTTGTCTTCTTCTTCGCGGGGGCGCATCAGCGCACCCGCTGGGTGTAGCCCCCGAGATCTGGGCCGACTGCTGAGCAGTCGGGCTAGATCTCCTGGCAACTACTTTGTCTTCTTCTTCGCGGGGGCGCGTCAGCGCACCCGCTCGATGCGTCGTCGGAGCAGGAGGCAGTCCAGCCGGCCTGACACAGCCGGCAGCGCGGGTCACGACTGACTGTCCGAGTGGCGAAGCAAGCGGACGGACAGACATGCATATTTTCTTTTCTTCTCTTTTTCTTGTCAGCTGGTTGGGCAGGCGGACTCCGGCACAGCAGTCGGGCTCTTTACATCCGGCCAGGCAGTCAGCGGTCGGACGCACATCTGGCAGTCGGACGCATATTCCAGCTGGTTGCGTGCCGTCGAATGCACATCTCTCTCACTTTTTTTTGCCAGTCTGCTGTGTGCAGTCGGACACACTCCAGCCGGCCTCAAGCATCCGACCTTTGACTCTTTCAGTCGGCAGTCGGCCTCTTCTTTTCTCTATTCTTTTTGTGCTCTGCCTAACGAGCCGGTAGGAGCGGGGCGCGCCGGAAACCAACGGTCGGATCGCGCCAGAGGCCAGCGTCCGGGTGGCGGGGAAGCCGGCAGGCCGGGTCGCCGGGGAAGCCGGAAGGCCGGGTGGCCGGGCGGAGCCGGCCAGCGCAGGAGGCCGGGTCCGGGAGCGGCCGGGATGCGGAGACGGCTCGGGTCGCAGCAGAGCGACAGTGGCGAATCGGCAGCATGACCCGGCGGGAGCAGAGCACCTGGCCACGAACGGAGGCGGGCCCAGCTGGGGAGCCGGCCACGGGCGCCTGGAGGCGCGAGACGGGGCGGAGCCGTGGGCGCGCGGGAGCAGTCGGACCCGGACGTGGCAGGGCGGAAGCCGGTTGGAGGAGAGGGCGGGGTCGCGGCCCGGCCGCGGGTGAAGCAGGGGCCAGGGCGGCCGGAGGAGAGCTCGGGGGAGGAGCCGAGAGGCGGCCGCGGATCCGCGAGCGGGCGTGGCTGGGTCGCGAGATGCCGGACCGGGCCCGCCGCGCAGAACAAGCGGGCGCGGCTAGGTCGCGACAGCCCATAGCCGGTAGGCGGGACGCCGGACGGGGCGGAGGCGGATCCCAGCCGCGGCAACGCGGGCGGATGCACGCGGGCGCACAGGCAGGGGCAGGGACGGGCGGAGCCGGGTCGGCGAGGCGGAGAAGGGGCGAGGCGCAGCCGCCGCGTGCGCCAAGCAGCAGGCGGGGCGGGGCGCCGAGCATAGCCAGTGTTGTTGCCGACCTCTCTCTCGCCTCCACGCTCGCCTTGCACTCGAGAAAGAAGAGGACTGGAGGAGGAAGAAGGACACACAAACACAAGGACTTTCCCGGCGCACGAACGCCCCTCGAGCACGTACTCGGCTTTCCTTGAGCACAAACTCAACACCCGGCTACATGGCTTACAACTGGCTCAACCGGCGCACAATACAACGTGATGAAACAACTTAAGTAGCCCACAGCTACACACACGCACCCACACCATGACTTGCATGCACGCCCACTAACTTGGCCGTCACACCCGGCCACTCACATCTAGCTAACCTCCCGGGAGTCTATCCGTGACTAACAAACTTACCTAGCCTCCTGCATGCACACACACCGCACCGGCCACAAAGCCAACTAACCAACTAACATGCGCACACGAAAGATCACCCGGCCACGCATGTAGCTAGCCAGCCACGGCTGCGCGCACGACACCCATATACGTGGTTTATCCTAACATACTCTCCCTAAACCACGATGTCGCCGTCGCCGGAGTTCTTGCAGCGCCCGTCATTGTCGTCGTTACGGCCGTGACCCAGCCCGCGGACCCGACCCGGCGGATCGACGCCGGTCGCACCGCCACGGACCCGACCTGGCGCACTGACGCCAATCCAACCGTGCTCCGTCACGACCCCGGCGACGTACACCGAGCTCCTTGTCCGCCGGCGACACACGCCTAGCGTCCCTCTGTGCCCCGCACGTCCCGCACACATCCGATGTGCCCGACGAGCCCGACCGCACCAGTGCGTCCCGCACGTCCCGCGCGCACCCAACGCGCCCGACGAGCCCGACAGCACCAGACGCTCACCGCGTGCCGCCTCCGCGTCCGCCATGGCAGCCGCCAGCGACAAACGCCAGAAGGATGTAGCCGAACTCGAGCACGGACTCGAGCACCACGGCGACATACGCCTCCTCCCAACGTCAACCGCATGCTCGTACGCGCGCCCACGGTTCCGACGTGCCCGAAGCGTCCAGTGCGCACCCATAACACGCACCGGTCGCGCCCGGCTCGCCACCGCGTCTTATTGCCCTGCACCGTCGCGGCATCCATGCCGCCATGCAGTGCCTCCACGCCGCCACGCCGTGCTGCGCCCCCGCGCCACCACGCAGCGCCTCGGCGGCCTCCACGATCGCCGCACGTACGACATCACCGCCCCGCCGCCTCCGCTACGCGCCATGGCAGCCACAGCGCCGCCCACCTCCATAGGCCGACACACGGCCCGGAGCTCCATCGCGTAGCCGCCGGCGAGCGCCGCCATCGGTGCCACGCCTCCGGCACGGCAAGCACGCCCAAGACACCAAGCTCATGATACCAATTGTTGTTGCCGACCTCTCTCTCGCCTGCACGCTCGCCTTGCACTCGAGAAAGAAGAGGACTGGAGGAGGAAAAAGGACACACAAACACAAGGACTTTCCCGGCGAACGAACGCCCATCGAGCACGTACTCGGCTTTCCTTGAGCACAAACTCAACACCCGGCTACATGGCTTACAACTGGCTCAACCGGCGCACAATACAACGTGATGAAACAACTTAAGTAGCCCACAGCTACACACACGCACCCACACCATGACTTGCATGCACGCCCACTAACTTGGCCGTCGCACCCGGCCACTCACATCTAGCTAACCTCCCGGGAGTCTATCCGTGACTAACAAACTTGCCTAGCCTCCTGCATGCACACACATCGCACCGGCCACAAAGCCAACTAACCAACTAGCATCCGCACACGAAAGATCACCCGGCCACGCATGTAGCTAGCCAGCCACGGCTGCGCGCACGACACCCATATACATGGTTTATCCTAACAGCCAGCGGCACCGGGGGATGTGGGCGGGGAGCGCGGTCGAGTTCGGAGCCGGCCCTGACCGGGCACGCGGGAGGCGGCTGCCGGACGAGACGTTGGAGGAGCTGGACCCGACGCTGGCCGCGGCGAGCCGGCCAGCCGGCGTGGGTGCTCCGGCAGGAGCCGCAGCAGATAAGCGGGCAGGAGGGAGCCGCCGTGGTCGTTGCTGGAGCGTGGAGCGCTGCGCGTGTGCGCAGACGGAGAACAGCGGAGGGTCTGGCCATTGCCTGACAGATGTCCGAGTAGTGCATGGTTGCTGCACGAGGAGTGTACTAGGCATATGGCTAATGCGTGGGTAATGTACAGGCTATATATGAGGCACAACCATTGTCTGGCTTGTGTACGAGGAGTGTATGGCCACATCTGGGAAGTGTATGGCGAACAAAAAAGGCAGGCGAGCAGCAGCGCGCGCGGGCGTGGCGAAGGCGCTTGATGCCAAGACCGACGGCGAGGACGCGCCGGCACGCGCAGCTGCCCCGGGGTCGTGTCGATGTCGGGACCCCGAGCGCCACCGGAGAGACGGCGGCGACGCCGCGCCGGTGCTGACGAAGATGGCGAGGCCGACAGCGAGGACGCGCCGCTCCGTGCGGCCGCCTCGGGGGCGAGTTGATGTCGAGCCCTCGAGCGCGGTCGGAGTGACGGCGCGATGCCGTGGCAGTGGAGACGAAGATGGTCCCGCCCGGACTGCGAAACCAGCAGCAGCGTGGTAGCATAGTACCACCCTACGGTGGGCGCCAAATGTCGTAGTATTCTCACGGGGGGTGTGCAAGACGACATATGCCACAAGGTGGCTTCGTGTCAGGGCAAGACTGCTGCCGGAATATCCAGGGACGGGTATGCGAGTATCACGCGCTAGTTTACCCAGGTTCGGGGCTCTCCGGAGAGATAACACCCCTACTCCTGCATGTCTGAGTATATGTGGTATATCTGGTACAGAGTTGCTCCTGGAGCTATCTCTTGGGCATGCGTGCCCATGGCCGAGTGGCCGTATGAACTAGTGGCCATGCATGTGTGTGTGTGTTTGCTAGCTAGCTATCTTGCTAGCTAGCATGCATGCGTGAGGCCTCCCCCTGATGGATGGATGGAGCTAGCTTATATAGTGGTAGGCATGGGTGGTGGTAGCGTTGGTTGTAAGCTACCTTGGGTAGCTTACAAGCCAAGCTATGTAGGCATGGCTAGTGGCATGGTGCATGTCATGCTTGTCTCTTGGGGTATTTTATAAATCAGTACCCAGTGGACACAGTACACTGTAGATGACATCACGGTATGGTCGTCCCGTCAGTGTCTCGTCAGGCTGCAGTTGACTTCGGGCAGTCGGCCTGGCGGAGGAGTCGGCAGCTAGCAGTCGGCCTGATGGAGGAGTCGGTAGCCAGCAGTCGGCCTGGTGGAGTAGTCGGCAGCCAGCAGTCGGCAGCCAGCAGTCGTGGAGCAGTCGGCAGCTAGCAGTCGGCCTGCTGGAGTAGTCGGCCTGGTGGAGCAGTCGGCAGCCAGCAGTCGGCATCAGCAGTCGGCCTGGTGGAGCAGTCGGCAGCCAGCAGTCGGCCTGGTGGAGCAGTCAGCAGCCAGCAGTCAGCCGCCGGCCAGGTAGTTGGACTGAGGGGCTTTGCTAGCCCCGATGTCTTGAATTCTTGTCTCGCCGTCTTCGGGGTATCCGTGTCTAATTACTCCGATAGTTGGATTAATAAACCCTTCACTCATCAAACCCTTCCAGCTCCTTGCGGATGGACGGTGCTTGCACACATTTCAAAACATGTACTCTAGTACTCTGATTACCACTATACTTACATCTGGGTGCCGCTTATTTGCGTAGGACATGTTTGACCAATGTTGTGACCACGCAAGTGTTGGAAATATGCCCTAGAGGCAATAATAAAATGGTTATTATTGTATTTCCTTGTTTATGATAATTGTCTATTGTTCATGCTATAATTGTATTAACTGGGAACCATAATACATGTGTGAATACATAGAGCACAACATGTCCCTAGTGAGCCTCTAGTTGACTAGCTCGTTGATCAATAGATGGTTATGGTTTCCTGACCATGGACACTAGATGTCATTGATAACGGGATCACACCATTAGGAGAATGATGTGATGGACAAGACCCTATCCTAAGCATAGCACAAGATCGTGTAGTTCGTTTGCTAGAGCTTTTCTAATGTCAAGTATCATTTCCTTAGACCATGAGATTGTGCAACTCCCGGATACCGTAGGAGTGCTTTGGGTGTATCAAACGTCACAACGTAACTGGGTGACTATAAAGGTGCACTACAGGTATCTCCGAAAGTGTCTGTTGGGTTGGGACGAATCGAGACTGGGATTTGTCACTCCGTATGACGGAGAGGTATCTCTGGGCCCACTTGGTAATGCATCATCATAATGAGCTCAATGTGACTAAGCAGTTAGTCACGGGATCATGCGTTACGGAACGAGTAAAGTGACTTGCCGGTAACGAGATTGAACAAGGTATTGGGATACCGACGATCGAATCTCGGGCAAGTAACATACTGATTGACAAAGGGAATTGAATACGGGATGGATCGATTCCCCGACATCGTGGTTCATCCGATGAGATCATCGTGGAACATGTGGGAGCCAATATGGGTATCCAGATCCCGCTATTGGTTATTGCTCGGAGAGGTGTCTCGGTCATGTCTGCATGGTTCCCGAACCCGTAGGGTCTACACACTTAAGGTTCGGTGACGCTAGAGTTGTTATGGAAACATTATGTGGTTACCGAAGGTGGTTCAAAGTCCCGGATGAGATCTCGGACGTCACGAGGAGTTCCGGAATGGTCCGGCGGTGAAGATTGATATATTGGACGAAGGGTATTGGAGTCCGGAAGTGTTCTGGGGGTACCAGGCTATGGCCACCATGACCGAAAGGTGTTTCGGGAGCCCCGACAAGTGTTGGAGGGCCTCATGGGCCAAACGGGAAGGGGCAAACCAGCCCACTAAGGGGTGGTGCGCCCCCCACACCCTTTCCCACGTTACTTGGGGAGGTGGGGCACCTCCACCTGGCTTGGGAGGCAAGCCTCCACCTGCTTGGCTTGGGGGGCAAGTCTCCCTAGGATTTTCCCTAGCACTAGTAGAAAACAGGGCTATGGTCCAGGCCGGCTCAGCCCATTAGTCCCGGTTCAGTGTAGAACCGGGACCAATGTGGGCATTGGTCCCGGTTCGTGAGCCCGGGGGGCCGGCCGGGCCACGTGGGCCATTGGTCCCGGTTCGTCTGGACCTTTTGGTCCCGGCTGGTGGGACGAACCGGGACCAATGGGCCTCGCTCCTGGCCCACCACCATTGGTCCTGGTTGGTGGCTTGAACCGGGACCAAAGGCTCCCCTTTAGTCCCGGTTCATGCCACCAACCGGGACCAATGAGGTGCCTATATATACCCCCTCGCGCAAGAGCAGAGCACAGTGCTCTGTTTTTTCTGGCCGAGGGGAGAGGGCTTTGTGGTGCTCTAGCTCACCTCCTATGCACATGAGGTGTTCGATGGAATGCCCGAGCCACACTACTTAAGCTTTCTCCTCTCGAAGCTCGACCTCCAAGCTCCATTTTCCTCGAGATTTATCTAGATTTAGCGGTCCGTCACGCCCTGTCCCCGTCTTCACCGCCGTCGATCACCCGCGCCGATCTCATCACCGACACCACCGTGGTGAGCCTCTTGTTCTTATCTTCTTTCTGAAAGGAAAAATATTCTTACTTGTATGCTTAGATAGATACTTGTATCATTTTCTTACATTTATTATTGCATCTTATATAGTGCGATGGTTTTGGTATCCGCCCCCGTCGGCCCTCGTCCTGTCTATGATTCGGATTTGGTATGTATATTATCTTTATAACTATTGGTTCATTAATTGTTTATGAAAATTATGCCGACCAACGTGACATAGATTTTATTTATCTAGGATGTATGTGAATCGGAAATGCCAACCAACCCTATTGTCGAGAGGTTAAATTTAGTTGAAGAAGAAAACAATTTGTTGAAGGAAAAAATAAAAAAAATTGAGGAGGAGAAGATGATATTGGAGTTGCATGTTGCGGATGTCGTCGATGATCACATGATCAAGATGGATGCAATGCGCTTGAAGATTAGAAAGATTAGAAAATATGCCATTCATACCGAGGCTTGGTATCATTATGCCGTTGGATCAATTGTTACCTTGGTTGCGATTATGATCGCATTTGTTTTCGCATTGAAATGTTTTACATAGTTTCAATGTATGGTTTAATTAATTAGATGCTCTGGAGAGCTATATGTTGTTAGATGAGAACTATGTATGCACTTTGGTTTTAATGTGATGATGAACTTCTATTAATTTGGACACTTAATTATATATAATGCACGCAGATGAACCGGCAATGGATGTACGGTGACAGACACACCCGCGAGTACATTAAGGGCGTGCATGAGTTTCTCGATGCGGCTGAGGCAAGCAAGCAGAATGGTTTTATGTGTTGTCCATGCACTGAATGTGGGAATACGAGGTCTTACTCTAACCGGAAAATCCTTCACTCCCACCTGCTTTACAAGGGTTTCATGCCACACTATAATGTTTGGACGAGGCACGGAGAAATAGGGGTTATGATGGAAGACGGCGAAGAAGAAGAGTACGATGACAACTATGTGCCCCCTGAATACGGTGATGCTGCAACGGGGGGAGCTGGTGAAGATCAAGAGGAACCAGACGATGTGCCCAATGATGCTGCCACGGGTAAAGCTGCTGAAGATCAAGAGGAACCAGACGATGTGCCCGATGATGATGATCTCCGCCGGGTCATTGTCGATGCAAGGACGCAATGCATTAGTCAAAAGGAGAAGCTGAAGTTCGATCGCATGTTAGAGGATCACAAAAAAGGGTTATACCCCAATTGCGAAGATGGCAACACAAAGCTCGGTACCGTACTGGAATTGCTGCAGTGGAAGGCAGAGAATGCTGTGGCTGACAAAGGATTTGAGAAGCTACTGAAAATATTGAAGAAGAAGCTTCCAAAGGATAACGAATTGCCCGACAGTACATACGCAGCAAAGAAGGTCGTATGCCCTCTAGGATTGGAGGTGGAGAAGATACATGCATGCCCTAATGACTGCATCCTCTACCGCGGTGCATACAAGGATCTGAACGCATGCCCGGTATGCGGTGCGTTGCGGTATAAGATCAGACGAGATGACCCTGGTGATGTTGACGGCGAGCCCCTCAGGAAGAGGGTTCCTGCGAAGGTGATGTGGTATGCTCCTATAATACCACGATTGAAACGTCTGTTCAGAAACGAAGAGCATGCCAAGTTGATGCGATGGCACGGTGAGAACCGAAAGAAAGATGGGAAGTTGTGAGCACCCGCTGACGGGTCGCAGTGGAGAAAAATTGAGAGAAAGTACTGGGATGAGTTTGCAAAGGACCCAAGGAATGTATGGTTTGCTTTAAGCGCGGATGGCATTAATCCTTTCGGGGAGCAGAGCAGCAATCACAGCACCTGGCCCGTGACTCTATGTATGTATAACCTTCCTCCTTGGATGTGCATGAAGCGGAAGTTCATTATGATGCCAGTTCTCATCCAAGGCCCTAAGCAACCCAGCAACGAAATTGATGTGTACCTAAGGCCATTAGTTGAAGAACTTTTACAACTGTGGAATGGAAACGGTGTACGTACGTGGGATGAGCACAGATAGGAGGAATTTGACCTTAAGGCATTGCTGTTCGTGACCATCAACGATTGGCCCGCTCTCAGTAACCTTTCAGGACAGACAAACAAAGGATACCACACATGCACGCACTGTTTAGATGACACTGAAAGTATATACCTGGACAAATGCAGGAAGAATGTGTACCTGGGCCATCGCCGATTTCTTCCGACCAACCATCAATGTCGAAAGAAAGGCAAGCATTTCAAAGGCGAGGCAGACCACCGGAAGAAGCCCGCCATGCGCACCGGTGATCACGTGCTTGCTATGGTCAATGATTTACACTACGTAATCTTTGGAAAGGGTCCCGGTGGACTAGCTGTTCCGAATGATGCCGAGGGACACGCACCCATGTGGAAGAAGAAATCTATATTTTGGGACCTACCCTACTGGAAAGACCTAGAGGTCCGCTCCTCAATCGACGTGATGCACGTGACGAAGAACCTTTGCGTGAACCTGCTAGGCTTCTTGGGCGTGTATGGGAAGACAAAAGATACACCTGAGGCACGAGAGGATCTGCAATGTTTGCACGAAAAAGACGGCATGCCTCCGAAGCAGTATAAAGGTCCTGCCAGCTACGCTCTTACGAAAGAAGAGAAAGAAATCTTCTTTGAATGCCTGCTCAGTATGAAGGTCACGACTGGCTTCTCGTCGAATATAAAGGGAATAATAAATATGCCAGAGAAAGAGTTTCAGAACCTAAAGTCTCATGACTGCCACGTGATTATTACGCAACTGCTTTTGGTTGCATTGAGAGGGCTTCTACCGGAAAACGTCCGATTAGCCATTATGAAGCTATGTGCATTCCTCAATGCAATCTCTCAGAAGGTGATCGATCCAGAAATCGTACCAAGGCTAAGGAGTGATGTGGCGCAATGTCTTGTCAGTTTCGAGCTGGTGTTCCCACCATCCTTCTTCAATATCATGACGCACGTCCTAGTTCATCTAGTCGACGAGATTGTCATCCTGGGGCCAGTATTTCTACACAATATGTTCCCCTTTGAGAGGTTCATGGGAGTCCTAAAGAAATATGTCTGTAACCGCGCTAGGCCAGAAGGAAGCATCTCCATGGGCCATCAAACAGAGGATGTTATCAGGTTTTGTGTTGACTTCAGTCCTGACCTTAACAAGATAGGTCTCCCTAAATCGCGGTATGAGGGGAGACTGACTGGAAAAGGCACTCTTGGAAGAGACTCAATAATATGCAGGGATGGATATTCTTGGTCTCAAGCACACTACACAGTTCTACAGAACTCTACCTTGGTGACCCCGTATGTCGATGAACACAAGAACAATCTGCGCTCCAAACACCCGGAGCAGTGCGACGACTGGATTACATGTGAACACATCAGGACTTTCAGCAGTTGGTTGGAAACACGTCTCACAGGTGACAACACTGTTTGTGATGAGTTGTACTTGTTGTCCAGGGACCATCTTTGACTGTATTGACTTACAAAGGATATGAGATAAATGGGAATACATTTTACACTATCGCCCAAGATCAAAAGAGCACCAATCAAAAGAACCGTTCGTCCTAGCCAATGATGTGGCACAGGTTATCTATGTGAAGGACATGTTTACCAAACCGAGAAAAAGAAAAGATAAGGAAGCGAATACATCATACGATGAGCCAAAGCGCCACATAGTTCTTTCAGGAAAAAGGGACATCCTGTGAGTGGACGGCAAGACAGACATGTCTGAAGATTATGAAAAGTTTCATGAAATTCCTCCCTTCAATGTCAAGGCTGACCCAAGCATCTTGATAAACAATGAAGATTATCCATGGTTACGGCGCAATAAGCAAATGACACAAGCGAAGAAAAAGTAAAGACTTTCTCCCGCAACTATTATGATGATACCATGCCAAATTTGTAACAGACGAACATGCTACCATTGTCCGTTTTGTACATGCACATGCTATGTGGGTGAAATTATGATACCATCCCAACTTTCAACTTTTTCAAAGTTCATTTGAAATGCTTTCATGTCTTATGGTTTGAAACTTTGATACCTCGAAAGTGATTGTCCATTTTGTACACGAAGTGCATCAAGTTTTTGTCGTAACCCTCTCTACTTGTTGGAACATGCTATGTGGGTGAAATGATGATACCATGCCAACTTTCAACCTTTTCAGAGTTCATTTTGAAATGCTTTCCAATTTCAGAGTCATTTAGCTCAAAGAATGAATTAATAGCAAACAGAATAAACAACGAAACTTATATGAAAATAAAAACAATCAATTAAAATATTATGTTATGATCAACTAAAATAAAACTATAATATTCTTCAATAGCAAAAAGAATATAATTTTTGTGACCTAAATCAAACTATAAGTATTTAATTGTAAGTATAAATAAAAAATAAATAGCAAAGAAGAAAAAATTTCATTTTATAGTAAAGTTATTCATAAACTAGTGATTCACACAAATTTTCAAAAATTCAAATTTAAACTATTTAAAATTTAAAACTAATGGCACTAATAGAAAGTTTATAATTTTTGTGACCTAAAAGCAAAAAGAAATCACTAAAAAACTGTAAGTATTTAGTTGTAAGTAGAAATAAAAAATAAATAGAAAAAA
>NC_041382.1:768762770-768763239 GCF_002162155.2 Triticum dicoccoides | reverse complement strand
CGCAGAAGGCCCAATAGGCCCACAGGCAGTAGCAAGTTTAGGCCCGAAAGCCTGCATTAGGGA
This sequence comes from Triticum dicoccoides, assembly GCF_002162155.2. Lineage (NCBI taxonomy): Eukaryota > Viridiplantae > Streptophyta > Magnoliopsida > Poales > Poaceae > Triticum > Triticum dicoccoides. Next base: position 768,763,176 of record NC_041382.1, on the reverse strand, counting down.
GGAGCTCGAATGGGTGGGCACACCAGCGCTTATAAACCAGTGCCGGCGCCCTTCAGCTAGCGATGTGGGACTAAACTTTTGGGCTCGGGGCAGCGAAGGCCATTGGTCCCGGTTGGTGGCACCAACCGAGACCAAAGGCCGTCGCTTCCCGCCCTTTGGGCTGCTGAAAATTGGCCTTTGGTCCCGGTTCGTGGCACCAACCGGGACTAAAGGGGGCATTGGTCCCGGTTTGTGCCACCAACCGGGACTAATGCTCCGTCTATATAAGCAAAGACTTAGCGTTTTTTCAGATTTCATCGCCAGTTCCCCGCCCCGACGATGCCGCCAGGCTGCCCGAGCTTGCCCCGACGACGCCGTCAGGCTCGCCGTCGCCCCGCGCCCCTGCCCCGTGCTCGCCGTCGCCGTC
>NC_041382.1:768699909-768759986 GCF_002162155.2 Triticum dicoccoides | reverse complement strand
GGGGGGTCGAGAACACCGGACATTCATGACAGAGGCGAGGAAGAAGGGGAAGAAGAGGGAGAAGAAGAGAGGAGGAAGAAGAGGAAGTCTTCTCCTCTATTCTTTCTTCTCTTCTTTTTTCTTCTTCTTCTTCCTCTTTATTTTATCGGGAACGAGGGTCGTCGAGAGGTCAAGGAGCGGTAGAGGAGAAACTCTAAATAGAAAGTATCATCGGTGTGAGATACATGTACCGTCGGTGTCGGACACTACACCCACATCCCACAAGTGGCGCGGGCTTCGACGCCCACGTCACTTGTGGGACGTGGATGTAGTGTACGACACCGAAGGCCACATGTATCTCACACCCACGATACTTGCTAGCTATTTAGGGTTTCCTCTACCGAAAAGAAGAGGAGAAATAAATAAGAAGAAGAAAAAAGAAGAAAAAGAAGAGGAGAAGAAGAAAGGAATAGTGGAGAAGAAGAGAAAAATAGAATATATATTCTATTTTCTCTTTTCTCCTCTATTCCTTTCTTCTTCTCCTCTTTTTTTCTTCGACACGTGGGGGGGGGGTCGAGAACGCCGGACATTCATGAGAGAGGCGAGGAAGAAGGGGAAGAAGAGGGAGAAGAAGAGGAGAGGAAGAAGAGGAAGTCTTCTCCTCTATTCTTTCTTCTCTTCTTTTTTGTTCTTCTTCTTCCTCTTTATTTTATCGGGAACGAGGGTCGTCGAGAGGTCGAGGAGCGGTAGAGGAGAAACCCTAAATAGAAAGTATCGTCGGTGTGAGATACATGTACCGTCGGTGTCGGACACTACACCCACATCCCACAAGTGGCGCGGGCTTCGACGCCCACATCACTTGTGGGACGTGGATGTAGTGTCCGACACCGAAGGCCACATGTATCTCACACCCACGATACTTGCTAGCTATTTAGGGTTTCCTCTACCGAAAATAAGAGGAGAAATAAATAAGAAGAAGAAAAAAGAAGAAAAAGAAGAGGAGAAGAAGAAAGGAATAGTGGAGAAGAAGAGAAAAATAGAATATATATTATATTTTCTCTTTTCTCCTCTATTCCTTTCTTCTTCTCCTCTTTTTTTCTTCTTTTTTTTCTTCGACACGTGGGGGGGGGGGTCGAGAACGCCGGACATTCATGAGAGAGGCGAGGAAGAAGGGGAAGAAGAGGGAGAAGAAGAGGAGAGGAAGAAGAGGAAGTATTATCCTCTATTCTTTCTTCTCTTCTTTTTTCTTCTTCTTCTTCCTCTTTATTTTATCGGGAACGAGGGTCGTCGAGAGGTCGAGGAGCGGTAGAGGAGAAACCCTAAATAGAAAGTATCATCGGTGTGAGATACATGTACCGTCGGTGTCGGACACTACGCCCACATCCCACAAGTGGCGCGGGCTTCGACGCCCACGTCACTTGTGGGACGTGGATGTAGTGTACGACACCGAAGGCCACATGTATCTCACACCCATGATACTTGCTAGCTATTTAGGGTTTCCTCTACCGAAAAGAAGAGGAGAAATAAATAAGAAGAAGAAAAAAGAAGAAAAAGAAGAGGAGAAGAAGAAAGGAATAGTGGAGAAGAAGAGAAAATAGAATATATTCTATTTTCTCTTTTCTCCTCTATTCCTTTCTTCTTCTCCTCTTTTTTTTCTTCTTTTCTTCTTCTTCTTCTTCTTCTTCTTCTTCTTATTCTTATTAGCCGGAAGTAGAGAGAGGTTTCCTAGTGTCAAAGTATTGAAGAAATCCATGCCTTCATCATTGGCCGGAAGTAACCAGGGCATGTTGGTACGAAGTTCTGCAAAGTTGTTCTGGAATGGAGTCCCGGATAGAATAATCCGCCTTTTGGTATGAATTCAGCAAAGGCCTTCCAAATAGCGATATTCGGAAGGCTCTTGCTGAACTTTGTATCAAAAAGCGAATTATCCTATCTGGGACTCCGTTCCAGAACAACTTTGAAGAGCTTCGTACCATCATGCACATGTTACTTTCACCTAATGATGAAGACATGGTTTTGTTGAATCCCTTGACACTAGGCAACCTCCCGACCCCTCGGCGATCCTATCGAACATGAGAGGAAGAAGAGGATAAAAAAAGAAGAGGAAGAAGAAAAAAAGAGGAGAAGAAAGAATAGAGGAGATCTTCTCCTCTATTCTTTCTTCTCCTCTTATATTATTCTTCTTCCTCTTTTGTTATCGGGAACGAGGGTCGTCGAGGGACATAGATGTAGTGTCGTCGTTGTCGATATATACCCCTCCCGATAGCTTACTATGATTAGGTAGCTAGTTCTACATTTGGCACTAATGTATCCATCTGTCATGTTTGAATAATAATTGCCATGTTGTAAATATTTGTAGAAACTATGGACACCGCCCTAGATGAAGCAACAAAAGAAGCATTGTTGAGGGACATAATCGCAGAAGGAAGTGATGCCATCTCGTTGTTTCTCAATGAAACCGATGGTCTGGAAGGAGAGGGTGAACAAGCTGGCTACAGTGACCTAATGCCGGTGCAAGAAGAAGAACATGAGGACGGCTCCGGTGACCCAAGGCCGGTGCAAGAAGGAGATCGTGATGACGGCTCCGGTGACCGAACCGAGTCCGGCCAGGTATATATATTAGTTAAGCCTATGCTGACTAGCTGATTGATGCATTCATTGTTTTGGTATGTACACATATTAATTAAGTCTTTGTTCTTTTTTCTAGCCCTCCGAATCGAGCACAACTTCGGTAAAGAGACGAGGCCCGAAGAAAAAGTTGAGCTCGGATGAAAAGTTTGAGATCATAGCAATCGCACCCGACGGCCAACCTATTGAACCCCTCCGGACAAAGAGCGCATTTGTTGCTCAGTGCGGGGTTCTAGTTAGGGACAAGATCCCGATAAGCATCCAACAATGGTTTAAGCCGGCTACAGAAGACCCTGAGGTGTTTTATGTCAATGATATGCAGAAAAATGATCTTTGGACTGAGCTGAAGTCAAATTTCACCCTACCGCCTGAGGATAATCCAGAGAACCCAGTTAAAGAGAAATTAATCAAGTCTTTTGCTCTGAAGAGGATGGCAGAACTATTCAGGAGGTGGAAGAAAGAGCTGAATAAGTTTGTCGAAAATAATGAGACACCAGAATTCAAGGGCATATATGAGAAGATCAGAGATCACTGGCCCACATTTGTGGCCCACAAGACATCAGAAAAGAGTAAGAAGATGTCGGCGACAAACAAGCAAAATGCTGCGAAGAAGAAGCTTCACCATCGCATGGGGTCAGGTGGCTACCTCGTAGCCCGGCCTAAGTTGTCCAAGACTGAGAATGATCTGGTTCATAAAGGGATCGAACCAGAGACAATTAACTAGCCAGACCGTTGCCGGACTTGGTTCTTCGGGGCTGGCGGAACACTGGACCCTGTAACAGGGAAGTGCATTTGGACGAATGATTAAATGGACATACCAGTCAGTAAGCTTAAGCAGTATATCGAAGCAGCGCAGGAAGGGACGTTCTTTCCAGACAGAGAGAACGACGAGCTCACAATGGCCCTCGGGAATCCTGAGCACCCTGGACGGACACGAGGCACGCCAAGCTCCATTCCGTGGAAGGTTGGGTTTTCGGACGCAGGCGGTTACAAATCCCATGAGAGGAGGAAAAAAGTGCAGCAGACCCAAATACAGGCGCTGGAAGCAAGGGTAGACGCGATAGAGGAACGAGAAGCAAATCACAGCAAACGTACTGCCAAAGCCTCCCCCGAAGCTACCCCGCCATCTCAGCGCAGAAGCAGCGTGGCTTCCACCGAGCTGCTTCAGCTGGAGCATGCCTTGACGGCTCCTGCCAGCTATCCCGTGGATGCTATAACGGAGTCTCAAAATTGCCACCTTATGACGCAATGGATGAATTTGAAGGTCAAGGCGGCTGTTAGCTCTGTTTATCCTACTGAACCCGGCGCAACTTTTCACTGCCGGCCGATTCCAGAAGGATATGCTAGGGTGATGGTGGATGAGATAACGGAGGGATTTGAGGACCTCCAGCTTGACCACCCTACCGGTGAAGGGGAGACTCGGCTGGGGTCTGCTCTGAAGACTCCATGCCTATGGCGGAAGGAGCTCATCAACCTTCCAAACTGGACGCCACCGCCTCCTCCTCCTCCGGCGAGTCAGGGCACTCCTCCTCCACCGCCTCCTCCTCCGGCGAGTGACGATCAGGGCCCTCGGCCGGCTCCTTCTCCGGTGCGTGGCGGCACTCCACCTCCTTCTCCGCCTGCGCCGACGCGCCCGAGCAGCCAGCCACCTCCTTCTCCGCCTCGTCAGCAAGGGCGTAAGAGACCTGCCGCCGCTGCAGCTGCTTCGGCCCATCGTAGTCCTTCTCCTCCGCCGCTTAAGCAAGTAAAGAAGACAACCGCTCCGTCTGCTCGGTCGGCGTCTAGCAGTACAACCAGAGGCGGGAGGACATACAGATTCGGTCCTTCTCTGAAGACTCCAGAGAAGTTACCATATGAGAGGACCCTAGAGGAGAACGCCGAGATCGCGCGAGAAGAAGTGAGGAACTTCTTTGAAGGGGTGAAAGCAAAGAAACATCCACGTCCGGAGGAGAAGGTAGATCGGGTGAAAGTAAAGCGCACTCTGGCTGCCCTGACAAAACCACCGAAGTCTGATCCGCCGAAAGGAAACTATGACCGCATTATTGGAAAGGAATTTGCCGAAGCGGAGCGGTCGGGAAGTACTGTCAGTGATCAAAGGCTGAAAGAACGACGAGCTGGGAAACAAATTGCCTAGCTCGGTGAACAAGCGAAGCAATCGTGCCCCCCGCTCAAGGTGCCTAGCCACAACGTCGATAATGATCCGAGGATGGTGCCCGGTTATAGCAATCTTGCAGATTACCTGCCCGGCGAAGTACATTATGAACCCATGGAGGTGCAAATACAAAGATACGAGTACGGGAAGCCTCTCGTCAAAGATGAAAGATCTCTATCAATGATGATGCGAAGATTGCATGATTGGTACTTGAAAATCTGCAGAGACTCTGGGGGGAGGAGTACTTTGTATGTGAAAGTTAAAAAGGAGCATGACCTCGTTGGAATTGATCTGTTGCCTGTTCCATTTGAGGAGTTCTATCAGTTTTTCAATCAATTGGCCCTCGATAAAACAACGGTCGCCTGCTACTGTCTGTAAGTAGTACTACTTATGTCATTAAGTTTCTCTATATAGCTTAGCTCTTTCATTGCATGTATTTATAATCATCCTCACTATATTATGCAGATTGAAGATCGCCGAATTGAAGAAAAGACAAGTCGGTGATATTGGGTTCATTAACACATATCTCATAGATGCAACTCAGGTTAAACTTCATGCTGCAGCTACCGAGGCCAACTTGCTACGATCGTTCGTAATAAATCAAAACAAAGATATAATACTCTTTCCTTACAACTTCAGGTGAGTGGTACTGTCTTGTGCGTATTCGGTTTCCCTTATATATTAGTCAAGGTGTGTGTGCAGTTTCCACTATATTCGCCTAGAGATTAAGCTTGAGCAGGGAGTAGTAACCGTCTTGGACTCTAAACGAAAAGATCCCAAGGAGTATGCGTACATGACTGAAATCCTCAAGAAGTAAGTTAAATCGATCATTATCCACCATATCAGCAACTTTGTTCATTTCCTGATATCAAGTAATTGTTTTCTTTGTCCGGCAGGGTTTGGAGAAAATACACCAAAACAGTTCCGGGACTGCCGAAGGAGCTGGAATTTAGACACCCGAAAGTAAGTACTATAGTAGCATGTTCCGCGTATCTCCTAGTGATTCAAGCGCTAGTTTCATCAATACCATTTAGCATTCTTGCTTATCAGTTTGATTGACCTCTATTTCTTGTAAAGTGGTTGTGGCAGGAACAAGGGAATGATTTCTGTGGATACTACATCTGCGAGTCCATCCGCCACACGACCTGTGAGCGGGGCGGGTACTCTAACGAACAATATGAAGTACGTAAATAACAACATTCACAATTTTATTTTATTACCATCATTTGTGTTGAGTTTCATTCATTTATATATATATATATATATATATATATATATATATATATATATATATATTGACCCCCTTCTTCAAATTAGATGTTTCGGAAGCGGGATGAACTCCTAGCACCAGCTCGCATGCGAGCAATTCAAGAGGAATTAGCGGCATTCTTTCTTGACCACGTGATCCCTGAAGACGGAGAATTCTATGTGGACCCTGAGTCCGTATGATTATATTTGTAAGAGATAATTATTGTATATATGTAGCCGGTAGTGTCAGATAGATATACGAGAACTTGTTGTTCGACTAATCTCACGGAGAAGGAGAGGTGGTCGATATCACTTCTCTCTGTATATATGCATATATGTTCATGACGATCTTCTGTTTCCTTCGTTTGCTTACTAGCTAGCTAGCGTGTCTAGTCCTCTCTATATACGTATGTATAGTACGTAGCGTCGACCAAGCACGGACATAACAGAGGACACTTCTCTCTATTAATTATAACTAGCTAACACAATATAAGAAACACCTAAATTAACCCCCCAAAACCCCCAACCCCCCCCCCTTTAAAAAAACAAAAACCCCAGCCACAGAAGTGCTGACGCGTCGATGCCTATTGGTCCCGGTTGGTGCCACCAACCGGGACCAAAGGGTCTCCTGACTGGGCTCTATGCACTGCCCACGTGGAGGGCCTTTAGTCCTGGTTCTGGATTGAACCGGGACTAAAGGGGGGAGGTATTAGTATCGACACTTTAGTCCCGGTTCCGGAACCGGGACTAAAGGCCCTTACGAACCGGGACTATAGGCCCTTTTTCTACCAGTGTAGGGAAATCCAATATACTTGGTCGCCGCCCCCTAGGAGAAACCCTTGGGCGGCTCCCCCTCTCCCCTTGCCCCTATATATAGTGGAGGGGTGGGAGGGCAGCTGCACCCCTTCCCTGGCGCAGCCCCTCCCTCCTCCAACTCTTCATTCTCCTCCGTAGAGCTTGGCGAAGCCCTGCAGGAATACCACAAGCTCCACCACCATGCCGTCATGCTACTGGAGTTCTCCCTCAACTTCTCCTATCCCTTTGCTCGATCAAGAAGGAGGAGACGTCCCCGGGCTGTATGTGTGTTGAACACGGAGGCACCGTCCGTTCGGTGCTAGATCGGATCTTCCGTGATTTGAATCGCCGTGAGTATGACTCCCTCAACCGCGTTCTTGTAATGCTTCCGCTTAGCGATCTTCAAGGGTATGAAGATGCACTCCCTCTCTCTCGTTTCTAGTATCTCCTAGATTGATCTTGGTGACACGTAGGAAAATTTTGAATTATTGCTACGTTCCCCAACAGTGGTATCAGAGCTAGGTCTATGCGTAGATTCTATGCACGAGTAGAACACAAAGTAGTTGTGGGCGATGATTTGTTCAATTTGCTTGCCGTTACCAGTCTTATCTTGATTCGGCGGCATTGTGGGATGAAGCGGCCCGGACCGACCTTACACGTACACTTACGTGAGACAGGTTCCATCGACTGACATGCACTTGATGCATAAGGTGGCCGGCGGGTGTCTGTCTCTCCCACTTTAGTCGGATCGGATTCAATGAAAAGGGTCCTTATGAAGGGTAAATAGCAATTGGCATATCACCGTTGTGGTTTTGCGTAGGTAAGAAACATTCTTGCTAGAAACCCATAGCAGCCACGTAAAACATGCAACAACAATTAGAGGACGTCTAACTTGTTTTTGCAGGGTATGCTATGTGATGTGATATGGACAAAAGGATGTGATGAATTATATATATGTGATGTATGAGATTGATCATGTTCTTGTAATAGGAATCACGACTTGCATGTCGATGAGTATGACAACCGGCAGGAGCCATAGGAGTTGTCTTAATTTATTGTATGACCTGCATGTCAATGAAAACGCCATGTAATTACTTTACTTTATTGCTAACCGTTAGCCATAGTAGTAGAAGTAAAAGTTGGCGAGACAACTTCATGAAGACACGATGATGGAGATCATGATGATCGAGATCATGGTGTCATGCCGGTGACGAAGGTGATCATGCCGCGCCTCGAAGATGGAGATCAAAAGGCGCAAGATGATATTGGCCATATCATGTCACTTTATGATTTGCATGTGATGTTTGTCATGTTTACATCTTATTTTCTTAGAACGATAGTAGCATAAATAAGATGATCCCTCGCAATAATTTCAAGAAAGTGTTCCCCCTAATTGTGCACCATTGCGAAGGTTCGTTGTTTCGAAGCACCACGTGATGATCGGGTGTGATAGATTCTAACGTTCGCATACAACGGGTGTAAGCCAGATTTACACATGCGAAACACTTAGGTTGACTTGACGAGCCTAGCATGTACAGACATGGCCTCGGAACACGAGAGACTGAAAGTTCGAACATGAGTCGTATGGTAGATGCGATCAATATGAAGATGTTCACCGATGATGACTAGTCCGTCTCACGTGATGATCGGACACGGCCTAGTTGACTCAGATCATGTATCACTTAGATGACTAGAGGGATGTCTATCTAAGTGGGAGTTCATTAAATAATTTGATTAGATGAACTTAATTATCATGAACATAGTCAAAAGGTCTTTGTAAATTATGTCGTAGCTCATGCTTTGGTTTTACTATTTTAGATATGTTCCTAGAGAAAATTTAGTTGAAAGTTGATAGTAGCAATTATGCGGACTGGGTCCGTAAACTGAGGATTGTCCTCATTGCTGCGCAGAAGGATTATGTCCTTAATGCACCACTCAGTGTGCTGAACCTCCAGCGTCGGTTGTGGATGTTGCGAACATCTGACATACATGTTTTAATGACTACATGATAGTTCAGTGTGTAATGCTAAATGGTTTAGAATTAAGGCACCAAAGACGTTTTTGAAACATCACAGAACATATCACAGTTCCAAGGACTGAAATTGGGATTTCAGGCTAGTGCCCATGTCAAGAGGTATGAGACCTCTGAAAAGTTTCTTAAGCCTGCAAACTAAGGAGAAAAGCTCAATCATTGAGCATGTGCTCAGATTGTATGTTTACTACAATCGCTTGAATCGAGTGGGAGTTAATCTTCCAGATAAGATAGTGATGGTTCTCCAAAGTCACTGCTGAAGGAAATATGCCCTAGAGGCAATAATAAAGTTATTATTTATTTCCTTATATCATGATAAATATTTATTCTTCATGCTAGAATTGTATTATCCGGAAACATAATACATGTGTGAATACATAGACAAACAGAGTGTCACTAGTATGCCTCTACTTGACTAGCTCGTTGATCAAAGATGGTTATGTTTCCTAACCATAGACATGAGTTGTCATTTTATTAACGGGATCACATCATTAGGAGAATGATGTGATTGACTTGACCCATTTCGTTAGCTTAGCACTTGATCATTTAGTTTGTTGCTATTGCTTTCTTCATGACTTATACATGTTCCTATGACTATGAGGTTATGCAACTCCCATTTACCGGAGGAACACTTTGTGTGCTACCAAACGTCACAACGTAACTGGGTGATTATAAAGGTGCTCTACAGGTGTCTCCGAAGGTACTTGTTGGGTTGGCGTATTTCGAGATTAGGATTTGTCACTCCGATTGTCGGAGAGGTATCTCTGGGCCCTCTCGATAATGCACATCACATAAGCCTTGCAAGCATTGCAACTAATAAGTTAGCTGCGGGATGATGTATTACGGAACGAGTAAAGAGACTTGCCGGTAACGAGATTGAACTAGGTATTGAGATACCGACGATCAAATCTCGGGCAAGTAACATACCGATGACAAAGGGAACAACGTATGTTGTTATGCGGTCTGACCGATAAAAGGTCTTCGTAGAATATGTAGGAGCCAATATGAGCATCCAGGTTCCGCTATTGGTTATTGACCGGAGACGTGTCTCGGTCATGTCTACATTATTCTCGAACCCGTAGGGTCCGCACGCTTAACGTTACAATGATAGTTTCATTAGGAGTTCATATATTTTCATGTACCGAAGGTTGTTCGGAGTCCCGGATATGATCACGGACATGACAAGGAGTCTCGAAATGGTCGAGACATAAAGATCGATATATTGGACGGCTATATTCGGACACAGGAAGTGTTTCGGGTGATTTCGGAGAAAATCGGAGTGCTGGAAGGGTTACCGAAACCCCCCGGGGAAGTATTAGGCCTTAGTGGGCCTAAGGGGAGAGAGAGGGCAGCAGCCCAGGAGGTGGCGCCCCCCCTCCCATGGGGAGTCCGTATTGGACTAGGGGAGGGGGGCGCGGCCCCTCTTTCCCTCTCCCTCTCCCTCTCTTTCCTTCCCCTTCTCTCTTCCTAGTTGGACTAGGAAAGGGGAGTCCTACTCCTACTAGGAGGAGGACTCCCCCCTCCTTGGCGCGCCCCAGGGGCCGGCCAGCCTCTCCCCCTTGCTCCTTTATATACAGGGGCAGGGGGGCACCTCTAGACACACAAGTTGATCTTCGTGATCGTTCTCTTAGCCGTGTGTGGTGCCCCCCTCCACCATAATCCTCGATAATATTGTAGCGGTGCTTAGGCGAAGCCCTGCGACGGTAGAACATCAAGATCATCACCACGCCATCGTGCTAACAGAACTCTTCCCCGACACTTTGCTGGATCGGAGTCCGGGGAGCGTCATCGAGCTGAACGTGTGCTAGAACTCGGAGGTGCCGTAGTTTCGGTGCTTGATCGGTCGGGTCGTGAAGACATATGACTACATCAACCGCGTTGTGCTAACGCTTCTGCTTCCGATCTACGAGGGTACGTAGATAACACTCTCCCCTCTCGTTGCTATGCATCACCATGATCTTGTGTGTGCGTAGGAATTTTTTTGAAATTACTACGTTCCCCAACAGTGGCATCCGAGCCTGGTTTTATGCGTTGATGTTGTAGCGACCAGACATCAAACAGTCTGATCTTTGTGCTCCGGTGTCATCCCTGGATCAGTAATGCTGACACCACATAGTACTCAGAGGATTTATAGCAGAGTTGCAATCACACACTTATTACAACGAGTGTCTCATAAGAGAACATCTTACAATAAATATGGCTTAAGGCCATCTAATAACGATAACAGCGGAAGGCTTGGAAGATAAGTGAGTCCATCAACTCCAACGGCATCACTGAGTATAGAACCATGACCTAAAACTCCTTAATCATCGTCTGAAAAGTCTGCAACATTAACGTTGCAGCCCGAAACGGGTCAGCACATGGAATATGCTGGCAAGGTAACACATAGAGAGCAATGGAATGAAATAGATATACTATATGCATATTTGGCTGGTGGAAAGCTCTATGGTTACAGTTTTGCGTAAAGCCAATGTTTCCCTACTTCAAAGGAATAAAATTTATTTAACTATCATGGTAGTTGTTAATCATTGAGAATGGTTGACAACATTCTCAATCCCAATTAAGCATCATCATTAAACATAACCCAACAAAATTAATTTAGAGTAACATGTTGAGATTCACATGATAATCCACGTACTAGATACTCAAGATGTTCATAATCGGGGACAAGGCTAACCATGATTAGTTTATTACACTCTGCAGAGGTTTGCACACTTTTCCCCACAAGACTCGATCGCCTCCGTTTGGTTTCTCGCACTACATGGTGTTTGAGAAGACGGATGACCGAGACATAGTCTTTCAGAAGCGCTAGCACCTTACGATTGGGTAGACTGTACCACCTACATCCCCTACATCTGCTAGTCTACCACTATAAGAGTTCGCATAACTTAGTCAACTATGCTAGAGCCCATAATAGCTTGTGGCTGCACACGGAAGTTTCTAGTATGAATAGTCTCATGATCCCTTTGAGCCTGGGTGGCGGTCCAAAAGAAAATAGGCAAGTCTTGGAATACCCAGGTGCCTCAATCCACCCAGATGTGTGTTTAAGTTGCCACCTTAGATAAACCATTAATTAACAATACTCACATCTGTCATGGATATCACTCACCCAATCCACGTCTACTAGCATAGCAATGGCATAATAAGCAAACGTAGAAGTAACTCCCAAAGGTTTGATAGTAAACAGGTAATAGGTACTACCTCAACTACTTCCCATCCCACAATTTAATTAGATCCTAATCATGCAATGTGTGAGGTTTGATCTAATGCAATAAAACTGGGTAGTAGGAAAGGTATGATCAAAGTGTTACTTGCCTTGCTGATGATCCGCGAAACCTAGAGATTCGAAGTAACAAGCGGCACACTCCGCGTATTCTATCGCAGACAAACAAACAAGCATACAATAAGTACTCAACTAAATCACGGGTAAAACTCAACTAAGAGATATAACCAGAAGGTTCAACTTAAGAACTCCGCTTGGCAAAAAGAATCAAATCAAACGAAGCAACGAAAGTCAAACGGCGAAAGAAAACAACTTCGTTCTACTAATCTGGATCTAGGGCAAATTTTACAGTAGCAAAATCTTGTTTAAGTTGGTTAAATGGATAGAGGGTTTCGAGACTAAACTCTAGGCGCTTGAATCGCCTGATTCCGATAAACGAGCGAAAAGTTAAACTAAAACGAAAATCGGATCAGAAATCACGATCAGAAAAATCGCGGATTTAATTTGAGAAAAGGAAAACGACGAACGTTCGTTAGAACGAACGAACGGACGAACGCTCACTATTTAAATAAACCAGAAAACAGATCTATTAAAAAAAACTGATGGAAAAACCGAACCGTTTTTGAAAAAAATAAAAAAACGGCATGGATTTCGAGGCGGCGGCGAACCTCGGCGAGCTTGCGGCAGCGGCGGCGGCGGCGCGTGCGGTGGCGGCGGGGCGGCTCAGGCGGCTCGGGGCTAGGGTTTGCCCAGGTGGGCTGCCTCGGCTTATAAAGCCTGCCGGGCCAGAGTCCCGGACGGACACGGCCCGGTTAGGTCGGTTCGTTTTTTTTACGCGCAGAAGAAAAATAAAAAGAAATACTATACGGACTCCAAAAATTCCGAAATAAACTTTCACGGGCTTCTAAAATCAAGCCGCACAAGGTGAACATTTATTTGGGACCTAAATGCAATTTTTAAAAATGCACATTTTTCCTAAATTCAAATAACACACCGAAAAACTCCAAAATAAAATCTTATCTGATTTTATTATTAAATCCTCAATATTTCTTTATTTTGGGAAAGTCATTTTATTCCCTCTCTCATATTTTTGTAATAGAAATAATTGATGATAAAATAAATAAAATCAAATGATCCTATTCTCAAAAATTGAGAAAACTCAAATATGAAAATAACGAAATCCCCAACTCTCTCCGTGGGTCATTGAGTTGCATAGAATTTCTAGGATCAACCAAAATGCAATATAAAATATGATATGCAATGATGATCCAATGTATAACATTCCAAATTGAAAATTTGGGATGTTACAAACCTACCCCCCTTAAGATGAATCTCGCCCTCGAGATTCGGGTTGGCTAGAAAATAGGTGATGGTGGTCCTTGAGCAAATCTTCCTCTCGTTCGCAGGTGGCTTCATCCTCCGTGTGGTGGCTCCGCTGAACATTGTAAAACTTGATAACCTTGCTGCGAGTGACTCGACTGGCAAACTCGAGAATCTTAATTGGTTTCTCCTCGTACGTCAAATCATTATCCAACTGAATAGTTTCCAAAGGTACTGTGTCTCTCAACGGTATGTCAGCCATCTCCGCGTGACATTTCTTTAACTGAGAAACGTGGAATACATCATGAACTCCTGACAATCCTTCAGGCAATTCCAACTTGTAGGCCACTTCTCCCATACGCTCCAAAACTCGATATGGTCCTACAAATCGTGGCGCTAACTTCCCTTTAACTCCAAAACGCTTTGTTCCCTGAAGTGGAGATACTTGAAGATAAGCTCTATCTCCGACTTCGTAAATTGTCTCTTTGCGTTTAGAATCTGCATAACTTTTCTGTCTGGATTGAGCTACCTTGAGCCTATCGCGGATCAACTTCACCTTCTATTCAGACTCTTTAATCAAGTCAGGTCCAAACAACTGGCGGTCTCCAACTTCGTCCCCCGATAACGGTGTCCTGCACCTCCTTCCGTACAATGCTTCAAAAGGGGCCATCTTTAAACTGGTTTGGTAACTGTTGTTGTAAGAGAACTCTGCATATGGCAAATTATCGTCCCAACTAGATCCATAATCTAGCGCACAAGCTCTCAGCATATCCTCCAAAATCTAATTTACTCTCTCGGTCTGTCCATCTGTTTGTGGATGAAAAGCTGTACTGAATTCTAGCCTGGTACCCAAAATTTCATGCAACTGCTTCCAGAACTTTGAGGTAAACTGGGTTCCTCTATCTGATACGATACTCCTTGGAACGCCATGAAGACATACGATCCTGGTCATGTATATCTTTGCCAACTTAGCAATGGTGTAAGTGGTGTTTACTGGGATGAAATGAGCTACTTTCGTCAATTGATCGACTACAACCCAAATCGAGTCATAGCCTGAACGTGTCCTGGGCAATCCCGTGATAAAATCCATGCCTAGAGGGAATAATAAAGTTATTATTTATTTCCTTATATCATTATAAATGTTAATTATTCATGCTAGAATTGTATTAACTGAAAACATAATACATGTGTGAATACATAGACAAACAGAGTGTCACTAGTATGCCTCTACTTGACTAGCTCGTTGATCAAATATGGTTATGTTTCCTAACCATAGACATGAGTTGTCATTTGATTAACGGGATCACATCATTAGGAGAATGATGTGATTGACTTGACCCATTTCGTTAGCTTAGCACTTGATCGTTTAGTTTGTTGCTATTGCTTTCTTCATGACTTATACATGTTCCTATGACTATGAGATTATGGAACTCCCATTTATCGGAGGAACACTTTGTGTGCTACCAAACGTCACAACGTAACTGGGTGATTATAAAGGTGCTCTACAGGTGTCTCCGAAGGTACTTGTTGGGTTAGCGTATTTCGAGATTAGGATTTGTCACTCCAATTGTCGGAGAGGTATCTCTGGGCCCTCTCGATAATGCACATCACATAAGCCTTGCAAGCATTGCAACTAATAAGTTAGCTGCGGGATGATGTATTACGGAACGAGTAAATAGACTTGCCGGTAACGAGATTGAACTAGGTATTGAGATACCGATGATCAAATCTCGGGTAGTAACATACCGATGACAAAGGGAACAACGTATGTTGTTATGCGGTCTGACCGATAAAAGATCTTCGTAGAATATGTAGGAGCCAATATGAGCATCCAGGTTCCGCTATTGGTTATTGACCGGAGACGTGTCTCGGTCATGTCTACATTATTCTAGAACCCATAGGGTCCGCACACTTAACGTTACGATGACAGTTTCATTAGGAGTTTATATATTTTGATGTACCGAAGGTTGTTCGGAGTCCCGGATATGATCACGGACATGACGAGGAGTCTCGAAATGGTCGAGACATAAAGATCGATATATTGGACGGCTATATTCGGACACTGGAAGTGTTTCGGGTGATTTCGGAGAAAACCGGAGTGCTGGAAGGGTTACCGGAACCCCCCGGGGAAGTATTGGGCCTTAGTGGGCCTGAGGGGAGAGAGAGGGCAGCAGCCCAGGAGGTGGCGCACCCCCTCCCATGGGGAGTCCGAATTGGACTATGGGAGGGGGGCGCGACCCCTCTTTCCCTCTCCCTCTCCCTCTCTTTCCTTCCCCCTTCTCTCTTCCTAGTTGGACTAGGAAAGGGGAGTCCTACTCCTACTAGGAGGAGGACTCCCCCCTCCTTGGCGCGCCCCAAGGGCCGGCCGGCCTCTCCCCCCTTGCTCCTTTATATACAGGGGCAGGGGGGCACCTCTAGACACACAAGTTGATCTTCGTGATCGCTCTCTTAGCCGTGTGCGGTGCCCCCCTCCACCATAATCCTCGATAATATTGTAGCGGTGCTTAGGCGAAGCCCTGCGATGGTAGAACATCAAGATCGTCACCACGCTGTCGTGCTGACAGAACTCTTCCCTGACACTTTGCTGGATCGGAGTCCGGGGAGCGTCATCGAGCTGAACGTGTGCTAGGACTCGGAGGTGCCGTAGTTTCGGTGCTTGATCGGTCGGGCCGTGAAGACATATGACTACATCAACTGCGTTGTGCTAACGCTTCCGCTTCCGGTCTACGAGGGTACGTAGATAACACTCTCCCCTCTCGTTGCTATGGATCACCATGATCTTGTGTGTGCGTAGGAATTTTTTTGAAATTACTACGTTCCCCAACACTGGCATCCGAGCCTGGTTTTATGCGTTGATGTTGTAGCGACCAGACCTCAAACAGTTTGATCTCTATGCTCCGGTGTCATCCCTGGATTAGTAATGCTGACACCACACAGTACTCGGAGGATTTATAGCAGAGTAGCAATCACACACTTATTACAACGAGTGTCTCATAAGAGAACATATTACAATAAATATGGCTCAAGGCCATCTAATAACTATAACAGCGGAAGGCTTGGAAGATAAGTGAGTCCATCAACTCCAACGGCATCACTGAGTATAGAATCACGACCTAAAACTCCTTAATCGTCGTCTGAAAAGTCTGCAACATTAACGTTGCAGCCCGAAACGGGTCAGCACATGGAATATGCTAGCAAGGTAACACATAGAGAGCAATGGAATGAAATAGCTATACTATATGCATATTTGGCTGGTGGAAAGCTCTATGGTTACAGTTTTGCGTAAAGCCAATTTTTCCCTACTTCAAAGGAATAAAATTTATTTAACTATCATGGTAGTTGTTAATCATTGAGAATGGTTGACAGCATTCTCAATCCCAATTAAGCATCATCATTAAACATAACCCAACAAAATTAATTTAGAGTAACATGTTGAGATTCACATGATAATCCAGGTACTAGATACTCAAGATGTCCATAACTGGGGACAAGGCTAACCATGATTAGTTTATTACACTCTACAGAGGTTTGCGCACTTTTCCCCACAAGACTCGATCGCCTCCGTTTGGTTTCTCGCACTACATGGTGTTTGAGAAGACGGATGACCGAGACATAGTCTTTCAGAAGCGCTAGCACCTTACGATTGGGTAGACCGTACCACCTACATCCCCTACATCTGCTAGTCTACCACTGTAAGAGTTCGCATGACTTAGCCAACTATGCTAGAGCCCATAATAGCTTGTGGCTGCACACGGAAGTTTCTAGTATGAATAGTCTCATGATCCCTTTGAGCCTGGGTGGCGGTCCAAAAGAAAACAGGCAAGTCCTGGAATACCCAGGTGCCTCAATCCACCCAGATGTGTGTTTAAGTTGCCACCTTAGATAAACCATTAATTAACAATACTCACATCTGTCATGGATATCACTCACCCAATCCACGTCTACTAGCATAGCAATGGCATAATAAGCAAACGTAGAAGTAACTCCCAAAGGTTTGATAGTAAACAGGTAATAGGTACTACCTCAACTACTTCCCATCCCAAAATTTAATTAGATCCTAATCATGCAATGTGTGAGGTTTGATCTAATGCAATAAAACTGGGTAGTAGGAAAGGTATGATCAAAGTGTTACTTGCCTTGCTGATGATCCGCGAAACCTAGAGATTCGAAGTAACAAGCGGCGCACTCCGGGTATTCTATCGCAGATAAACAAACAAGCATACAATAAGTACTCAACTAAAGCACGGGTAAAACTCAAATAAGAGATCTAACCAGAAGTTTCAACTTAAGAACTCCGGTTGCCAAAAAGAATCAAATCAAACAAAGCAACGAAAGTCAGACGGCGAAAGAAAACAACTTCGTTCTACTAATCTGGATCTAGGGCAAATTTTACAGTAGAAAAATCTTGTTTAAGTTGTGTCAGGGGATTAATCCACGAGCACCTATGGGACCGGCGGACTGAGTCCCTTTCGGTTCGGCGGGGGCGAGGGTCGCATGAAGAGCGGATCGAGGCGAAGCACATGAGCCGTTTACCCAGGTTCGGGCCGCACAGATGCGTAAAACCCTACTCCTGCTTTGTGGTTTGTATTGAGTTCTTGCTCGGGAGCGCGGAGTGCTATAGTACACCCCAGCGGCTAACGAGACCGAGCGTGAGTGTTCTCTTCCTCCCCCCCTCTACGTTGCGCATGGGCCTCCTTTTATATGCTCAAGGGGTCACCGACAGGTGGCAATGTAGACAAGGGTAAAAATGGAAAGGTGTTGCGGTTGGTACAGCTACCTGCTATAGTGTATCATACCTAACCCTGACGGCAGGGGACCAGGGCATTAAATGCCCGTCTGCGTCGCCTAAATAGTGCAAAAGGGACCGTCAGGGACGCCACCGCTCGCCACGATGGCAATCTTGTCAGCGCCGCTTACCACCGCGCACCGCTGGCTGCACAGCCTCCCGCCACGTACGCCTGGAAGGGTCCCAGAGCGACACGTTGGTGGATGTGCTGGAGCACGGACACAGAGTGGTGGCCTGCCGCGGCAAGCGCCTTGCCGCGGTCGTTGTCTTGTCGCGTCCGGGAGCTTGTCGCTCACCGGGCCTTGCCGGGACGCGTGGCGCGTCGCGGCAAGTTACTTGAGATGCCTTGGTTGGCCTTCCCGGCAAGCTCCTCTTGCCGGGGTCTTGTCTCCTTGGCTTGGATACTTTGTCCTTGAATGGCTCCAAAGGAACCACGAGGACCTTGGCGGTCACCCGGCAAGCCTTGCCGCGGGATGCTGCGACTGCCCGTGCACAAGTTCGGGATACTAGGGTACCCCTACTCTAGTACACCGACAGGAGCCCCCGCGCCTGGGCCATACACGGTGCCGAGCGCTATTGGGCCAGGCCCAAAACAGGGCACGGGCACGCACGGCCTGGGTTACGCCGTATCTCTCCCCGTATCCACCGCGCCCTCCCCGAACGGCACGCGTTGAATGCGGCATCATGGGATAGATCGTGGGTGGTCTCTTTATTCGGAAAGGCAGAACGTCCGCCCCCTCCCACTTTATAAGCATGGGAAACAGGGGTAGTTCGCCCATTCGCCGGTTGCTACTCCAATCTCGGAAACCTCCGCCGCTCCCTCGTCTTCCCAAAGCTGAAAGAGAGCAGCGCCCCGCCCCCCATCGCCACCAGCACCACCAACGCCGTCGACCTCCTCCACCACTTCCGCCATGGCTCCGAGAGCCGAAAAAGGGAAGGCTGTGAAGTCGACCGAGGCGCAGCGGCTTGCGGCACTGTGAAAGGAGCGGGCAATCTTCCCCCCAAGCTCATCGCGAGGGAGCTGAGGAAGAATTACTACCTCTTCTGGTCGACGGAGACGCGAGCACATCCGCGCATGAAGGTACTTCCAGCCGCCGCTTGGAAAATGGCTCCAAACGGATATCCTTTCTTCGCCTTGTTCTTCTACTGCGGGCTCTGCCCGCCCTTCTCTAAGTTTTTCTGCGATATTATGAACACCTACGGGTTCCGCCTCCTTGACTTCACCCCCAATGTTGTTCTGACCATGGCAGTTTTCGCACATCTCTGCGAAAACTTTGTCGGAGTCTATCCCAATGTAGCCCTTTTTCGCCACTTCTTTATGCCCCGAGTAGAGAGAGGAGAGCCTTTATCCGGCGGAATCGCCTGGATCTCGAGGGCCGGCAAGAAGGACACTTATCTGGAGGGAGAGTTCCATGGCAAGTGGGAGGAATGGAGAGCGGACTGGTGCTGGATTGTCGAGGAGAACCCGCAGCCGTTTACCGCCCCGCGCCAAGCCCCAGTAGCACGCGACAGCGATTGGAGTGACGTGGCCCCGGAAGACGATAGGCTTAAGATTGCCGTCACCCGGATCCAACGCCTCAGTCTTGTCGGGCTCACTGTAGGCGCTGTTGGCGCATATTTTCTTCGCCGCCGCATCGCCCCCCTGCAGGAACGGAGGAGACCCACCTGGGAATTCAAGAATGCGGCGGATATCATGAGGCTGCGTCCGGGCCTCAACTTCAACTTCACTGTTCTGGAGCTTAACGCGATGCTCCAGGAGCTGTTCAAGTACGACCCTCAACATCCCGAAGTGTTCAGGTTGCCGAAGGGTGTCGTTCTGCTGTGCAACAACTCCGCGCTCGACCGCATCCGTGCAATGATGCCACTGTGCGATTCGCATGGAATTGTCCCAACTTGGCAAGAGCCTACAGACGACGTCGTGCAGGAGTTCTTTGACGGCTTGGTAGAAGTGCCAGTCCGCTCCGACGAAAAGAATAGCCTCACCTGTGACACCACCGATGCGGAGATGACACGCATCGCCACTAGGCTGGAAGAGGCGGCGGCAGCCGCAGCCGCGGGCGAATTTGGATTCACCGTGGAGGAGACAAAGGCAGCAGAGGTGGCAAGCCGTGCTGAGCGAGAGGAGCTCGTCGGCGAGAAAGAGCTTGCTGGGCATGACGTCGAGTCGAGCGAGCCCGCCGAGGATACGAGCGGCTCGCTGGAGATCGACTCCTCTTCCTCCTCATCTTCAGCCAGCTCGCCGCAAGCAGAGCCTCCATCCCCACCAAGAAGGCGTCTCCGCAAGGCCGGGGATGTAGCGGGGCGGCGGGCGAGTGAACAGTCGCCGCACCGTGCGACACGCTCCACCGCGGCAAGCACTGTTGCTGCGGGAGCACCTCACGCTGCTGCGGCAACTGGAGCAGGGTCCACCCGAACCACCGCTTCTGCTCCTGCCGCTTCTCACGCCGCGGCGGCAGCCGGAGCGGGGTCGTCTCAGACCACCGCCACTGTTCCCGCCAAGCGGCCAAGGGAAACTACTCCTCCGCCTCCTCGCGCCGGACGTGAGCCGGACTTCGACTTCTCCGCGTTCAGCTCCGACGAGGAAGAAGAAGAGTAAGATTCTCTTGTTGTACTTGTAGTTCTTCAATTCTTGTTGTTTTGTCTTGTATCTCATTTGCTTTACTCTGAACTTATTCCTTTTTAGGACTTTGGCCCAGAGAGCAGCAAAGAGAGACAAGGTCCCTGTGATTGTCATCGAGGACGAACCCACCGCGACAGCTAGGGGTGCGTCCGAGACAACCTTGCCGGACCCGGCAACTGTTCTCCAGAGCAGCCCCCAGCGTAAGTATATGGTTCGCTTTCCGCTGTTAGGCGCGCATGGATACTCTTTCTTTGCTGACATCTAACTGTTGGCTTGTGTAGGAGCAGAGCAGCCCCACCAGGAGCGCCCGGATGCCACCCCCGAAATGCCAAGGGAGAGTCCTCCGGCAAGGGAGAGTTCTCCGGCAAGGGACAGCACCAGCATCCCCCCGGCGGCGGAGACTATGACTGCCGAACCCTGTACAGGTAATCTTCTCTTCAAAGCTTCCCTTGGGTTCTTCTTCTTTTTCGGTATTTGCTTGACTTTTCTCACTTTTCCGGCCATCAGACCCATCTGCTGCGGAGCCGATGGAGACCGAGGTTGCTGCCGACGACGCCGCTGCCACTGAAGAAGTAGCCGGCGCTGATGATCCCGCCGGCGACGAGGCCGCCAAACCTGCCGCCGCAGCAGCTGGCGAGGGGTCTGGCGATCGCACTGACGACCCTGAGGCCGCAGGAGCGCTAGGCGCTACGTCGACCGCCGACCCGTCCACCGCTGCCGCAGCGCCAGGCTCCGAAGAGCCCCAGCCAGGCATCTACTTGAAGGCCGGCGATGGTGTCTTCATCAACCTCCCCTGGTCGTCAAGCTCCAGGGAGCCGGTCGAGGGAGAGAGCTTTGATGGAGAGGTGCTCGCCTCCGCTGGGCTGATGCTAGTTGATGCGCCGAGCAGCAGCAACGGCGAGCTTGAGGAGGAGCGGCTGCTGCGGAAGCTGTTGTCGCTCTACCGCGTGCGCCAAGCCAAGCTGGAATCCCGCGAGGCGCTTGTCGCGAAGGCGGGAGCGGACATCGAGAAGCGCGCGGAGGAGCTCCGGGGTCTCAACCAGGAAGCTCTCCGGTCCCTGGCAGAGGAGCGGGAGCAGCTCGCCGAAGAGCAGAATGCCTTTTTCCTCGAGAAGTCCGAAGTTGAAGAGCAACAGCGGCTTGTCGCTGAGAAGCTGTCTGCGCAGGAGGGCAAGCTGGTGCAGTGGAAAGTTAACCTCGACAGCCACGAGGAGGAGCTTGCCGCGCGTGAGCAAAAATTCGGCGGAGCCCTTAAGCAAGCAGAAGATGCTGCCGCAGTTGCCGAGGCCGCCAAGAAGGAGCTGGAGACGAAGGTGGCGCAGCTGGAGGCCGATCTCAAGGCGAGTGGTGAAGATCTTGCTGCGCTCAAGCGTGAGCGGGAGAAGGACGCCCACAGCAACTCAGAGCTGCAGGATCGTCTCGCCGAGAAGGGCAAAGAGCTTAGCGCCGCCAAGGACTCCAACGCAGATCTTGAGTTGAAGCTGACCACTTTGACCAAGACGCTGGACGGCGCCAGGGAGCAGGAGGTGGCCTTGAAGGAGGAGATCAAGGGCGACAAGGCGCTGCTGGCGAGTGCTGCCGCCGCCCAGAATGCTTTTAGGGAGAAAGTGGAGCACTGGACGGAGGGTCTCGTGAATGCTGCCGCAAATATCGACAGGGAGCTGGCGCAGCTGGGGGTGGAGGATCTCGGGTATCCCTCTGATGAGAACCTCCAACCTAGCGCCAAGCTCACCTTGTTCTTCAAAGGCGTGGCGACGGCCCTCTAGCGGCTCCGGGAGAAGATCCCAAAGCAGCTGGCCGACGAGTCTCGCAAGATCTGCGCGGGAGCTCTTCAAAAGGTGTTGGTGAAGGTGGCCTTCCGCAACCCGGGCCTCAACCTCACCAACGTCCTCAAGACCCTGCCGCCGGATGATGATCTGGAGGCGCTCAAGACCCTTGTCGCACCCATTGTGGATAAGGTGAGCGGGATCAAGAGGATTGAGGGCGATCGCGTAGACTAGGCCGCCCGTTTTCTTCTTTTCTTGTCGCTGCTTGTCATGTTATGAGAACAATCTGTTAGAGCCGCGACAAGCTACCTTGTAATATAACTCTATTCTGGGTAATGATTGCAATGTTATTCCCTTTACTTGATTCCTCCCTTTGTATGTTTTTGCCCTACGCTTTTAGGGAACTTGCCGGTGCAGGCACCTTAGCCGCGAGCGCTGAGTGCGGGACGTCAGCAGCCTGCTGGCGGTGCCGCTACCGACAAGAAACCTTGTCGCAACTAGTCGCAGCTCACTTAAGTTGTTGAGCGGACTCGAAACAAAGTAAGGGCGCAACTAGCTACGAGTTGGTTCCTCCGCGCACAGGTTTTCCATATAAAGTGCGGTCGTTCAAGGGAGATAACTTAAAAATTTAAAAAATCTGATTGCTCAAACTTTTGGCAACTTAGCTTTTCTGTTGTTTGCTTCCTGGTAAGGCGAAACTTTCTTGAACGACGCCTGGTCCATACCATTATCTTCTCCTTTCCCCCCGGCAAACTTGTGGGCGAGGGAACCGGAATGCTATCTTCGGTCTCAAGGCGGACAACGCTAGGCCTAGTGACTCGTATTCAGCCTTTTGCTGCTGGACAGGCTGCTCGACCTTCTTGCAGCTCTGGAGGTCATGGCCCTTGGTGCGGTGGATCTTGCAGTACTGCTTGTCGGTGCCGTCCTGCTTGTCGGCGACCACCACAGTCTGGCAGTTGGTGCATGCGGCAATATCCTTGCCGGAGCTACCAGCTTTGGCTTTCTTGGCGCCACCTTCGTTGCCGGACTGCTCAATGACTAGCACATCTTTGCCTTTCTTCTTCCTATTGTTCCGCCGCCGGTTTTTCTTTGCCGGGGCAGCATCCTCGCTGTCAGATCCTCTTGCTCCTGTATTCTCTCAGGGGAGTTTCCTCCCTACCTCAGCACGTGCACACTTGTCGGCCAGGGCATACAGCTCACTGACGTCTCTGATCTTGCACATCGCCATCTCCTCCCGCATCCTGCGGTTACGCACGTTCTGATGGAACGCACTGATGAACGCGGCAGGGTGGACATCTGGGATGTTGTGCTGTACACGGCTGAATCTCTAAATGTACTTGCGCAGGGGCTCTCCTTCCTTCTGGGCGAGCAGATGAAGGTCACTCTCTTGGCCATGAGGTTTGTGGCCGCCTGTAAAGGCGCCGACAAACTGATGGCATAGGTCTGCCCAAGAGGATATGGAGTTGTTCGGCAAGTGCGTGAGCCAGGACCTGATGTTGGGCTTGAGCACCAGTGGGAAGTAGTTGGCAAGGATCTTGTCGTCCCGCCCCCCGGTAGCCTACACCGCGATGGTGTAGATGCTGAGGAACTCCGACGGATGCAACTTGCCGTCGTACTTCTCTGGTACGTCTGGCTTGAAATTCTTCGTGCTGGGCCACTGGACTTGCCGTAGCTCACGAGTAAACGCAGGGCAACCTACCGCCTACGGCAAGTTGCCTGGTTCCCCTGGCGCATGCATGTCGACAGAGGGCCCAGCGCCCTGGTCCGATTGACATCGGGCTTCTCTTTGGCGCTCGATGTGAGTACGAGCGTCTTCTTGCTGTCGTTCGTGAAGAACTTGGCGCTGATCGCGACGAGCTTGTGGATCTGATGACGCAGTGGAGTCGCTGTCGAGGTGGATCCGGCGAGTTGGCGATCTTGGCCTTCGGGGCGGAGAGTGCACAGTGGTTGCACCCCCACTGGTCTTGTCGCCACCGGCTCGTGCCTGGCTGACTTGCCGCGGCTGCGATGTGCTCGGCTGCCGTTGAGTGTCGCCGTTGGCGAAGCCGATGAGACTCTGAATGGTGGCCCTCCAGTCGTCGATCTTGTCTACCGTTGGAGGGTAGTCCAGGAGCAGTTGAGCTCGTGCCAAAGCTTCTGCTGTAGTGGCGGGTGGCGGTGGCGAACGGTGCGAGGAGCGAGATATGCTCGAACTTCTAACTATGTTAGAAGGAGCAGTATCCTGTCCAGGCGACCGTGCCTCGCTCGTGCCAGCATATTGGCGTGCATGCTGGTCTTGAGCACTCCGAGATCCACCAGCTCGATCTTGGTCCAGCAAACGCATGGTACCGTGAGTACCATGACGCTGCCGGTCCCGCGCCTCCTGAGATGGGCGCAGTGCATGTATGGACGCCGAGGTCTTGGAGTGCGCACGGTCGTTGTGGGAGCCGGCTACGCCGCCGATGGGCAGCGCAGCCTTGTCCTTGGACCTGGCAGCACCATGAGCTCCCTCATCGACGCCCGTTCTTCCGCCGGCGTCTGCCCCATCAGCCGTTTGCTCCGGCGGTGGTGGGTTCGGCGCGGACGGAGCAGCCGCGTCCGAAGCCTTCTTCTTCGGCGGCATGTCGATGAAGATGATGAAGATCTAGCTCGTGTGAATGCTGGATCTGGTTCACACAACCTCGACACCCCTACCTGGCGCGCCAAGGATGTCGGGGGATTAATCCACGAGCACCTATGGGACCGGCGGACCGAGTCCCTTTCGGTTCGGCGGGGGCGAGGGTCGCACGAAGAGCGGATCGAGGCGAAGCACACGAGCCGTTTACCTAGGTTCGGGGCGCACGGATGCGTAAAACCCTACTCCTGCTTTGTGGTTTGTATTGAGTTCTTGCTCGGGAGCGCGGAGTGCTATAGTACACCCCAGCAGCTAACGAGACCGAGCGTGAGTGTTCTCTTCCTCCCCCCCTCTACATTGCGCATGGGCCTCCTTTTATATGCTCAAGGGGTCACCGACAGGTGGCAACGTAGACAAGGGTAAAAATGGAAAGGTGTTGCGGTTGGTACAGCTACCTGCTACAGTGTATCATACCTAACCCTGATGGCAGGGGACCAGGGCATTAAATGCCCGTCTGCATCGCCTAAATAGTGCAAAAGGGACCGTCAGGGATGCCACCGCTCGCCACGATGGCAATCTTGTCAGCGCCGCTTCCCACCGCGCACCGCTGGCTGCACAGCCTCCCGCCACGTATGCCTGGAAGGGTCCCAGAGCGACACGTTGGTGGATGTGCTGGAGCGCGGACACAGAGTGGTGGCTTGCCGCGGCAAGCGCCTTGCCGCGGTCGTTGTCTTGTCGCGTCCGGGAGCTTGTCGCTCACCGGGCCTTGCCGGGACGCGTGGCGCGTCGCGGCAAGTTCCTTGAGATGCCTTGGTTGGCCTTCCCGGCAAGCTCCTCTTGCCGGGGTCTTGTCTCCTTGGCTTGGATACTTTGTCCTTGAATGGCTCCAAAGGAACCACGGAGGACCTTGGCGGTCACCCGGCAAGCCTTGCCGCGGGATGCTGCGACTGCCCGTGCACAAGTTCAGGATACTAGGGTACCCCTACTCTAGTACATCGACAAGTTGGTTAAACGGATAGAGGGTTTCGAGAATAAACTCTAGGCGCTTGAATCGCCTGATTCCAATAAACGAGCGAAAAGTTAAACTAAACGAAAATCGGATCAGAAATCGCGATCAGAAAAATCGAGGATTTAATCCGAGAAAAGAAAAACGACGAACGTTCGTTAGAACGAACGAACGGATGGACACTCACTATTTAAATAAACAAGAAAACCGATCTATTTAAAAAACTGGCGGAAAAACTGAACGATTTTTGAAGAAAATAAAAAACGGCACGGATTTCGAGGCGGCGGCGAACCTCGGCGAGCGTGCGGCAGCGGCGGCATCCGGCGGCGGCGGCGGCGGGCGGCGGTGGCGGCGCGTGCGGTGGCGGCGGGGCGGCTCGGGCGGCTCGGGGCTAGGGTTTGCCCGGGTGGGCTGCCCCAGCTTATAAAGCCTGCCGGGCCAGAGTCCCGGACGGACACGGCCCGGTTAGGTCGGTTCGTTTTTTTTACGCGCAGAAGAAAAATAAAAAGAAATACTAAACGGACTCCAAAAATTCCGAAATAAATTTTCACGGGCTTCTAAAATTAAGCCGCACAAGGTGAACATTTATTTGGGACCTAAGTGCAATTTTGAAGAACGCATATTTTTCCTAAATTCAAATAAAACACCGAAAAACTCCAAAATAAAATCTTATTTGATTTTATTATTAAATCCTCAATATTTCTTTATTTTGGGAAATTCATTTTATTCCCTCTCTCATATTTTTGTAATAGAAATAATTGATGATAAAATAAATAAAATCAAATGATCCTATTCTCAAAATTTGAGAAAACTCAAATATGAAAATAACGAAATCCCCAACTCTCTCCGTGGGTCATTGAGTTGCATAGAATTTCTAGGATCAACCAAAATGCAATATAAAATATGATATGCAATGATGATCTAATGTATAACATTCCAAATTGAAAATTTGGGATGTTACAAACCTACCCCCCTTAAGATGAATCTCGCCCTCGAGATTCGGGTTGGCTAGAAAATAGGTGAGGGCGGTCCTTGAGCAAATCTTCCTCTCGTTGACAGGTGGCTTCATCCTCCGTGTGGTGGCTCCGCTGAACATTGTAAAACTTGATAACCTTGCTGCGAGTGACTCAACTGGCAAACTTGAGAATCTTAATTGGTTTCTCCTCGTACGTCAAATCGTTATCCAACTGAATAGTTTCCAAAGGTACTGTGTCTCTCAACGGTATGTCAGCCATCTCCGCGTGACATTTCTTTAACTAAGAAACATGGAACACATCATGAACTCCTGACAATCCTTCAGGCAATTCCAACTTGTAGGCCACTTCTCCTATACGCTCCGAAACTCGATATGGTCCTACAAATCGTGGCGCTAACTTCCCTTTAACTCCAAAACGCTTTGTTCCCTGAAGTGGAGATACTCGAAGATAAGCTCTATCTCCGACTTCGTAAACTGTCTCTTTGCGTTTAGAATCTGCATAACTTTTCTGTCTGGATTGAGCTACCTTGAGCCTATCGCGGATCAACTTCACCTTCTATTCAGACTCTTTAATCAAGTCAGGTCCAAACAACTGGCGGTCTCCAACTTCGTCCCACGATAACGGTGTCCTGCACCTCCTTCCGTACAATGCTTCAAAAGGGGCCATCTTTAAACTGGTTTGGTAACTGTTGTTGTAAGAGAACTCTGCATATGGCAAATTATCGTCCCAACTAGATCCATAATCTAGCGCACAAGCTCTCAGCATATCCTCTAAAATCTGATTTACTCTCTCGGTCTGTCCATCTGTCTGTTGATGAAAATCTGTAGTGAATTCTAGCCTGGTACCCAAAGTTTCGTGCAACTGCTTCCAGAACTTTGAGGTAAACCGGGTTCCTCTATCTGATACGATACTCCTTGGAACTCCATGCAGACATACGATCCTGGTCATGTATATCTTTGCCAACTTAGCAATGGTGTAAGTGGTCTTTACTGGGATGAAATGAGCTACTTTCGTCAATCGATCGACTACAACCCAAATCGAGTCATAGCCTGAACGTGTCCTGGGCAATCCCGTGATAAAATCCATGCCTAGCTTATCCCACTTCCATTCGGGTATCGGCAATGGTTGTAAGAATCCTGCTGGCTTCTGATGCTGTGCCTTTACTCTCTGGCATACATCACAAACTACTACGTACTCCGCAATATCCTTCTTCATTCCGGTCCACCAGAAAATATCCTTCAAATCCAAATACATCTTGTTATTTCCTGGGTGAATTGAATATGGTGAATCATGTGCCTCTTGCAAAATCAACTTCCGGATCTCCGGGTCATTGGGCACGTAAACGCGGTCTTCAAACCATAGGGTGTCGTGCTCATCCTCACGAAATCCTTTAGCTTTTCCTTTGCTCAGTTTCTCCTTTATAGCGGCAATCTCTTTGTCAGTTTACTGAGCTTCCCTGATTCTATCCATCAAAGTCGACTGCATCTCCGATGCTGTTACATAGCCTCTCAGAACTATTTCCAAACATAGTTCACGAAGATTTTTTGCTGACTCCTTGGGTATTTCTCCCGTCATTAATGTATTCACATGGATCTTACGGCTTAAGGCGTCAGCTACTACATTAGCATTTCCGGGGTGGTATTGCAATCTCATATCATAATCCTTGATGAGTTCCAACCATCTCCTTTGTTTGAGATTCAACTCCTTCTGTGTGAAAATGTATTTCAAACTCTTATGATCCGTGTACACCTCACAATGGTTTCCAATGAGGAAATGCCTCCATGTTTTCAAAGCATGCACTACGGCTGCTAACTCCAAATCATGCGTGGCATAATTCAACTCATGAGGTTTCAGTTGTCTTGAGGCATATGAAACAACTCTCCCTTCCTGCATAATCACTTCTCCAAGTCCTCGATGTGAAGCGTCGCAATACACCTCATAATCTTTGGTCTGGTCTGGCAAAATCAACACTGGTGAGGTAACCAAGCGTTTCTTCAACTCCTGGAAACTAGCCTCACATTCCTCCGTCCATATGAACTTGGTATCTTTCTTCAACAACTCAGTCAGATGCTTCGCAATCTTTGAGAAATTCTCAATAAATCTCCGGTAGTATCCTGCGAGTCCAAGAAAACTCCGGATCTCTCCAACTGTTGTTGGAGCTTCCCACTTGGTTACAATATCAACTTTGGTGGGATCAACTGCTATACCTTCTCAAGATATAACATGTCCGAGGAATCCTACTTCCTTCAACCAAAACTCACATTTGCTGAACTTGGCATATAATTGATGTTATCTGAGCTTTCCAAGTACCAAACGCAAATGCTCCTTATGCTCCTCTTCATTCTTCGAGTAAACCAGGATATCATCAATGAACACTACGACGAACTTATCCAAAAATTCCATAAACACTTTGTTCATCATGTTCATAAAACAGGCAGGTGCATTAGTCAGACCAAATGACATAACGGTATACTCGTACAGCCCATACCTGGTGGTAAAAGCTGTCTTCGGGATATCCTGTTCTCGAATCTTCAACTGGTGGTATCTTGATCGCAGATCGATCTTGGAAAATACCTTAGCTCCTTGCAATCGATCAAACAGATCGTTAATCATTGGTAGTGGGTACTTGTGATGGGTTTCATAGTAATTTCAAAAAATTTCCTACGCACACGCAAGATCATGTGATGCATAGCAACGAGAGGGGAGAGTGTTGTCTACGTACCCACGCAGACCGACTGCGGAAGCGTTGACGCAACATAGAGGAAGTAGTCGTACGTCTTCACGATCCAACCGATCAAGCACCGAAACTATGGCACCTCCGAGTTCGAGCACACGTTCAGCTCGATGACGATCCCCGGACTCTGATCCAGCAAAGTGTCGGGGAAGAGTTCTGTCAGCACGACGGCGTGGTGACGATCTTGATGTACTACAGCAGCAGGGCTTCGCCTAAACTCCGCTAAAGTATTATCGAGGACTATGGTGGCTGGGGGCACCGCACACGGCTAAGGAATAGATCACATGGATCAACTTGTGTGTTCTAGGGTGCCTCTACCTCAGTATATAAAGGACCAAAGTGGGGGAAGGCTGGCCGGCCACAAGGGGCGCGCCAGGAGAGTCCTACTCCCTCCGGGAGTAGGATTCCCCCCCACCCCCCCCCCAATCCTAGTTGGAATAGGATTCCTCGGGGGGGGGGGAGAGAGAGGGGGCTGGCCACCTCTCCTAGTCCTAATAGGACTAGGGGAAGGGGGGAGGCGCGCAACCACCTTGGGCTGCCCCTTTCTCCTTTCCACTAAAGCCCACTAAGGCCCATATGGTTCCCGGGGGGTTCCGGTAACCTCCCGGTACTCCGGTAAAATCCCGATTTCACCCGGAACACTTCCGATATCCAAACATAGGCTTACAATATATCAATCTTTATGTCTCGACCATTTCGAGACTCCTCGTCATGTCCGTGATCACATTCGGGACTCCGAACTAACTTCGGTACATCAAAATGCATAAACTCATAATATAACTGTCATCGTAACCTTAAGCGTGCGGACCCTACGGGTTCGAGAACAATGTAGACATGACCGAGACATGTCTCCCGTCAATAACCAATAGCGGGACCTGAATGCCCATATTGGCTCCTACATATTCTACGAAGATCTTTATTGGTCAGACCGCATAACAACATACGTTGTTCCCTTTGTCATCGGTATGTTACTTGCCCGAGATTCGATCGTCGGTATCCAATACCTAGTTCAATCTCGTTACCAGAAAGTCTCTTTACTCGTTCCATAATACATCATCCCGCAACTAACTCATTAGTTGCAATGCTTGCAAGGCTTAAGTGATGTGCATTACCGAGAGGGCCCAGAGATACCTCTCCGACAATCAGAGTGACAAATCCTAATCTCGAAATACGCCAACCCAACATGTACCTTTGGAGACACCTGTAGAGCACCTTTATAATCTCCCAGTTACGTTGTGACGTTTGGTAGCACACAAAGTGTTCCTCCGGCAAACGGGAGTTGCATAATCTCATAGTCATAGGAACATGTATAAGTCATGAAGAAAAGCAATAGCAACATACTAAACGATCGGGTGCTAAGCTAATGGAATGGGTCATGTCAATCAGATCATTCAACTAATTATGTGACCTCATTAATCAAATAACAACTCATTGTTCATGGTTAGGAAACATAACCATCTTTGATTAACGAGCTAGTTAAGTAGAGGCATACTAGTGACACTTTGTTTGTCTATGTATTCACACATGTATTATGTTTCCGATTAATACAATTCTAGCATGAATAATAAACATTTATCATGATTATAAGGAAATAAATAATAACTTTATTATTGCCTCTAGGGCATATTTCCTTCAGTCTCCCACTTGCACTAGAGTCATTAATCTAGATTACACTGTAATGATTCTAACACCCATGGAGCCTTGGTGCTGATCATGTTTTGCTCGTGGAAGAGGCTTAGTCAATGGGTCTGCAACATTCAGATCCGTATGTATCTTGCAAATCTCTATGTCTCCCACCTGGACTAGATCCCGGATGGAATTGAAGCGTCTCATGATGTGCTTGGTTCTCTTGTGAAATCTGGATTCCTTTGCCAAGGAAATTGCACCATTATTGTCACAAAAGATTTTCATTGGACCCAATGCACTAGGTATGACACCTAGATCGGATATGAACTCCTTCATCCAGACTCCTTCGTTCGCTGCTTCTGAAGCAGCTATGTACTCCGCTTCACATGTAGATCCCGCTACGATGCTTTGTTTAGAACTGCACCAACTGACAGCTCCACCGTTTAATGTAAACACGTATCCGGTCTGCGATTTAGAATCGTCCGGATCAGTGTCAAAGCTTGCATCAACGTAACCTTTTACGTTGAGCTCTTTGTCACCTCCATATACGAGAAACATATCCTTAGTCCTTTTCAGGTATTTCAGGATGTTCTTGACCGTTGTCCAGTGATCCACTCCTGGATTACTTTGGTACCTCCCTGCTAAACTTATAGCAAGGCACACATCAGGTCTGGTACACAGCATTGCATACATGATAGAGCCTATGGCTGAAGCATAGGGAACATCTTTCATTTTCTTTCTATCTTCTGTAGTGGTCGGGCATTGAGTCTGACTCAACTTCACACCTTGTAACACAGGCAAGAACCCTTTCTTTGCTTGATCCATTTTGAACTTCTTCAAAATCTTGTCAAGGTATGTGCTTTGTGAAAGTCCAATTAAGCGTCTTGATCTATCTCCATAGATTTTTATGCCTAATATGTAAGCAGCTTCACCGAGGTCTTTCATTGAAAAACTCTTATTCAAGTATCCCTTTATGCTATCCAGGAATTCTATATCGTTTCCAATCAGTAATATGTCATCCACATATAATATCAGAAATGCTACAGAGCTCCCACTCACTTTCTTGTAAATACAGGCTTCTCCGAAAGTCTGTATAAAACCAAATGCTTTGATCACACTATCAAAGCATTTATTCCAACTCCGAGAGGCTTGCACCAGTCCATAAATGGATCGCTGGAGGTTGCACACTTTGTTAGCTCCCTTCGGATCGAAAAAACCTTCCGGTTGCATCATATACAACTCTTCTTCCAGAAATCCATTCAGGAATGCAGTTTTGACATCCATCTGCCAAATTTCATAATCATAAAATGCGGCTATTGCTAACAAGATTCGGACAGACTTAAGCATCGCTACGGGTGAGAAGGTCTCATCATAGTCAACCCCTTGAACTTGTTGAAAACCTTTTGCGACAAGTCGAGCTTTGTAGACAGTAACATTACCATCAGCTTCAGTCTTCTTCTTGAAGATCCATTTATTCTCAATTGCTTGTCGATCATCAGGCAAGTCAACCAAAGTCCATACTTTGTTCTCATACATGGATCCCATCTCAGATTTCATGGCTTCAAGCCACTTTGCGGAATCTGGGCTCACCATCGCTTCTTCATAGTTCGTAGGTTCATCATGATCTAGTAGCATGACTTCCAGAACAGGATTACCGTACCACTCTGGTGCGGATCTCGCTCTGGTCGATCTACGAGGTTCAGTAGTATCTTGACCTGAAGTTTCATGATCAACATCATTAGCTTCCTCA
This sequence comes from Triticum dicoccoides, assembly GCF_002162155.2. Taxonomy (NCBI): domain Eukaryota; kingdom Viridiplantae; phylum Streptophyta; class Magnoliopsida; order Poales; family Poaceae; genus Triticum; species Triticum dicoccoides. The sequence goes on along the minus strand of NC_041382.1, from coordinate 768,726,751 downwards.
CTAATTGGTATAGATGTCACAGAAACAGTTTTCTATGATGTACTATTTTCCAATAAGGGAGCAGGTACAGTTACCTTGTCAAGTTCTACTTTCCTCCCACTCACTTCTTTCGAGAGAATATCCTTCTCTAGAAAGGATCCATTCTTAGCAATGAATGTCTTGCCTTCGGATCTGTGATAGAAGGTGTACCCAACAGTCTCCTTTGGGTATCCTATGAAGACACATTTCTCCGATTTGGGTTCGAGCTTATCAGGTTGAAGCTTTTTCACATAAGCATCGCAGCCCCAAACTTTAAGAAACGACAACTTTGGTTTCTTGCCAAACCATAGTTCATAAGGCGTCGTCTCAACGGATTTTGATGGTGCCCTATTTAACGTGAATGAGGCCGTCTCTAAAGCACAACCCGAAAACGATAGCGGTAAATCAGTAAGAGACATCATAGATCGCACCATATCTAGTAAAGTACGATTACGACGTTCGGACACACCATTACGCTGTGGTGTTCCGGGTGGCGTGAGTTGCGAAACTATTCCACAATTTTTCAAATGTACACCAAACTCATAACTCAAATATTCTCCTCCACGATCAGATCGTAGAAACTTTATTTTCTTGTTACGATGATTTTCCACTTCACTCTGAAATTCTTTGAACTTTTCAAATGTTTCAGACTTATGTTTCATTAAGTAGATATATCCATATCTTCTTAAGTCATCTGTGAAGGTGAGAAAATAACGATATCCGCCACGAGCCTCAATATTCATCGGACCACATACATCGGTATGTATGATTTCCAACAAAACTGTTGCTCTCTCCATAGTACCGGAGAACGGTGTTTTGGTCATCTTGCCCATGAGGCACGGTTCGCAAGTACCAAGTGATTCATAATCAAGTGGTTCCAAAAGTCCATCAGTATGGAGTTTCTTCATGCGCTTTACACCGATATGACCTAAACGACAGTGCCACAAATAAGTTGCACTTTCATTATCAACTCTGCATCTTTTGGCTTCAACATTATGAATATGTGTATCACTACTGTCGAGATTCATCAAAAATAGACCACTCTTCAAAGGTGCATGACCATAAAAGATATTACTCATATAAATAGAACAACCATTATTCTCTGATTTAAATGAATAACCGTCTCGCATCAAACAAGATCCAGATATAATGTTCATGCTCAACGCTGGCACCAAATAACAATTATTTAGGTCTAATATTAATCCCGAAGGTAGATGTAGAGGTAGCGTGCCGACCGCGATCACATCGACTTTGGAACCGTTTCCCACGTGCATCGTCACCTCGTCCTTTGCTAGTGTCCTCTTATTCCGCAGTCCCTATTTCGAGTTGCAAATATTAGCAACAGAACCAGTATCAAATACCCAGGTGCTACTGCAAGCTCTAGTAAGGTACACATCAATAACATGTATATCACATATACCTTTGTTCACCTTGCCATCCTTCTTATCCGCCAAATACTTGGGGCAGTTCCGCTTCCAGTGACCAGTCTGCTTGCAGTAGAAGCACTCAGTTTCATGCTTAGGTCCAGACTTGGGTTTCTTCTCCTGAGCAGCAACTTGCTTGCCGTTCTTCTTGAAGTTCCCCTTCTTCTTCCCTTTACCCTTTTTCTTGAAACTAGTGGTCTTGTTAACCATCAACACTTGATGCTCCTTCTTGATTTCTACCTCCGCAGCTTTCAGCATCGCGAAGAGCTCGGGAATAGTCTTGTTCATCCCTTGCATATTATAGTTCATCACGAAGCTCTTGTAGCTTGGTGGCAGTGATTGGAGAATTCTGTCAATGACGCAATCATCTGGAAGATTAACTCCCATCTGAATCAAGTGATTATTATACCCAGACATTTTGAGTATATGCTCACTGACAGAACTGTTCTCCTCCATCTTGCAGCTATAGAACTTATTGGAGACGTCATATCTCTCAATCCGGGCATTTGCTTGAAATATTAACTTCAACTCCTGGAACATCTCATATGCTCCATGACGTTCAAACCATCATTGAAGTCCCGATTCTAAGCCGTAAAGCATGGCACACTGAACTATCGAGTAGTCATCAGCTTTGCTCTGCCAGACGTTCATAACATCTGGTGTTGCTCCAGCAGCAGGCCTGGCACTCAGCGGTGCTTCCAGGATGCAATTCTTCTGAGCAGCAATGAGGATAATCCTCAAATTACGGACCCAGTCCGTGTAATTGCTACCATCATCTTTCAACTTTGCTTTCTCAAGGAATGCATTAAAATTCAACGGAACAACATCACGAGCCATCTATCTACAATCAACATAAACAAGCAAGATACTATCAGGTACTAAGTTCATGATAAGTTTAAGTTCAATTAATCAAATTACTTAAGAACTCCCACTTAGATAGACATCCCTCTAATCCTCTAAGTGATCACATGATCCAAATCAACTAAACCATAACCGATCATCACGTGAGATGGAGTAGTTTTCAATGGTGAACATCGTTATGTTGATCATATCTACTATATGATTCACGTTCGACCTTTCGGTCTCCGTGTTCCGAGGCCATATCTGCATATGCTAGGCTCGTCAAGTTTAACCTGAGTATTCTGCGTGTGCAAAACTGGCTTGCACCCGTTGTAGATGGACGTAGAGCTTATCACACCCGATCATCACGTGGTGTCTGGGCACGACGAACTTTGGCAATGGTGCATACTCAGGGAGAACACTTCTTGATAATTTAGTGAGAGATCAGCTTACAATGCTACCGTCAATCAAAGCAAGATAAGATGCATAAAAGGATAAACATCACATGCAATCAATATAAGTGATATGATATGGCCATCATCATCTTGTGCTTGTGATCTCCATCTTCGAAGCACCGTCATGATCACCATCGTCACTGGCGCGACACCTTGATCTCCATCGCAGCATCATTGTCGTCTCGCCAATCTTATGCTTCCACGACTATCACTACCGCTTAGTAATAAAGTAAAGCATTACATCGCGATTTCATTGCATACAATAAAGAGACAACCATATGGCTCCTGCCAGTTGCCGATAACTCGGTTACAAAACATGATCATCTCATACAATAAAATTCAGCATCATGTCTTGACCATATCACATCACAACATGCCCTGCAAAAACAAGTTAGACGTCCTCTACTTTGTTGTTGCAAGTTTTACGTGGCTGCTACGGGCTTAAGTAAGAACCAATCTCACCTACGCATCAAAACCACAACGATAGTTTGTCAAATAGACTCCGTTTTAACCTTCGCAAGGACCAGGCGTAGCCACACTCGGTTCAGCTAAAGTTGGAGAGACAGTCACCCGCAAGCCACCTGTGTGCAAAGCACGTCGGGGGAACCGGTCTCGCGTAAGCGTACGCGTAATGTTGGTCCGGGTCGTCTCGTCCAACAATACCGCCGAACCAAAGTATGACATGCTGGTAGGCAGTATGACTTATATCACCCACAACTCACTTGTGTTCTACTCGTGCATATAGCATCAACATAAATAACCTAGGCTCGGATGCCCCTGATGGGTTTCGTAGTAATTTCAAAAAAATTCCTACGCACACGCAAGATCATGTGATGCATAGCAACGAGAGGGGAGAGTGTTGTCTATGTACCCACGCAGACCGACTGCGGAAGCGTTGACGCAGCGTAGAGGAAGTAGTCGTACGTCTTCACGATCCAACCGATCAAGCACCGAAACTACGGCACGTCCGAGTTCGAGCACACGTTCAGCTCGATGACGATCCCCGAACTCCGATCCAGCAAAGTGTCGGGGAAGAGTTCCGTCAGCACGACGGCGTGGTGACGATCTTGATGTACTACAGCAGCAGGGCTTCGCCTAAACTCCGCTACAGTATTATCGAGGACTATGGTGGCTGGGGGCACCGCACACGGCTAAGGAATAGATCACGTGGATCAACTTGTGTGTTCTAGGGTGCCTCTACCTCAGTATATAAAGGACCAAAGGGGGGAGGCTGGCCGGCCACAAGGGGCGCGCCAGGAGAGTCCTACTCCCTCCGGGAGTAGGATCCCCCCCCCAATCCTAGTTGGAATAGGATTCCTCGGGGGGGGGGGGGAGAGGGGGCCGGCCACCTCTCCTAGTCCTAATAGGACTAGGGGAAGTGGGGAGGTGTGCGGCCACCTTGGGCTGCCCCTTTCTCCTTTCCACTAAAGCCCATTAAGGCCCATATGGTTCCCGGGGGGTTCCGGTAACCTCCCGGTACTCCGGTAAAATCCTGATTTCACCCGGAACACTTCCGATATCCAAACATAGGCTTCCAATATATCAATCTTTATGTCTCGACCATTTTGAGACTCCTCGTCATGTCCGTGATCACATCCGGGACTCCGAACTAACTTCGGTACATCAAAATGCATAAACTCATAATATAACTGTCATCATAACCTTAAGCGTGCGGACCCTACGGGTTCGAGAACAATGTAGACATGACCGAGACATGTCTCCGGTCAATAACCAATAGCGGGACCTGGATGCCCATATTGGCTCCTACATATTCTATGAAGATCTTTATCGGTCAGACTGCATAACAACATACATTGTTCCCTTTGTCATCAGTATGTTACTTGCCCGAGATTCGATCGTCGGTATCCAATACCTAATTCAATCTCGTTACCAGCAAGTCTCTTTACTCATTCCGTAATACATCACCCCGCAACTAACTCGTTAGTTGCAATGCTTGCAAGGCTTAAGTGATGTGCATTACCGAGAGGGCCCAGAGATACCTCTCCGACAATCAGAGTGACAAATCCTAATCTCGAAATACGCCAACCCAACATGTACCTTTCGAGACACCTGTAGAGCACCTTTATAATCACCCAGTTACGTTGTGATGTTTGGTAGCACACAAAGTGTTCCTCTGGCAAACGGGAGTTGCATAATCTCATAGTCATAGGAACATGTATAAGTCATGAAGAAAAGCAATAGCAACATACTAAACGATCGGGTGCTAAGCTAATGGAATGGGTCATGTCAATCAGATCATTAAACTAATGATGTGACCTCGTTAATCAAATAACAACTCATTGTTCATGGTTAGGAAACATAACCATCTTTGATTAACGAGCTAGTTAAGTAGAGGCATACTAGTGACACTTTGTTTGTCTATGTATTCACACATGTATTATGTTTCCAATTAATACAATTCTAGCATGAATAATAAACATTTATCATGATTATAAGGAAATAAATAATAACTTTATTATTGCCTCTAGGGCATATTTCCTTCAACTTGTTCTTGATTGTTACTTCATTCAATCCTCGATAATCAACAACCATCCTTAATGATCCATCCTTCTTTTCTACCAGAAGTACTGGCGATCCCCAAGGCGAAGAACTTGGGTGGATATATCCCTTATCCAGTAACTCCTTAATGTGCTTCTTAATTTCCACCAAATCCTTTGCAGGCATCCTATATGGTCTCTTTGAGGCGTAGGGGAGATCAAAACAAGAAGTCACGCCTAGACGACGACGCCCGTCCTGGGCTGCAGTAAGTAGATCGAGAGGTCGTTCCGCCCCTTGTCCCTGAAGATGGGTAATATGTTCTCATACAATGTTGCTCCAACTTTTTTCTAGAGGGCCTAGCTGGAGAGCGATCCCAGTCCGCGGTAGAGAACAAGACAGCAAGCGAGCGTACCTTTGTTCGCTTCTTTTCCACCAAGCACAGAAGTTTAAGGAGAACTGTAGGTCGGTGGCTACCTAAGTAAACTCCGATTCGATCCCCCCCCCCCGGCTGGGAGGCATCTACCTCATCCCGATCACAAGGAGAGGTTCACCATGATGGGGGGTTAGGTACTTTAATTCTTTGCGTTCCGGAAAGAATGAAATGCATAGGGGACCATCCTTTTTTTGCGGCATGCTCTCTGATTTACGGATTCGCAGGGGGCCGAGGGCCAACCTTAGTTGACTGACAATGCCAAAGGCTTGCGAAACAAAGTAGCGCCTTTGAAATGGAATCTTAATTAACTATCAGTGGTGCGAAGCAGCTTAGCCCCAGGGAGCTAAAGGTTATACCTTTGTAAGCGAACTGTGGTCTGTTCTTGCTTGTCTTGGGCCTGCTCTAGTTTTGGTGTTGCTAACTAAGGGTCGAATTTCGTGACTTGATGAAGAGGAAGCCGAGTATCTTTGGTCTTGAAGAGTCAGGCCAATCCAACCGCTTGCTCCTGCCCAACTCAGTCTCAGTCGTACCATAATGCGCCTGGACTCAACACTTTTCTTGCTCCAAGACCACCCTCTAGCCCTCATGTAAAATAGATGACAGAATTGTAAACAATCATAGAATGATTTAAGCTGAGGAACATAGAGGTCTCTCCCACAATTTTTGTCATATACCTCTGGAATAGTGTTGAAATCACACGCCACTAAGCTGTTTTTTAAACCAAGTGGTTTATCTTAGTGTGCTAGCCGCTGCTTCATTTCGTATAGCGATAACGCTTTCTCTTTCTTAGCGCTCCACCCCGCGGAGAACTCTGGTTGCGCTTTGGTTGGCTTTCTCTTTTTTCGATTTTCTCTGACTTGACTTAGCTTGACCTACTTGACTCAGCGGTTAGAGTATCGCTTTCATACGGCGAGAGTCATAGGTTCAAATCCAATAGTAGGTAAAGCCGGCCGAAACCCCCGCTTTTGCCAGCATGACAGCAAGCACAGACTGGCATCAAGGAGTAGAATGACCAAAGCATCGGTTGCTTCCACTTGTTTGTTGCCTTCTTCGACCGACAGACAAGGTACCCCCCTCTTTTTCTCTTGCGAACCTACGTTGAGCTTGGGACAACCCGCGACTGGCATAGGATATTTCAAAAGCGCCAGGATCCATCCTTCTTACGAACCAAGAGCACTGGAGAAGCGAAGGGGCTCGTGCTGCGACGAATAATGCCATTGTTCATCATCTCACAGATTTGCTTCTCAATCTCTGTTTTCTGGTGGGGTGCATATCTATATGGCCGGACATTGACTGGCACTGCACCTGGCACCAACGGAATTTGGTGGTCACAGGCACGACGAGGAGGTAATTCCTTTGGCTCCCGGAACAAAGCATCAAACTCCTGTAGCAGTTCTTGAACAGCTGGAGGTGTCTGCTCTGCAGGATCAGCATCCGGAGTAATTGCTTGCAGATCATTCTCCTGGTGAATCTGACGCACTTGCACACACTGGCTAACAGCACCCCGTTTCAGCAATCCTTGTAGCTTACGGACAGAGATTGGACGGCAGGAAGGATTATCTTGAATGCCATTGAGAGTGATGCGGCGCCCTTTGTGCATGAATTTCATACGACGATGACGCCAATGTACCCACATCGGGCTATGGTCTTCGAACCGCTCTTGCCCTCCCCTTTCACTTCCATAGTGGTCTTCTTTGGCCGGCCCACTCATTTCACTCTCAAGCTCTCTGAGAAGAGAGAATCTGATTCAAGATGTTTCGAATTCGTGTCCCTGGCAATAGCTCAATCAAAAACTCAATATCTCTATCCGGTGGCATGCCTGGCAACTCTTCTGGAAATACTTCAGGGAAATCCCTTACCACTGGTACTTCCTCCTGCACAACTCCTGTTAGGCAATTTACTTGAGTCCTCTTTGGCACATGCCGGGATACATACTTGATCCTTCTCCCTTCTGGGTGGTAAGCAAAATTGACTTACTAGCACATTCAATATTCCCTTCATACTTTGATAACCAATCCATGCCTAATATCACATCCAATCCTTGAGATTCCAATACTATTAGGTCTGAGGGAAAAACATAGTTACCAATCCTTAATGGTAACCGATCACACCATAGACTAGCCACATACTCTGCTCCTGGCGAGGTTACTAACATGGGTGACCTAAGGGCTTGGGTTGGTAGGTTATACTTATTCGCAAATCCCCTTGAGATGTATCAATGCGATGCACCAGTATCAAAAAGAACGAGTGCAGTAAATGACTTAACCAAAAACTTACCTATTACTGCATCGGGCTGAGCTTCAACCTCCTCCACGCTAACGTGGTTCACCTGTCCCCTGTTGAAAGGGTTCAGCTTCTTTCCAGAACTTCCATTGCCATTTTGGCCTTCAGGACATTCATTGGCATAATGTCCGGTCTTCTGACACTTAAAACAAGTGACTTGGCTTAGGTCCTTCTTGGCTGGGGTGGATGGGTTTGTGTGATTCTGGCCGTTGCTTCCTCCATTGCCATTACCATTCTTGGTGCCATTGTGATTGTGCGAGCTACCTCCTCCATGGGTATGCTGAAAATTTCCTCCCGATCTAGGGGTAAAACATGGCTTCTGCTGAGCTCCTGAATTGTACTTTCCTTGTCCATACTTCCTCTTGCAATTCTCAATTTGTTGTTGCTTCCCTTCAATCATAAGAGCACGATCTACCAACTCCTGGTAGTTGTTGAAGGTGGCTACCATCAACTGCATGCTCAACTCATCATTCAGTCCTTCCAGAAACTTCTCTTGCTTTGCTGCATCCGTAGCGACGTCATCTGGTGCATAACGTGCTAACTTACTAAAGTCCTCCACATACTGGGCAACTGTCTGTCCTCCTTGGCGCAAGTTGTGAAACTCACGCTTCTTCATGGCCATAGCTCCTACTGAAACATGTGCAGTACGAAAAGCCTGCTGAAACTGGTCCCATGTGACAGTGTCGACTGGGAAAGTGGCGGTGAAATTCTCCCACCATGATGCTGCAGGTCCTTCTAGCTGATGGGCGGCAAACTTCACCTTCTCCGCATCTGTGCATCCTGCTGTGGTTAACTCCCTAGCTGTCTTGCGGAGCCAATCATCTGCTACTATCGGCTCGGTGCTACTGGAAAACACCGGCGGATTCAGCCTAAGAAAACGGGCTAAGTGGTCAACAGGTGGTGGTGGTGGTGGTGGGTTGTTGTTGTTGTTCCCCTGATTCTGATTCTGGACTAGCAACTGCATCAATGTGTTCTGCTGCTGGATCAACTGGGTGAGCTCTGGTGGAAAGGTAAATCCAGGGTCACGTCTCGGAGGCATCTGAGGGGTTTAGAAAAGATGAGATATAAGAATAGAGGGGGTCTAAAGAGAAAACACTACCCATATGCACATGAGGCAAAAGCAAACAATTCACTTCATTCAATCAAACAAGGGCATACAATCGATATATCTATCGCAAAAGTGCTCGGACTACTATATTTACATGGTGGACTACTACTACTGATGAGGTGGTCTACTAGAAATATTCTTCGGTTGCAGACTCCATGATATCTGCTCCAGCTTCCTCAACATAGTCATCATCGCTACTATCTGGTTCCGAGTCGGTGTCGTCGATGATGATGTAGTCTTCCGGGCTAATCTCCTTGGGTTCTTCGTCTTCCTCTACTGGCGTAGGGCCTCCCAAAAATATTCCAATCTTCTTGATCAGGTCGTCATTCTTCTCCACCAATACTTCAATTTCCTCTTCATAATCTTCACGTGTAGCCTTGAGTTCTTCCTCTAGTTCCTTGATTCTAGTCTTAGCCTTCTTCAGATCTATCATGTCGGTGCACATCTGGTTCTCCTGACGTAGAATGTGCTGGTTTAACTCCTGGATAAAAGCTGTGATTGATCTATCCTTCCTGGTGCTGATCATCTCCCAGTGTTCATCTCGGCGCCCACAAATCTGGTAGATAGTATCCTTGAGATCCTTGCGGTAGACTTCTCCAATGCGTCCCATGGCGATGTGAGTTGCCATGCTCTTTCCTAGACTCCAAGTTGGTGCACCAAAAGAAAACTCTATGGGCTCAGTGACTGGCACGAACGTCCTTCCTGGAACTTGAACTTGAATCATCCAGCGCTCTTCTTCAGGTAAAGTGGCGTTGTAGGTTCCGGTGAAGCTTGGTACTCCTATGTTCAGGTATCTAGTGACTTCCTTCAAGTGATGTCCAAAGGGTGTATCTTCATCCGGTTGCGTGAACTTGTTCCTTGCATCCGCCATCCTAAAAGAGTAGAAAAGATGAGAAGTCAGAAGAGAAGAGAGTGGATAGTGATCTAGGTTTTAGCTTAGTGGTCGTGTCCTACAGTCAGCGTGTGCTCTGATACCATCTCTGTAGCGACCAGACCTCAAACAGTCTGATCTCTGTGCTCTGGTGTCATCCCTGGATCATTAATGCTGACACCACACAGTACTCGAAGGATTTATAGCAGAGTAGCAATCACACACTTATTACAACGAGGGTCTCATAAGAGAACATATTACAATAAATATGGCTTAAGGCCATCTAATAACGATAACAGCGGAAGGCTTGGAAGGTAAGTGAGTCCATCAACTCCAACGGCATCACTGAGTATAGAACCATGACCTAAAACTCCTTAATCGTCGTCTGAAAAGTCTGCAACATTAACATTGCAGCCCGAAACGGGTCAGCACATGGAATACGCTGGCAAGGTAACACATAGAGAGCAATGGAATGAAGTAGCTATACTATATGCATATTTGGCTGGTGGAAAGCTCTATGGTTACAGTTTTGCGTAAAGCCAATGTTTCCCTACTTCAAAGGAATAAAATTTATTTAACTATCATGGTAGTTGTTAATATTGAGAATGGTTGACAGCATTCTCAATCCCAATTAAGCATCATCATTAAACATAACCCAACAAAATTAATTTAGAGTAACATGTTGAGATTCACATGATAATCCAGGTACTAGATACTCAAGATGTCCATAACTGGGGACACGACTAACCATGATTAGTTTATTACACTCTACAGAGGTTTGCGCACTTTTTCCCACAAGACTCGATCGCCTCCGTTTGGTTTCTCGCACTACATGGTGTTAGAGAAGACGGATGACCGAGACATAGGCTTTCAGAAGCGCTAGCACCTTACGATCGGGTAGACCGTACCACCTACATCCCCTACATCTGCTAGTCTACCACTGTAAGAGTTCGCACGACTTAGTCAACTATGCTAGAGCCCATAATAGCTTGTGGCTGCACATGGAAGTTTCTAGTATGAATAGTCTCATGATCCCTTTGAGCCTGGGTGGCGGTCCAAAAGAAAATAGGCAAGTCCTGGAATACCCAGGTGCCTCAATCCACCCAGATGTGTGTTTAAGTTGCCACCTTAGATAAACCATTAATTAACAATACTCACATCTGTCATGGATATCACTCACCCAATCCACGTCTACTAGCATAGCAATGGCATAATAAGCAAATGTAGAAGTAACTCCCAAAGGTTTGATAGTAAACAGGTAACAGGTACTACCTCAACTACTTCCCATCCCACAATTTAATTAGATCCTAATCATGCAATGTGTGAGGTTTGATCTAATGCAATAAAACTGGGTAGTAGGAAAGGTATGATCAAAGTGTTACTTGCCTTGCTGATGATCCGCGAAACCTAGAGATTCGAAGTAACAAGCGGCATGATCCGGGTATTCTATCGCAGACAAACAAACAAGCATACAATAAGTACTCAACTAAAGCACGGGTAAAACTCAAATAAGAGATCTAACCAGAAGGTTCAACTTAAGAACTCCGGTTGGCAAAAAGAATCAAATCGAACGAAGCAACGAAAGTCAAACAGCGAAAGAAAACAACTTTGTTCTACTAATCTGTATCTAGAGCAAATTTTACAGTAGCAAAACCTTGTTTAAGTTGGTTAAACAGATAGAGGGTTTCGAGATGAAACTCTAGGCGCTTGAATCGCCTGATTTCGATAAACGAGCGAAAAGTTAAACTAAAACGAAAATCGGATAAGAAATCACGATCAGAAAAATCGCGGATTTAATCCGAGAAAAGAAAAACGACGAACGTTCGTTAGAACAATCAAACGGACAAACGCTCACTATTTAAATAAACTGGAAAACCGATCTATTTAAAAAAACCGAATCTAAAAAAACCGACGGAAAAACCGAACGGTTTTTCGAAAAAAATAAAAAACGGCACGGATTTCGAGGTGGCAACGAACCTCGGCGAGCGTGCGGCGGCGGCGGCGTCCGACGGCGGCGGCTGTGGGCGGCGCAGGCGGGCGGCGGCGGTGGCGCGTGCGGCGGCGAGGCGGCTCGGGCAGCTCGGGGCTAGGGTTTGCCCGGGTGGGCTGCCCCGGCTAATAAAGCCTGTCGGGCCAGAGTCCCGGACGGACACGGCCCGGTTAGGTCGGTTCGTTTTTTTTACGCACAGAAGAAAAATAAAAAGAAATACTAAACAGACTCCAAAAATTCCGAAATAAATTTTCACGGGCTTCTAAAATCAAGCCGCACAAGGTGAACATTTATTTGGGACCTAAATACAATTTTGAAAAACGCACATTTTTCCTAAATTCAAATAAAACACCGAAAAACTCCGAAATAAAATCTTATTTGATTTTATTATTAAATCCTCAATATTTCTTTATTTTGGGAAAGTCATTTTATTCCCTCTCTCATATTTTTGTAATAGAAATAATTAATGATAAAATAAATAAAATCAAATGATCCTATTCTCAAAATTTGAGAAAACTCAAATATGAAAATAACGAAATCCCCAACTCTCTCCATGGGTCATTGAGTTGCGTAGAATTTCTAGGATCAACCAAAATGCAATATAAAATATGATAGCAATGATGATCTAATGTATAACATTCCAAATTGAAAATTTGGGATGTTACAGATGTAATATGCACGAGTAGAACACAAGTGAGTTGTGGGCGATATAAGTGATACTGCTTACCAGCATGTCACACTTTGGTTCGGTGATATTGTTGGATGAAGCGGCCCGGACCGACATTACGCGTACGCTTACGCGAGACTGGTTTTACCGCCGTGCTATGCACACAGGTGACTAGCAGGTGTTAGTTTCTCCAACTTTAGTTGAACCGAGTGTGGCTACGCCCTATCCTTGAGAAGGTTAAAACAGCACTAACTTGACAAACTATCGTTGTGGTTTTGATGCGTAGGTAAGAACGGTTCTTGCTCAGCCCGTAGCAGCCACGTAAAACTTGCAACAACAAAGTAGAGGACGTCTAACTTGTTTTTGCAGGGCATGTTGTGATGTGATATGGTCAAGATGTGATGAGATATAAGTTGTTGTATAAGATGATCATGTTTTGTTGAAGTTATCGGCAACTGACAGCAGCCTTATGGTTGTCTCTTTATTGCATAAGATGCAAGCGCCAAATAATTGCTTTACTTTATCGCTATGCGATAGCAATAGTTGCAAGAGCAGTAGTTGGTGAGACGACCATGTGATGACACATTGATATAGATCAAGATGATGGAGATCATGGTGTCATGCCGGTGACGATGGAAATCATGACGATACTTTGGAGATGGAGATCAAAGGCACAAGATGATGATGGCCATATCATGTCACATATTTTGATTGCATGTGATGTTTATCTTTTATACATCTTATTTTGTTTAGTTCGACGGTAGCTTTATAAGATGATCTCTCACTAATTATCAAGGTACAAGTGTTCTCCCTGAGTATGCACCGTTGCGAAAGTTCTTCGTGCTGAGACACCACGTGACGATCGGGTGTGATAGGCTCTACGTTCAAATACAACGGGTGCAAAACAGTTGCACACGCAGAATACTCAGGTTAAACTTCACGAGCCTAGCACATAAAAGATATAGCCTCGGAACACAGAGACCGAAAGGTCGAGCGTGAATCATATAGTAGATATGATCAACATAGTGATGTTCACCATTGAAACTACTCCATCTCACGTGATGATCGGACATGGTTTAGTTGATTTGGATCACGTGATCACTTAGAGGATTAGAGGAATGTCTATCTAAGTGAGAGTTCTTAAGTAATATGATTAATTGAACATAAATTTATCATGAACTTAGTCCTGGTAGCATTAGCATATCTATGTTGTAGATCAATAGCTCGCGTTTAGCTCCCCTGTTTTATTTTTGATATGTTCCTAGAGAAAACTAAGTTGAAAGATGTTAGTAGCAATGATGCGGATTGGATCCGTGATCTGAGGTTTATCCTCATTGCTGCACAGAAGAATTATGTCCTTAATGCACCGCTAGGTGACAGACCTATTGCAGGAGCAGATGCAGACGTCATGACCGTTTGGCTAGCTCAATATGATGACTACTTGATAGTTTAGTGCACCATGCTTAACAGCTTAGAATCAGGACTTCAAAGACGTTTTGAACGTCATGGATCATATGGATGTTCCAGGAGTTGAAGTTAATATTTCAAGCAAATACCCGAGTTGAGAGATATGAAGTCTCCAACAAGTTGTATAGCTAAAATATGGAGGAGAATAGCTCAAGCAGTGAGCATGTGTTCAGATTGTCTGGGTACTACAATCGCTTGAATCAAGTGGGAGTTAATCTTCCAGATAAAATAGTGATTGACAGAATTCTCTAGTCACCACCACCAAGTTAGTAGAACTTCGTGATGAACTATAGTATGCAAGGGATGATGAAAACAATTCCCGAGCTTTTCATGATGATGAAATCGATGAAGGTAGAAATCAAGAAAGAGCATCAAGTGTTGATGATTAACAAGACCACTAGTTTCAAGAAAAGGGCAAAGGGAAAGAAAGGGAACTTCAAGAAGAACGGCAACCAAGTTGCTGCTCAAGTGAAGAAGCCCAAGTCTGGCCCTAAGCCTGAGACTAAGTGCTTCTACTGCAAAGCGACTGGTCACTGGAAGCGGAACTGCCCCAAATATTTGGCGGATAAGAAGGATGGCAAAGTGAACAAAGGTATATTTGATATATAGATTATTGATGTGTATTTTACTAGTGTTCGTAGCAACCCCTCGGTATTTGATACTGGTTCAGTTGCTAAGAGTAGTAACTCGAAACGGGAGTTGCAGAATGAACAGAGACTAGTTAAGGGTGAAGTGACGATGTGTGTTGGAAGTGGTTCCAAGATTGATATGATCATCATTGCACACTCCCTATACTTTCGGGATTAGTGTTGAACCTAAATAAGTGTTATTTGGTGTTTGCGTTGAGCATGAATATGATTTGATCATGTTTATTGCAATACAGTTATTCATTTAAGTAAGAGAATAAATTGTTGTTCTGTTTACATGAATAAAACCTTCTATGGTCATACACCCAATGAAAATGTTTTGTTGGATCTCGATTATGGTGATACACATTCTCATAATATTGAAGCCAAAAGATGCAAAGTTAATAATGATAGTGTAACTTATTTGTGGCACTGCCGTTTAGGTCATATTGGTGTAAAGCGCATGAAGAAAATCCATGCTGATGGGCTTTTGGAATCACTTGATTATGAATCAGTTGATGCTTGCGAACCATTACTCATGGCCAAGATGACTAAGACTCCGTTCTCTGGAACAATGGAGCGAGCAACAGATTTGTTGGAAATCATACATACTGATGTATGTGGTCCGATGAATATTGAAGCTCATGATAGGTATCATTATTTTCTGATCTTCACAGATGATTTGAGCAGATATGAGTAGATCTACTTGATGAAACAAAAGTCTGAAATATTTGAAAAGTTCATATAATTTCAGAGTGAAGTGGAAAATCATCGTAACAAGAAAATAAAGTTTCTACGATCTGATCGTGGAGGAGAATATTTGAGTTATGAGTTTGGCCTTCAGTTAAAACAATGTGAAATAGTTTCACTACTCACGCCACCTGGAACACCATAGTGTAATGGTGTATCCGAACATCGTAACCATACTTTATTAGATATGGTGCGATCTATGATGTCTCTTACCGATTTACCACTATCGTTTTGGGGTTATGCATTAGAGACAGCTGCATTCACGTTAAATAGGGCACAATCTAAATCCGTTGAGACGACACAGTATGAACTATGGTTTGGCAAGAAACCAAAGTTGTCGTTTCTTAAAGTTTGAGGTTGCAATGCTTATGTGAAAAAGTTTCAACCTGATAAGCTCAAACCCAAATCGGAGAAGTGCGTCTTCATAGGATACCCAAAAGAAAATGTTGGGCACCTTCTATCACAGATCCGAAGGCAAGATATTCGTTGCTTTGGATGGATCCTTTCTAGAGAAGGAGTTTCTCGCGAAAGAAGTAAGTGGGAGGAAAGTAGAACTTGATGAGGTAACTGTACCTGCTACCTTATTGGAAAGTAGTTCATCACAGAAATCTATTTCTGTGACTACTACACCAATTAGTGAGGAAGCTAATGATGATGATCATGTAACTTCAGATCAAGTTACTACCGAACCTCGTAGGTAAACCAGAGTGAGATCCGCACCAGAGTGGTACGATATTCATGTTCTAGAGGTCATGTTACTTGACCATGATGAGCCTACGAACTATGAGGAAGCGATGATGAGCCCAGATTCCGCGAAATGGCTTGAGGCCATGAAATCTGAGATGAGATCCATGTATGAGAACAAAGTATGGACTTTGATTGACTTGCCCAAAGATCGGCGAGCCATTGAGATTAAATGGATCTTCAAGAGGAAGACGGATGTTGATAGTAGTGTTACTATCTTCAAAGCTAGAATTGTCGCAAAAGGTTTTCGACAAGTTCAAGGTGTTGACTACGATGAGAGTTTCTCACTCGTATTTATGCTTAAGTCTGTCCGAATCATGTTAGAAATTGCCACATTTTATGAAATCTGGCAAATGGATAAAAAAAACTGCATTCCTTAATGGATTTATTAAAGAAGAGTTGTATATGATGCAACCATAAGGTTTTGTCAATCCTAAAGGTGCTAACAAAATATGCAAGCTCCAGCGATCCATCTATGGACTGGTGCAAGCATCTCGGAGTTGGAATACGCTTTGATAAGTTAATCAAAGCATATAGTTTTATACAGACTTGCGGTGAAGCCTATATTTACAATAAAGTGAGTGGGAGCACTACATCATTTCTGATAAGTATATGTGAATGACATATTGTTGATCGGAGATAATGTAGAATTATTCTGCAAATCATAAAGGAGTGTTTGAAAGGAGTTTTTCAAAGAAAGACCTCGGTGAAGCTGCTTACATATTGAGCATCAAGATCTATAGAGATAGATCAAGACGCTTGATAAGTTTTTCAATGAGTACATACCTTGACAAGATTTTGAAGTAGTTCAAAATGGAACAGTCAAAGAAAGAGTTCTTGCCTATATTACAAGGTGTGAAACTGAGTAAGACTCAAAGCCCGACTATGGCAGAAGATAGAAAGAGAATGAAACTCATTCCCTATGCCTTGGCCATAGGTTCTATAAAATATGCCATGCTGTGTACCAGATCTATTGTATACCCTACACTGTTTTTGGCAAGGGAGTACAATAGTGATCTAGGTGTAGATCACTGGAGAGTGGTCAAAATTATCCTTAGTGGAATAAGGATATGTTTCTCGATTATGGAGGTGACAAAAAGGTTCGTCGTAAAGGGTTACGTCGATGCCAATTTTGACACTGATCTAGATGACTCTAAATCTCAATCTGGATACATATTGAAAGTGGGAGCAATTAGCTAGAGTAGCTCCGTGCAGAGCATTGTTGACATAGAAATTTGCAAAATACTTACGGATCTGAATGTGGCAGACTCGTTGACTAAACTTCTCTCACAAGCAAAACATGATCACACCTCAGTACCCTTTGGGTGTTAATCACATAGCGATGTGAACTAGATTATTGACTCTAGTAAACCCTTTTGGGGTTGGTCACATGTCGATGTGAACTATGGGTGTTAATCACATGGTGATGTGAACTATTGGTATTAAATCACATGCCGATGTGAACTAGATTATTGACTCTAGTGCAAGTGGGAGACTGAAGGAAATATGCCCTAGAGGCAATAATAAAGTTATTATTTATTTCCTTATATCATGATAAATGTTTATTATTCATGCTAGAATTGTATTAACCGGAAACATAATACATGTGTGAATACATAGACAAACAGAGTGTCACTAGTATGCCTCTACTTGACTAGCTCGTTGATCAAAGATGGTTATGTTTCCTAACCATAGACATGAGTTGTCATTTGATTAACGGGATCACATCATTAGGAGAATGATGTGATTGACTTGACCCATTTTGTTAGATTAGCACTTGATCGTTTAGTTTGTTGCTATTGCTTTCTTTATGACTTATACATGTTCCTATGACTATGAGATTATGCAACTCCCGTTTACCGGAGGAACACTTTGTGTGCTACAAAACATTGCAATGTAACTGGGTGATTATAAAGGTGCTCTATAGGTGTCTCCGAAGGTACTTGTTGGGTTGGTGTATTTCGAGATTAGGATTTGTCACTCCGATTGTCAGAGAGGTATCTCTGGGCCCTCTCGATAATGCACATCACATAAGCCTTGCAAGCATTGCAACTAATAAGTTAGCTGCGGGATGATGTATTACGGAACGAGTAAAAAGACTTGCCGGTAACCAGATTGAACTAGGTATTGAGATACCGACGATCAAATCTCGGGCAAGTAACATACCGATGACAAAACGAACAACGTATGTTGTTATGCGGTCTGACCGATAAAAGATCATCGTAGAATATGTAGGAGCCAATATGAGCATCCAGGTTCCGCTATTGGTTATTGACCGGAGACGTGTCTCGGTCATGTCTACATTATTCTCGAACCCGTAGGGTCCGCACGCTTAACGTTATGATGCCAATTTCATTATGAGTTTATATATTTTGATGTACCGAAGGTTGTTCGGAGTCCTGGATATGATCACAGACATGACGAGGAGTCTCGAAATGGTCGAGACATAAAGATCGATATATTGGACGGCTATATTCGGACACCAGAAGTGTTTCGGGTGATTTCGGAGAAAATCGGAGTGCCGGAAGGGTTACTGGAACCCCCCGGGGAAGTATTGGGCCTTAGTGGGCCTCAGGGGAGAGAGAGAGAGCAGCAGCCCAGGAGGTGGCGCGCCCCTCCCATGGGGAGTCCGAATTGGACTAGGGGAGGGGGGCGCGGCCCCTCTTTCCCTCTCCCTCTCCCACTCTTTCCTTCCCCCTTCTCTCTTCCTAGTTGGACTAGGAAAGGGGAGTCCTACTCCTACTTGGAGGAGGACTCCCCCCTCCTTGGCGCCCCCCAAGGGCCGGCCGGCCTCTCCCCCTTGCTCCTTTATATAAAGGGGCAGGGGGCACCTCTAGACACACAAGTTGATCTTCGTGATCGTTCTCTTAGCCGTGTGCGGTGCCCCCCTCCACCATAATCCTCGATAATATTGTGGCGGTGCTTAGGCGAAGCCCTGCGAGGTAGAACATCAAGATCGTCACCACGTCATCGTGCTGACAGAACTCTTCCCCGAAACTTTGCTGGATCAGAGTCCGGGGATCGTCATCGAGCTGAACGTGTGCTAGAACTTGGAGGTGCCGTAGTTTCGGTGCTTGATTGGTCGGGCCGTGAAGACGTACGACTACATCAACCGCGTTGTGCTAACACTTTCGCTTCCGGTCTACGAGGGTACGTAGATAACACTCTCCCCTCTCGTTGCGATGCATCACCATGATCTTGTGTGTGCGTAGGAATTTTTTTGAAATTACTACGTTCCCCAACAACTGCCACCAAGCTACTAGAGCTTCATGATGAACTATAACATATCAGGGATAGATATGATGATCCTTGAGCTATTCGTGACACCGCGAAAGTAGAAATCAAATAGGAGCATCAATTGTTTATGGTTAGTAAAACCACTAGTTTCAAGAAGGGCAAGGGCAAGAAAGGGATACTTCATGAAACGGCAAATCAGTTGCTGCTCTAGTGAAGAAACCCAAGGTTGAACCCAAACCCGAGACTAAGTGCTTCTGTAATAAGGGGAACGGTCACTAAAGCAGAACTACCCTAGATACTTGGTAGATGAGAAGGCTGGCAAGGTCGACAGAAGTATGTTGGATATACATTATATTAATGTGTACTTTACTAGTACTCCTAGTAGCACCAGGGTATTAGATACCGGTTCGGTTGCTAAGTGTTAGTAACTCGAAATAAAAGGCTATAGAATAAACGGAGACTAGCCAAAGGTGAGACGATGATATGTGTTGGAAGTGTTTCCAAGGTTGATGTGATCAAACATCGCACGCTCCCTCTACCATCGGGATTGGTGGTAAACCTAAATAATTGTTATTTGGTGTCTGTGTTGAGCATAGACATGATTGGATTATGTTTATCGCAATACAGTTATTCATTTAAGGAGAATAGGTTGCTCTGTTTATTTGAATAATACCTTCAATGGTCTTGCACCTAAAATGAATGGTTTATTGAATCTCGATCGTAGTGATACACATGTTCATGCCAAAAGATATAAGATAGTAATGATAGTACCACATACTTGTGGCACAGCAATTTGAGTCATATTGGTATAAAACGCATGAAGAAGCTCCATGTTTATGGATCTTTGGATTCACTCATTTTTTAAAAGATTGAGACATGCGAACCATGTCTATTGGTATATATGCATGAAGAAACTCCATACAGATGGATCGTTTGGACTCACTTGATTTGGAATCACTTGAGACATGTAAATCATACCACATGGGCAAGATGACTGAAAGACCTCGTTTCCAATAAGATGGAACAAGAAAGCAACTTGTTGGAAGTAATACATTTTGATGTGTGCAGTCTAATGAGTGTTGAGGCACGCAGTGGATATCGTTATGTTCTTACTTCACAGATGATTTGAGTAGATGCTAAGTATATTTACTTGATGAAACACAAGTCTGAATTATTGAAAGGTTCAAGTAATTTCAGAGTGAAGTTGAAGATTATCGTGACAAGAGGATAAAATGTCTATGATATGATCATAGAGATGAATATCTGAGTTACGAGTTTGGCACAAAATTAAGACATTGTGGAAATTGTTTCACGACTAATACCGCCTGGAACACCATAGTGTGATGGTGTGTCCGAACATCATAGCTGCACCCTATTGGATGTGGTGCATACCATGATGTCTCTTATCGAATTACCACTATCGTCTATGGGTTAGGAATTAGAGACAACCGCATTCACTTTATATAGGGCACCACGTAATTCCTTGAGATGACACCGTATGAACTATGGTTTAGAGAAACCTAAGCTGTCATTTCTTAAAAGTTTGGGGCTGCAACGCTTATGTGAAAAAGTTTCAGGCTGATAAGCTTGAACCCAAAGCGGATAAATGCATCTTCATGGAGTACCCCAAAACAGTTGGGTATACCTCCTATTTCAGATCCGGAAGCAAAAGTGATTGTTTCTAGAAACGGGTCCTTTCTCGAGGAAAAGTTTCTCTCAAAAGAATTGAGTGGGAGGATGGTGGAGACTTGATGAGGTTATTGAACCGTCAGTTCAACTAGTGTGTCGCAGGGCACAAGAAGTTGTTCCTGTGGCACCTACACCAATTGAAGTGGAAGCTTATGATAGTGATCATGAAACTTCGGATCAACTCACTACCAAACCTCGTAGGTCGACAAGGATGCGTACTACTTCAGAGTGGTACGTAACCCTGTCTTGGAAGTCATGTTGCTAGACAACAATGAACCTACGAGCTATGGAGAAGCGATGGTGGGCCCGGATTCCGATGAATGGCTCGAAGCCATAAAATCCGAGAGAGGATCCATGTGAAAACAAAGTATAGACTTTGGAAGAACTACTTGATGGTCGTAAGGCTATTGGGTACAGATGGGTTTTAAAAGGAAGACGGGCAATGATGGTAAGTATCACCATTAAGAAAGCTCGACTTGTCGTTAAGATGTTTTCCGACAAGTTCAAGGAGTTGACTACAGTTGGAATTGTATTAGCAGTTACTGCATTATTTATGAAATCTTGCAGATAGGATGTCAAAACATTGTTTCCTCGACAATTTTCTTGAGGAAAGGTTGTATATGATACAACCAGGAGGTTTTGTCAATCCTGAAAGATGCTACCAAGTATGCAAAGCTCCAGCAATCCTTCTAAGGACTGGAGTAACCATCTCGAAGTTGGAATGTACGCTTTGATGAGATGATCAAAGATTTTGCGTTTATACAAAGTTTATGAGAAACTTATATTTCCAAAGAAGTGAGTGGGAGAACTATAGAATTTTTGATGAGTATATGTTGTTAACATATTGTTGATCAGAAATGATGTAGAATTTCTGGAAAGCATACAGGGTTATTTGAAAAGTGTTTTTCAATGGAAAACCTAGACAAAGCTACTTGAACATTGAGCATCAAGATCTATAAGGATAGATCAAAATGCTTAATAGTACTTTCAAATGAATACGTGCCGTGACAAGATTTTGAAGGAGTTCAAAATAGATCAGCAAAGAAGGAGTTCTTGGCTGTGTTACAAGGTGTGAGTATTGAGTAAGACTCAAGACCTGACCACGGCAGAAGAGAGAGAAAGGACGAAGGTCATCCCCTATGCTTTAGACGTAGGCTCTATAGTATGCTATGGTGTGTACCGCACCTGAAGTGTGCCTATCCATGAGTCAGTCAAGGGGTACAAGAGTGATCCAGGAATGGATCACATGACAGCGGTCGAACTTATCCTTAGTAACTAGTGGACTAATGAATTTTCTCGATCATGGAGGTGGTAAAAGACTTCGTCATAAAGGGTTACGTCGATGCAAACTTTGACACTAAACCGGATGACTCTGAGTAGTAAACCGGATTCGTATAATAGAGCAGTTATTTGGAATAGCTCCAAGTAGCGCATGGTAGCTACATCTACAAGATGACATAGAGATTTGTAAAGCACACACGGATCTGAAAGGTTCAGACCCGTTGACTAATAACCTCTCTCAAGCGAGATATGATCAAACCCCATGGGTGTTGGATTCATTACAATCACATAGTGATGTGAACTAGATTATTGACTCTAGTGCAAGTGGGAGACTGTTGAAATATGCCCTAGAGGCAATAATAAAATGGTTATTATTGTATTTCCTTGTTCATGATAATTGTATATTGTTCATGCTATAATTGTATTAATTGGAAACCGTAATGTGTGAATACATAGACCACAACATGTCCCTAGTGAGCCTCTAGTTGACTAGCTCGTTGATCAATAGATGGTTATGGTTTCCTGACCATGGACACTAGATGTCATTGATAACGGGATCACATCATTAGGAGAATGATGTGATGGACAAGACCCAATCCTAAGCATAGCACAAGATCGTGTAGTTCGTTTGCTAGAGATTTTCTAATGTCAAGTATCATTTCCTTAGACCATGAGATTGTGCAACTCCCGGATACCGTAGGAGTGCTTTGGGTGTATCAAACATCACAACATAACTGGGTGACTATAAAGGTGCACTACAGGTATATCCGAAAGTGTCTGTTGGGTTGGCACGAATCGAGACTGGGATTTGTCACTCCGTATGACGGAGAGGTATCTCTGGGCCCACTCGGTAGTGCATCATCATAATGAGCTCAATGTGACTAAGTAGTTAGTCACGGGATCATGCGTTATGGAACGAGTAAAGTGACTTGCCGGTAACAAGATTGAACGTGGTATTGGGATACCGACGATCGAATCTCGGGCAAGTAACATACCGATTGACAAAGGGAATTGAATACGGGATTGATCGAATCCCCGACATCGTGGTTCATCCGATGAGATCATCGTGGAACATGTGGGAGCCAATATGGGTATCCAGATCCCGCTATTGGTTATTGTTCGGAGAGGTGTCTCGGTCATGTCTATATGGTTCCCAAACCCATAGGGTCTACACACTTAAGGTTCGGTGACGCTAGAGTTATGGGAAATAGTATGTGGTTACCGAAGGTGGTTCGGAGTCCCGGATGAGACCCGGACATCACGAGGAGTTCTGGAATGGTCCGGCGGGGAAGATTTATATATTAGACGAAGGGTATTGGAGTCCGGAAGTGTTGTCGGGGTACCAGGCTATGGCCAGCATGACCGAAAGGTGTTTCGGGAGCCCCGGCAAGTGTTGGAGGGCCTCATGGGCCAAAGGGGAAGGGGCAAACCAGCCCACTAAGGGGTGGTGCGCCCCCCACACCCTTTCCCATGTTACTTGAGTTGAAACACTGGGTTTAGGGTTTTGCGTGGGTCGCTAACATCCAGCCTCACGTCTCAATATATAGATGATCAGAATACAATTACATACGTATACAAATACGTGTACATGTACAATATGCTAGACCCTATTTTACATGCCCCCTCAATCTGAACTACATACAAGATTCAGATTGGTTCTAAAACGGTCTAGCATCTGTTGAGTAGCGGGTTTAGCAAATACATCCGCTAACTGATCATCAGTTGATATAAACCCGACTTCCAGTTTACCAACAGCTACCCGTTCCCTCACAAAATTGAAATCAATCTCAATGTGTTTGGTACGAGCATGAAACACTGGATTCGCCGCCAGGTAAGTTGCCCCTAAGTTATCACACCACAATATGGGTGTGCGCCGCCGTGTGACTCCAAGTTCTATGAGAACTGTGTCTATCCAAATGGCTTCAGCCGCGCCATTTGCCAATGCCTTATACTCTGCCTCAGTGCTAGACCTCGAGACCGTAGGTTGCTTCTTGGAACTCCAAGATATAAGATTGGGTCCAACAAATACAGCAAAGCCACTAGTAGAATGCCGGTCATCAACACAACCTGCCCAGTCTGCGTCGGTGAATATACTGACTCCAGTAAATCTGGACTTACGAATCTGTAATCCCGTGTCTAGCGTACCTTTGATATACCTCAGAATACGCTTAACTGCTTCCAATGAACCTGGGTAGGCTGAGACAGGAACTGGCACACTTTGTTCACGGCAAAGGAGATATCTTGATGGGTGAGTGTCAGATACTGCAGTGCTCCAACTACACTGCGGTACCTGAAAGAGTCATCGATACTCAGCAATGCTCCATTGTGACGCGAGAGGCTCTTGGATGTAGAAAGTGGAGTGGAAGTGGACTTGCAGTTCTCCATGTTGACGCGATGAAGAAGATCAAGTGCATAGTTCTTCTGTGTCAATGTCATGCCCCCCTGAATGAAAGGACGCTTCCAATCCAAGAAAGTACTCCAGCCTGCCCAAGTCTTTGATGGGAAAACTCACAGACAAGGACTACACAAGGCGATCCACCACATGAGGTGTAGAACCGGCAATCACAATATCATCAACATACACCAGCATGTAGATCTGAATAGCACCATGTGAAAATATGAACAAGGACGCATCCGCCTTGGAAGGAACAAAGCCAAGCTGTGAGAGACGCTGACTCAACCGAGCATACCAGGCACGCGGCGACTGTTTGAGCCCGTAGATGGACCTCTGGAGTTTGCAGACATGAGAGGGATGATGAGCATCCTCAAAGCCAGGGGGCTGCTGCATGTAGACATCTTCGGCCAAAAATCCGTGAAGAAAAGCATTACTCACATCAATTTGGCGAAGACACCACCCGCGGGAGACGGCGAGAGAGAGGACGAGACGAACCGTGGTAGGCTTCACCACGGGGCTGAAAGTATCTCCATAGTCTATCCCTTGTTGTTGAGTAAAACCACGAGCAATGAGGCGAGCTTTGTGCTTGTCAACAGAACCATCCGGACGATGTTTGGTCTTAAAGATCCACTTGCAACCCATAATATTAACACCAGGAGGCTGAGGCACCAACACCCATGTGTTTGTGTGACGAAGGGCAGGAAATTCCTCAGACATGGCGGCACGCCAAGCCAGTTCACCAAGAGCATCCCGATGAGAGGTGGGTGCGGCGAAGAATGCACGCCGATGAGTGTCGTACCGCACCGTACCATCCGTGTATGTCTTGGCCTTACGCGTATGATCGCGGTGATGGGTGACCATATTGTGCCCGGTAGCTGCATCACTAGTAGAAGGTGGCGGCGACGAAGGAGACCTGGCCGGTGGTGTCGCGGCTGAATGATCGTCGGCAACAGGCAACACGGGCCGGGGGGACGCGTCGGACTGGGCCGAAACAGGCGACGAGGGAGATCCAGGTGGAGACGGCAGCCCAGAGGATGCGGCTGGCGACTCGACGACAACCGAAGTAGGCGAGGCGGGCTAGGCCAACCCAGGCGAGGCGGGGAACGCAGCGGGCAACCCAGTCGTGCCTGCGGTCGCGCCAGTGGGCGAGGCAGACGGGACCGCGAACACGCCAGTGGGCGAGGCCGACAAGGCTGCCTCGGGAGGCGTGACATGCACGTCGGGGCCATGCACGTCGATCGCGCCGGTGGATACAGGTGCGACGGCGGGTTCCTGGGAAGAAATTAGAGCAGCATCTGCAGAAAACAAGTCAGGTGACAAATAGGACAGGTCGTATTTCCGCACATGGACATCCGAAACCGGTTCATTAGATGGAAAAGTGAGAGCATGCTCAATGGAGGCAATGTCAACCGAGACACCCGGGCTAGAGTAAGGGAAAACTGACTCGTCAAAAACAGCATCATGGGAGATGTAGATCCTACCCGAGGTGCAATCAAGACACTTATAGCCCTTATGCAGAGGGCTATAGCCAAGGAAGACACACATCTTCGAACGGAACTCCGTCTTGTGAGCATTATACTTGCGGAGACTAGGCCAGCAAGCACATCCAAAAATCCTGAGAGAGGAATAATTGGGTTGAACATGAAACAGGCGGAACAGAGGCGTGTCTTTGTTGAGAACCGGAGTGGGCATACGGTTGATGAGATAACACGCCGTAAGAAAGGCCTCATCCCAAAACCGGAGTGGGAGAGACGAGTGTGCTAGTAAGGCAAGACCGGTCTCGACCAAATGACGGTGTTTGCGCTCGGCAATACCGTTCTGCTGAGATGTATGTGGACACGACACACGGTGAGAGATGCCCGTGCATTGAAAATAGCGATGGAGCTTGTGGTATTCACCACCCCAGTCGGACTGAACAGCCTTGATTTTGCAATCCGAGAGGCGTTCGACATGAGCCTGAAAGTTATAGAAGACTTGCTCAACATCGGACTTATGTTTAAGCAAATAAATCCAAGTGAAGCGCGTGTAATCATCAACAAAACTGACATAATACTTGTACCCCCCC
>NC_041382.1:768685236-768699699 GCF_002162155.2 Triticum dicoccoides | reverse complement strand
CGAAGACGCAATAGCGGGACCCCAAACATCTAAATGTATTAATTCAAGAGGTATAGTAGTGACATGATAAGACGTGGAATACGGTAGCTGATGACTCTTAGCACGCTGACATGCATCACACACTAATGGTGAAGTATTTGAACTAGAGCAGGGAAGATCATGACTCCGAACAATGGAGGTGACCACATTATTTGTAGGGTGACCTAGACATTGATGCCATTGCGACGACGAAACACGGACACTGGATGAAGCATGGCGAGATGACGAAGCACGAGTAAAGGGAATCGGATAGACCCCCCCTCGACTGCTACCTTGAAGAATGACGCGCCTGGTTGCTTTGTCCTTAACAAAGAAAAACCGATGGTGAAATTCAACAAACACGTCATTATCACAAACAAGGCGATAGACAGAAAGAAGATGCTCTCTGATGTGTGGAACATGAAGGATGTTGCACAGTTTGAGAGATGAACCGAGTAAACGGGACTGACCAATGTGTGAAATAGACAAACCTGCACCATTGGCCACCTGAACCTGGTCCTTGCCATCATAGCACTCATGAACCTGGAGGCGTTCAAGATCACTCGTCAGGTGATCCGTAGCTCCGGTGTCCAGCACCCAAGGATAGTCGACGGTGTTGTTGGAGGCCGAGTTGGCGGAGCGAGAGTTGTGGTCCTGGTCATAACGCTTGCGGCAATCATCGGCCTCATGCCCCCAGTTTTTTGCAAATTTGACACCGGGGGCGCCAGCGGTTGTTGCGACGGCCACCCCCACCGTTGTTGCCGCCGTTACCCCCGCCACCTTGCCGACCATTGCCGGCGTAGGAGGAGTTGCGGTCGCGGCCACCGTTGGGGCCGCTGTTGCCGCCTTGATGGCTTGCCCGGGCTGGCCGTTGCCATCGGCCGGGCGACCCCCACCCTGGGAGGGGTAGTGCTCCGAGTAGGGAGCGCGTCCACCATGTCCGGAGGGGCTAGAGCGAGTCACGGCGTTAGCCGAGGAAGTCCACCCCTCCACCGCACTCTTCTGTGCCTGTAGCGCCTCGAAGGATAGAACCAATGAGTAAAAGCTGGAGTAGGGCATGGGTGCGTTACTCACACCCAAGGAGGCAGCGATGGAGTTGTAGGCGGAGCCGAGGCCGGTGAGGATGTGATCGATAAGCTCATCATCGCGGATCGGGGAGCCGGCGGCAGCCATAATGTCGGCAAGCGCCTTCATCTTGTGCATGTATTCCGCGGCGGAGAGATCGTCCTTCCTCAGCGACTAAAGTTGCCGCCGGATGTGACGGACGTTGGCGCGGCTCTGGGCGCCGAACATGGCGCCGACGGCTATCCACACCGCATGCGCCGACTTGTAGCCAATGAGTTGGCATGCAATATCCTCATCCATGGAGGTGAGAAGGAGCCCCTTGACGCGCTGATCTTGAACCCACACACTGGTGGTACTCCGGGTTGTCGACGGCTGTAGCAGCGTCGCCGGTGCCGACAACGAGTGTTTTGGCCGGTGCCACCTTGGTGCCATCGAGGTGTCCGTAGAGGTTGGCACCGGCAAGGACAGTGCTGGTGATGCCTCCCCAAAGCATGAAGTTGTGGCGACCGAGGCGGACGGAGATCGTCGAGACGGTGAGCGCGGCGGGAATCATGGCGACGAGGGACGAGACAAGGGCGCCGGCAGTTTGGCCGGTGGAGAGGGCAGAAGATGACATCGCTGCGGCGGCATGGAGAAGAGCGTCACGCGGCGGCTGCTGAGGCAAGATGCGGCGGCAGCGCGGAAGATGACACGCGCGGGAGCAGTGATCGGAAACGACGCATCGTATAGGCAAAGCTAGCTAGCTAGCAAGCAGCTGGATGGATTCCTCTGGCTGGATTAATCTCGTATGTGAAGTAGCAAGTGGAAGCGGCGGCTACGCGGAGAGAGGATCGGGCGGCGGTGCGAGGGACCTGCGGCGGCGGCCTGACCTAGCTGATACCAAGTTGAAACACTAGGTTTAGGGTTTTGCGTGGGTGGATAACATCCAGCCTCACGTCTCAATATATAGATGATCAGAATACAATTACATACGTATACAAATACGTGTACATGTACAATATGCTAGACCCTATTTTACAACTTGGGGAGGTGGGGCACCTCCACCTGGCTTGGGAGGCAAGCCTCCACCTGCTTGGCTTGGGGGGCAAGTCTCCTGAGGATTTTCCCTAGGGAAATCCAATCTGCTTGGCCGCCGCCCCCTAGGAGAAACCGTAGGGCGCCTCCCCCTCTCCCCTTGCCCCTATATATAGTGGAGGGGTGGGAGGGCAGCTACACCCCTTCCCTGGCGCAGCCCCTGCCTCCTCCAACTCTTCCTTCTCCTCCGTAGAGCTTGCCGAAGCCCTGCAGGAATACCACAAGCTCCACCACCACGCCGTCGTGCTGCTGGAGTTCTCCCTCAACTTCTCCTCTCCCCTTGCTGGATCAATAAGGAGGAGACGTCCCCGGGCTGTAAGTGTGTTGAACGGGGAGGCGCCGTCTGTTCGGCACTAGATCGGATCTTCCGCGATTTGAATCGCCGCGAGTACGACTCCATCAACCGCATTCTTGTAACGCTTCCGCTTAGCGATGTTCAAGGGTATGAAGATGCACTCCCTCTCTCTCGTTGCTAGTATCTCCTAGATTGATCTTGGTGACATGTAGGAAAATTTTGAATTATTGCTACGTTCCCCAATAGCAAGGGATAACGGGTACTTGTTGTGGGAGGACGCGAAGATGCGGTTGATAGTGAGTGGGGAGTTCCACCAAGAAATGCGGGAGTTCCTCCGCAGGCAAAAATGATCCAAGGGAAGTGACCATCTGGAAAGAAGAGAAGATGCTACTTGTCTGTACCACACGATCCTTCATGTGAGGAAGGCCTGAATATACCTACCCAGCAGACAAGTCTTTAGAAGATCCAACTACAGGAGTCAGAGTGGTAGTGTGGTAGATGTTGAAATCATTTGGACTCGACGGTCGTAAATCGAATGCAATCATATGTTCGATAGGTTTAGTCTGCAGTTTGTGCCATGCTAAATGTAAGTCACAGAAGGTAGTGGATTATTCTGTTGGGCAAATCAAAATCCGATGGACTGTACGTGATCCACTTCTCCAGTTTAGTTTTGCATGGAAGTTGCGTACAATTGTGATTAATCTGTGTCAGTCAGTTTGGAACTAGACAAGTTTGCAAAACCGCATTGAGACAAGATTGACAATTTTGATTTTCAGTAAGTTGGTTTATTATCTTTTTAACAAAATATGTCCACACTCTGGTGTGTAGAGTTAAAAATACAATGAGCGTTCAATTTGATGTTCAGGCATAGGACAATATGCATGTACCAAAGTTGAAATATGGCCTCACATTAAACGAGTGTTCAGTATAGAAAAGAATTTATATTAAAAAATGGTTTCAAATATTTGAACTAAAGTTCCACTTCTTTTTGTTCACAACATCGAATGGCTAGTTGTGTTGACACCAAAGGTATGGCAATGGTCGTCAACTCAACCATAGGAAAACCAAAACTGACCGTCATACAACTGAACCGGATGCAAAACTAGCCAACAAAACCGGTTAACATGGTTGGTAGCAAATCCTTCTCAGATGATTGTTTCCTTTTGTCATCCACATTATATTTGACTTTGCCTATAAATGTGTGTTTGGAAATCAGACTTATCCTTATAATATCCTATTTCGTATACAAAGAGGAAGAAACACTTGAATATTATTAGAGTAGTAATTGTCATTGGTGACGATGCAAAAGGAAAGAAACATGAAGAATCTTTAATCTACACATAAAAAAGATGGTCGATAAGTTTCCAATACCAACAATCGACCAACGGTGTGTTTCCTACCTATTTTGTATCAGTACACGCTTTCACAACCAACAACGGCTCCATTTTTAGATGGAAATACTCCTACGCACTAGGATTAGGCCTCAATAAATATTTACCTTTTTCATCCCTCAATCCATAAAATAGGTTGGGCCATGAAGGATACCAGTATATATATGCCCCCATACACGAGCATGTCATCCAAAGTTCATCGAGCAAACACACAAACACTGGACTACCACCGAACTTATCCCACAACTTTGTCAAGTCTTCTCTTTGAAATGGAGGGTGTTACAGTGTTGATTGTTGGTGCTGGGCCAGCAGGATTTGCAATGGCAGCATGCCTTAGCCAATTCTCAATTCCTTATGCCATCGTCGAGCGCGAGAGCTGTAGCGCGTCACTCTGGCGCAACCGCGCGTATGATCGCCTCAAGCTACATCTCGCAAAGGAGTTCTGTGAGTTGCCACACATGTCATACCCTATAGATGCACCGTACATACCAAAAACCTTGTTTGTGAAGTACTTGGATGTCCATGTTGAGTGTTTCAACATTCAACCAAAGTATCTCACCAGCGTGGAGTCATCCACATATGACAATGATGAAAAATGTTGGTCCATTATGGCAAAGGACATGTCAAAGTGCACCACAGTCAAGTTCATGGCGACGTTTCTTGTTGTGGCAAGTGGTGAGAATAGTGCAGAGAATATTCCAATGTTCCCTGGACTGGAAAACTTTCGAGGTGATGTTATCCACTCCTCAAGCTACAAGTCAGGCAAGAGCTACTCTGGCAAGAATGTATTGGTCATTGGATCTGGCAACTCCGGGATGGAAATTGCTTATGACCTTGCGACCCATGGTGCCAACACATCGGTTGGTATACGAAGCCCGGTACGTACATGCACTATATATTTTCATTGGATGCACTAACGCAAATTCTTAGTATAGTTATTAATAGAAGAGATGCAATTTTTAGTGTTATTACTAATAGGAAGTATTTCACATAGAAAAAGAGATGGACTGTTTTATATCACACACAAACAACTGAAAGACTAGAGGAACCACATGACAAAAATTTATTTCTTGAAAGAAGAAATTCTATTTTTATAATGCATACTTCAAAAGAGGTGTGACATGTTTTGTGGTTGCAGATTCATGTAATGACAAAGGAATTAATTCATTTGGGGATGGCACTTGCTCACCGTCTTCCATTGAATCTAGTGGATAAACTCCTTGTGATGGCAGCGTATTTAATATTTGGAGACCTGTCACAGCATGGAATCACAAGGCCAAAAATGGGTCCAATGCCCCTCAAATCAGAAACAGGACGATCTGCAGTAATTGATGTTGGGACTGTTGGATTGATCAAAAAAGGCATCATCAAAGTAAGTATATCCTTGACATGACATAAATTTATAACATATGTTGATTTGATATGCCAAGTTATCAATGTATTTTTTATCTCCTAAAGGTTCAAGGGAGCATTAGTAAGATCAAGGGCAACATAGTTAAATTTCAATGTAGTAAAAGAATGTCATTTGATGCAATTGTGTTTGCAACTGGATATAAAAGCACGGCAAATATGTGGCTCAAGGTAATATAGCTTGTGTTTGAACATGTCTGAGTTTGTTTTCTTGGTGTAACCATTATTAAATCTGCTAACAGGGTCTATGTGTTTTTAATCCAGAATGGTGAGAGCATGTTAAATAGCAACGGACTGACTATCCAAAAATATCCGAATCATTGGAAAGGTGGAAATGGGCTTTATTATGCTGGGTTGGCGAGGAGAGGATTAGCTAGTATTGCAACAGATGCCAAGAATATCGCTAATGACATCAAATCTGTGATGGACTCTATGTTCATTATATTTGAAGGCATAACAAGCAATCATTTGTTTTCTTTTTGGAGAAACACCAACATTGGATTTGTAAAAGTGTCAATGGGATATATAGAACATCATTTGAGTCAAGACAATAAGAAATCCTAAGTACCCTTTTTTACAATGTGAACTGACGGAATAAAGCATATATAATGGATGAGCTTCTCCCAGTTTTCTCTATCGCTTTTATCAACTGATGACTCTTTGGAATTTACTGACTTCCAAGACAAAATATACTCGAATGGCAAAGATTGCTAATGCCAAACTTGAATTAGCTAAAAGCAACTATAACCAGTAACTGAAATATGATCTTAACACGCTCGTGGATTGGTGGAGTGTACCTCTGTATTCTGTTTTCTCTTTTTTCAAAATAGAACATTTACCTCATGCATTGTTCGAGCAATCTTCAAATCATTCAAAAAATCTGAGGCATTATTCGGCCAGCCTCCTGGGTATGACATGATGGGCCGGCCCCTTAAGCAAGGAGAATAAGCAAGCATGCCCAGCAATGACGAGTGAGGCCTCCACAAGTCCACAAGTCCACAAAAACAAATCCCGCCAATCCGCCATCCTCCTTCCTCCTCTAGGGTTTTACTATGCAGTGCCGCCGTCTCCCTCCCCACCTCCGTCCCCCGCCGCCCCGCCTCCTACCCGGCAGACCACCACCGAGGCCCGAGCCAACGGCCATGACCGGCAAGAAGCACAAGTCCTCCAAGAAGCAGCCCAAGGGCAGCCGACGCTGACGCCGTGGCCGACGCGGGGAAGCGCCGTCGCTCCGGCGCCGCCAAGCGCCACCAGGCCGAGGAGGAGGAGTTCGTGCCCTCCTCCATCAGCGCCAAGATCCTCCGCGAGGCCCTCAAGCAGCAGCGGGAGCAACAGGAGGAGATCCTCCACGTACTATTCAGTCTTCGAATGGCACAAATTATTAATGTGTGCAACTACATGAGCTAGCTGACGTACTAATAAATCATTAAAAATATCTTGAACTGATTTAGAAACTTAAATCTAAAAGTTAGAACACCATATGACGGAAAACTACTATTTAGAACGTGAATTTGTGGTTACATATAAGAGATGCATTTTTCAGTATTATTACTAATAGAAAGTATTTCACATATATAAGAGATGGACTGTTTTATATCACGCACAAACGGAAAAACAACTAGAGGAACTACATGACAAAAAATAACAATTGAAAGAAGAAATTCTATGAAATTTTGCTCTATCAGGCATGCTTCAAAAGAGGCGTGACATGTCTTTTGGTTGCAGATTCATGTGATGATAAGAGAATTAATTTAGTTGGGCTGACACTTGCTCACTTTGTTTCACTAAATCTAGTGGGTGACCTCTTTGTGATGGTAGCGAATGTCATATTTGGAGATCGATCGAGGTATATGGCGTCACAAGGCCCAAAACCTAAAATGGTCGAATGACCCTCAAGTTAGAAACCAACCGACCCATAATGATTGAGTTGGGACAGTTGGATTAATAAACCCTTCACCCATCAAACCCTTCCAGCTCCTTGCGAATGGACGGTGCTTGGACACATTTCAAAACCTATACTCTAGTAGTCTGATTACCACTATACTTACATCTGGGTGCCGCTTATTTGCGCAGGACATGTTTGACCAATGTTGTGACCATGCAAGGGATAACGGGTACTTGTTGTGGGAGGACGCAAAGAAGATGCGGTTGATAGTGAGTGGGTTGTTCCTCCGCAGGCAAAAATGATCCAAGGGAAATGACCATCACTAGTAGAAAACAGGGCTTTGGTCCAGGCCGGGTCAGCCCATTAGTCCCAGTTCAGTCCAGAACCGGGACCAATGGGGGCATTGGTCCCGGTTCGTGAGCCCAGGGGGGCCGGCCGGGCCATGTGAGCCATTGGTCCCGGTTGGTGGTATGAACCGGGACCAATGGGCCTCGCTCCTGGCCCACCACCATTGGTCCCGGTTGGTGGCTTGAACCGGGACCAAGTCTCCCCTTTAGTCCCGGTTCATGCCACCAACCGGGACCAATGAAGTGCCTATATATACCCCCTCGTGTGAGAGCAGAGCACACTGCTCTGTTTTTTTCTGGCCGAGGGGGAGAGGGCTTGGTGGTGCTCTAGCTCACCTCCTATGCACACAAGGTGTTCGATGGAATGCCCTAGCAACACTACTTAAGCTTTCTCCTCTCCAAGCTCGACCTCCAAGCTCCATTTTCCACAATATTTGTCTAGGTTTAGCGGCCCGTCACGCCCCGTCCCCGTCTTCACCGCCGTCGATCACCCGCGCCGAGCTCATCGCCGGCACCACTGTGGTGAGCCTCTTGTTCTTATGTTCTATCTGAAAGGAAAAATATTCTTACTTGTATGTTTACATAGATACTTGTATTATTTTCTTACTTTTATTATTGCATCTTATATAGTGCGATGGTTTTGGTATCCGCCCCCGTCGGCCCTCGTCATGTCTATGATTCGGATGTGGTATATATATTATCTTTATAACTATTGTTTCATTTATTGTTTATGAAAATTATGCCGACCAACGTGACATAGATTTTATTTATGTAGGATGTATGTGAATTGGAAATGCCAACCGACCCTATTGTCGAGAGGTTAAATTTAGTTGAAGAAGAAAACAATTTGTTGAAGGAAAAAATAAAAAAAATTGAGGAGGAGAAGATGATATTGGAGTTGCATGTTGCGGATGTCGTCTATGATCACAAGATCAAGATGGATGCAATGCGCTTGAAGATTAGAAAGATTAGAAAATATGCCATTCATACCGAGGCTTGGTATCATTATGCCGTTGGATCAATTGTTACCTTGGTTGCGATTATGATCGCATTTGTTTTCGCATTGAAATGTTTTACATAGTTTCAATGTATGGTTTAATTAATTAGATGCTCTGGAGAGCTATATGTTGTTAGATGAGAACTATGTATGCACTTTGGTTTTAATGTGATGATGAACTACTATTAATTTGGACACTGAATTATATATAATGCACGCAGATGAACCGGCAATGGATGTACGGTGACAGACACACCTGTGAGTACATTAAGGGCGTGCATGAGTTTCTCAATGCGGCTGAGGCAAACAAGCAGAATGGTTTTATGTGTTGTCCATGCACTGAATGTGGGAATACGAGGTCTTACTCTAACCGGAAAATCCTTCACTCCCACCTGCTTTACAAGGGTTTCATGCCACACTATAATGTTTGGACGAGGCATGGAGAAATAGGGGTTATGATGGAAGACGGCGAAGAAGAAGAGTACGATGACAACTATGTGCCCCCTGACCACGGTGATGCTGCAACGGGGGGAGCTGGTGAAGATCAAGAGGAACCAGACGATGTGCCCAATGATGCTGCAACGGGTGAAGCTGCTGAAGATCAAGAGGAACCAGACAATGTGCCCGATGATGATGATCTCCGCCAGGTCATTGTCGATGCAAGGACGCAATGTGAAAGTCAAAAGGAGAAGCTGAAGTTCTATCACATGTTAGAGGATCACAAAAAAGGGTTGTAACCCAATTGTGAAGATGGCAACACAAAGCTCGGTACCGTACTGGAATTGCTGCAGTGGAAGGCAGAGAATATTGTGGCTGACAAAGGATTTGAGAAGCTACTGAAAATATTGAAGAAGAAGCTTCCAAAGGATAACGAATTGCCCGACAGTACATACACAACAAAGAAGGTCGTATGCCCTCTAGGATTGGAGGTGGAGAAGATACATGCATGCCCTAATGACTGCATCCTCTACCATGGTGCATACAAGGATCTGAACGCATGCCCGGTATGCGGTGCATTGCGGTATAAGATCAGACGAGATGACCCTGGTGATGTTGACGGCGAGCCCCCCAGGAAGAGGGTTCCTGC
Source organism: Triticum dicoccoides (assembly GCF_002162155.2). NCBI lineage: Eukaryota > Viridiplantae > Streptophyta > Magnoliopsida > Poales > Poaceae > Triticum > Triticum dicoccoides. Next base: position 768,690,130 of record NC_041382.1, on the reverse strand, counting down.
GAAGGTGATGTGGTATGCTCCTATAATACCACGGTTGAAACGTCTGTTCAGAAATGAAGAGCATGCCAAGTTGATGCGATGGCACAGTGAGAACCAAAAGAAAGATGGGAAGTTGAGAGCACCCGCTGACGGGTCGCAGTGGAGAAAAATCGAGAGAAAGTACTGGGATGAGTTTCAAAGGACCCAAGGAATGTATGGTTTGTGTTAAGCGCGGATGGCATTAATCCTTTCGGGGAGCAGAGGAGCAATCACAGCACCTGGCCCGTGACTCTATGTATGTATAACCTTCCTCCTTGGATGTGCATAAAGCGGAAGTTCATTATGATGCCAGTTCTCATCCAAGGCCCTAAGCAACCCGGCAACGACATTGATGTGTACCTAAGGCCATTAGTTGAAGAACTTTTACAGTTGTGGAATGGAAACGGTGTACGTACGTGGGATGAGCACAGACAAGATGAATTTAACCTTAAGGCGTTGCTGTTCGTGACCATCAACGATTGGCCCGCTCTCAGTAACCTTTCAGGACAGACAAACAAAGGATACCATTCATGCACGCACTGTTTAGATGACACTGAAAGTATATACCTGGACAAATGCAGGAAGAATGTGTACCTGGGCCATCGTCAATTTCTTCCGACCAACCATCAATGTCGAAAGAAAGGCAAGCATTTCAAAGGCGAGGCAGATCACCGAAAGAAGCCCGCCATGCGTAGCGGTGATCACGTACTTGCTATGGTCAATGATTTACACTACGTAATCTTTGGAAAGGGTCCCGGTGGAATAGCTGTTCCGAATGACGCTGAGGGACACGCACCCATGTGGAAGAATAAATCTATATTTTGGGACCTACCCTACTGGAAAGACCTAGAGGTCCGCTCCTCAATCGACGTGATGCACCTGACGAAGAACCTTTGCGTGAACCTGCTAGGCTTCTTGGGCGTGTATGGGAAGACAAAAGATGCACCTGAGGCACGGGAGGACCTGCAGTGTTTGCACGAAAAAGACGGCATGCCTCCGAAGCAGTATAAAGGTCCTGCCAGCTACGCTCTTACGAAAGAAGAGAAAGAAATCTTCTTTGAATGCCTGCTCAGTATGAAGGTCACGACTGGCTTCTCGTCGAATATAAAGGGAATAATAAATATGCTAGAGAAAAAGTTTCAGAACCTAAAGTCTCATGACTGCAACATGATTATGACGCAACTGCTTCCAGTTGCATTGAGGGGGCTTCTACCGGAAAACGTTCGATTAGCCATTGTGAAGCTATGTGCATTCCTCAATGCAATCTCTCAGATGGTGATCGATCCAGAAATCGTACCAAGGCTAAGGAGTGATGTGGCGCAATGTCTTGTCAGTTTCAAGCTGGTGTTCCCACCATCCTTCTTCAATATCATGATGCACGTCCTAGTTCATCTAGTTGACGAGATTGTCATCCTGGGGCCCGTATTTCTACAGAATATGTTCCCCTTTGAGAGGATCATGGGAGTCCTAAAGAAATATGTCCGTAACCGTGCTAGGCCAGAAGGAAGCATCTCCATGGGCCATCAAACAGAGGATGTTATCGGGGTTTTGTGTTGACTTCATTCCTAGCCTTAAGAAGATAGGTCTCCCTAAATCTTGGTATGAGGGGAGACTGACTGGAAAAGGCACTCTTGGAAGAGACTCAATAATATGCAGGGACGGATATCTTGGTCTCAAGCACACTACACAGTTCTACAGAACTCTACCTTGGTGACCCCGTATGTCGATGAACACAAGAACAGTCTACGCTCCAAACACCCGGAGCAGTGTGACGACTGGATTACATGTGAACACATCAGGACTTTCAGCAGTTGGTTGGAAACACGTCTCAGAGGTGACAACACTATTTGTGATGAGTTGTACTTGTTGTCCAGGGGACCATCTTTGACTGTATTGACTTGCAAAGGATACGAGATAAATGGGAATACATTTTAGACGATTGCCCAAGATCAAAAGAGCACCAACCAAAACAGCGGTGTACGCTTTGATGCAGCAACCGAGAGCGGAAAGAACATATATTATGGTTACATAGTGGAAATATGGGAACTTGACTACGGACCTGATTTTAAGGTCCCTTTGTTTAAGTGCAAATGGGTCAATCTGTCAGGCGGCGGGGTACAGGTAGACCCACAGTACGGAATGACAACAGTGGATCTTAAAAATCTTGGGTACACTGACGAACCATTCGTCCTAGCCAATGATGTGGCACAGGTTATCTATGTGAAGGACATGTCTACCAAACTGAGAAAAAGAAAAGATAAGGAAGCGAATACATCATACGATGAGCCAAAGCGCCACATAGTTTTTTCAGGAAAAAGGGACATCCTGGGAGTGGACGGCAAGACAGACATGTCTGAAGATTATGAAAAGTTTCATGAAATTCCTCCCTTCAATGTCAAGGCTGACCCAAGCATCCTGATAAACATTGAAGATTATCCATGGTTACGGCGCAATAAGAAAATGACACAAGCGAAGAAAAAGTGAAGACTTTCTCCCACAACTATTATGATGATACCATGCCAACTTTCTAACACACGAACATGCTACCATTGTCCGTTTTGTACATGCACATGCTATGTGGGTGAAATTATGATACCATGTCAACTTTCAACTTTTTCAGAGTTCATTTGAAATGCTTTAATGTCTTATGGTTCGGCCCTCGTAATACCATGACCCTTAGTCCCTGGCCCATGCCAACTTTCAACTTTCAACTTTCTAAAACTAATGGCACTAACAGAAAGTTTATAATTTTGCTCCTCGCCCCTAGCCCATGACCATTAGTCCCGGTTTGTGCCACAAATCGGGACTAAAGGGTTGGTCCTCGTTGCGGGCAGAGTTTAGTCCCACCTCACCAACCGAAGGGGGCTCACACCGGTTTATAAGCCCTACCCTCTCTGCCTTGTTGAGCTCCTCTCAAAGTGAAAATATATGCCCTAATAGAGAAAAGTCTAACCTAAATTCATAGTGAATTTCTCTGAAATTCATACAAATTTACTATGAATTTAGGTTGAATTTTCTCTATAAGCGCATCTATTCTCATTTTTTTAGTAAGTTAATCACAAACTTGTGATTCACACAAACTTCAAAGAATTCAAATTTTAACTATTCAAATTTGAAAACTAATGGCACTAACAGAAAGTTTAAAATTTTTCTAAAACTAATGGCACTAACAGAAAGTTTATAATTTTGCTAACCTAAAAGCAAACAGAATTAAAAATTAAAGCAAAAACAAAAGAAAATAAATAATGCAAAAAACAAATCAAAAAAATAGGAAAAAACTATTTTTATAGTAAAGTTAATCACAAAATAAAATAAATAAAGCAACAAAGAAAACAAAAAAACAAAAAAGTGTTTTCAAATTTGAAAACTAATGGCATTAACAAAAAGTTTATAATTTTTCTAAAACTAAAAGCAATAAGAATAAAAAAATAAAGCAAAAAACAAAAGAAAATAAATAAAGCAACAAAAAAACAAAAAAATTGCCACCTATTGGGCCCCCACGGCCTGAATACGACTAGAAACCCATCCAAGGGCCAGGATTCAGGCCCGCGGGAGGCCCAGTAGGCCCACAAGCATATCAGTGACAATTAGGCCCGTAAGCCTGCAATGGAGAGGAGCTCGAGAGGGGTGCGGCAGTGGGGCTTATAAACCACTACGCACCCCTCTCAACTAGCGAGGTGGGACTAAACTTTCAACGCAACAGCCGCACAAGGCTTTGGTCCCGGTTGGTGGCACCAACCGGGACTAAAGGGGGGGCATTGGTCACGGTTTGTGGCGCAAACCGTGACCAATGCCCCCCATTAGTCCCAGTTGGTGCCACCAACCGAGACCAAAGGCTGCCGCTTCCCGCCCTTTGGGCTGCTGAAAAGAGGCCTTTGGTCTCGGTTGGTGGCACCAACCGAGACTAATGCCCACCTTTAGTCCCGGTTGCTGCCACGAACCGGGACTAAAGGCTCTGCTATATAAGTCCACACTTAGGAAATTTTCGTCAACTACTCCATTCCCCATCACCGACGCTGCCAGGCTGCTCGTCCTCCTCGTCGCCGTCACCACGCCCTGCCCCATCCCTGCGTGCTTGTCGTTGCCGCGCCCTGCCCCGTCGCCGTCGCCGCGCCCTGTTGCTGTCATCGTCGTCGCGCCCTCTTGCCCGTCGCCGGCCGCCCTGCCCCGAGCCCGCTGCCATCCGCCCTGCCCCGAGCCCCGCCTCCTCGTCCCCATCGCCATGTGCCGCCCCGAGCCCGCCGTCGTCCCCGTCGACGTGTGCCACCCCGAGCCCATTGTCCCCGTCACCGCGTGCCGCCCCGCGCACACCGTCCCCGTCGCCGGCATCCCCGAGCATGTCGTCCTCCTTCCCTTCGCTGGCCTCCTCTCCCCATCGCCGCCCGCCCCCAGTGAGCTCCCCCCTTTCCCATCCCCGTCGCCGACGACGCCACCCATTGCCACCGCTGCTCTCTGTTTATGGATATGGCTATATATGCATGTGTTTCTCTGTGTATATATGTTCATATATGCAAAAGTTACATTTTTAGAAAATCATCTATATATGTTCATATATGGAAAAGTTCTATATGAATGTGGCTATATGTATGTTCATGGAAAATAATTTTGCTCGATGATCTTTTTGTTCACGATGTTCATATAATTTTTTCATGTATGTATAAATGTCGATATGAATTGTACCTATGATGTTTTTTATGCATAGATGAATATGCATGTGGCTATGTATGTGTATGTGGCTATATGAATATGCAAATAAGAGGAGATGAAGAAGATTTTCTTATTCGTGGGTGTGTCGAGAGGGTCATCGATAACTTTAGTGCATTTTAGGTTATTTTCATTTTAGGTCATTTTATGTCGTGGGTGTGTCGAGAGGGCG
>NC_041382.1:768679072-768684967 GCF_002162155.2 Triticum dicoccoides | reverse complement strand
TCTTCTCCTCTATTCTTTCTCCTCCTCTATTCTTTCTTCTCTTCTTTTTTCTTCTTCTTCCTATATGTATTAGTTTTTTTATTTAGGTTGTTAATTAGTAGATATTAATTTTGTTCATATATGTATGGATGCATGTGATATGTATGTATGTATGTATGTATCGGGTATGTCGTTGTCGATATACCCCCTACTCGATAACTTCGACATGAAGGGGTCGAGATGGGGTCTAGGGTCGCTGAGGGGTCGAGGGTCGTCGAACATGAGAGGAAGAAGAGGATAAAAAAAGAAGAGGAAGAAGAAAAGAAGAGGAGAAGAAAGAATAGAGGAGAAGATCTCCTCTATTCTTTCATCTCCTCTCTTTTTTCTTCTTCTTCCTCTTTTTTTTATCAGGAACGAGGGTCGTCGAGGGTCGCCGAGCGGTAGAGGAAACCCTAAATAGCAAGTATCATCGGTGTGAGATAGATGTGGCCGTCGGTGTCGGACACTACATCCACGTCCCACAAGTGACGCAGGCTTCGACGTCCCACAAGGGACGTGGATGTAGTGTCCGACACTGACGGCCACAAGTATCTCACACCCACGATACTTGCTATTTAGGGTTTCCTCTACCGCTCGGTGACCCTCGACGACCCTCATTCCCGATAAAAAAAGAGGAAGAAGAAGAAAAAAAGAGGAGAAGAAAGAATAGTGGAGTTCTTACTCCTCTATTCTTTCTTCTCCTCTTTTTTTCTTCTTCCTCTTCTTTTTTTATCCTTGAAGCGTTGTCCAGGCCACCCCAAACCCTAGAGAAGCAGCGTCGAGGCCACCCCAAACCCTAGAGAAGCAGCATCGAGGCCACCCCAAACCCTAGAGAAGCAGTGTCGATGCCACTAATTAATATTAGTTCTACGTTTGCCACTAATATATCCATCTGTCATGTTTGAATAATAATTGCCTTGTTGTCAATATTTGTAGAAACTATGGACACCGCCCGAGACGAACTACAAGAAGAGTTGTTGGGGGACATAATCGCACGAGGAAGTGATGCCGTCTGCTCGTTGTTTCTCAACGACACCGATGGTATGGAAGCAGCTGGCTATGATTATGATGGCTCCGATGACCTAATGCCGGTGCAAGAAGGAGACCGTGAGGACGGCTCCGGTGACCCAATGCCGGTGCAAGAAGGAGACCGTGATGACTTCTCCGGTGACCGAACCAAGTCCGGCCAGGTATATATATTAGTTAAGCTTCTACTGACTAGCTAATTGATGCATTCATTGTTTTGGTATGTACACATATTAATTAAGTCTTTGTTCTTTATCCTAGCCCTCCGGATCGAGCACAACTTCGGTAAAGAGACGAGGCCCGAAGAAAAAGTTGAGCTCGGATGAAAAGTTTGAGATCATAGCAATCGCGCCCGACGGCCAACCGATTGAACCCCTCCGGACAAAGAGCGCATTTGTTGCTCAGTGCGGGGTTTTGGTTAGGGACAAGATCCCGATCAGCATCCAGCAATGGTTAAAGTCGGCTACAGAAGACCCTGAGGTGTCTTATGTCAATGATATGCAGAAAAATGATCTTTGGACTGAGCTGAAGTCAAATTTCACCCTACCGCCAGAGGATGATCCAGAGAAGCCAGTTAAAGAGCAATTAATCAAGTCTTTTGCTCTTAAGAGGATGGCAGAACTATTCAGGAGGTGGAAGAAAGAGCTGAATAAGTTTGTCGAAAATAATGAGACACCAGAATTCAAGGGCAGATATGAGCAGGTCAAAGATCACTGGCCCGCATTTGTGGCCCACAAGACATCGAAAAAGAGTAAGAAGATGTCGGCGACAAACAAGCAAAATGCTGCGAAGAAGAAGCATCACCATCGCACGGGGTCAGGTGGCTACCTCATAGCCCGGCCTAAGTGGGCCAAGATTGAGAATGATCTGGTTGATAAAGGGATCGAACCAGAGACAATTAACTGGCCAGACCGTTGCCGGACTTGGTTCTTCGGGGCTGGCGGAACCTTGGACCCTGTAAGAGGGAAGTGCATTTGGACGAATGATCAAATGGACATACCAGTCAGGAAGCTTCAGCAGTATATCGAAGCAGTGCAGCAAGGGACGTTCTTTCCAGACAGAGAGAACGACGAGCTCACAATGGCCCTCGGGAATCCTGAGCACCCTGGAAGGACACGAGGCACGCTAGGCTCCATTCCGTGGAAGGTTGGGTTTCCGGACGCAGGCGGTTACAAATCCTAGGAGAGGAGGAAAAAATTGCAGTAGACCCAAATGCAGGCACTGCAAGCAAGGGTACAAGCGATAGAGGAACGAGAAGCAAATCGCAGCAAACGTACTGCTGAAGCTTCCCCTGAAGCTACCCCGCCATCTCAGCGGAGAAGCAGCGTGGCTTCCACCGAGTTGCTTCAGCCGGAGCATGCCTTGACGGCTCCTGCCAGCTATCCCGTGGATGCTATCACGGAGTCTCAAAATTGCCACCTTATGACGCAAGGGATGAATTTGAAGGTCAAGGCGGCTGTTGGCTCTGTTTATCCTACTGAACCCGGCGCAACTTTTCACTGCCAGCCGATTCCAGAAGGATATGCTAGGGTGATGGTGGATGAAATAACGGAGGGATTTAAGGACCTCCAGCTTGACCACCCTACCGGTGAAGGGGAGACTAGGCTGGGGTCTGCTCTGAAGACTCCATGCCTATGGCGGAAGGAGCTCATCAACCTTCCGAACTGGACGCCTCCGCCTCCTCCTCCTCCTCCGGCAAGTCAGGGCACTCTGCCTCCTCCACCGCCTCCTCCTCCGGCGAGTCAGGGCACTCCGCCTCCTCCACCGCCTCCTCCTCCGGCGAGTGACGATCAGGGCACTCGACCGGCTCCTTCTCCGCCGCGTGGCGGCACTCCGCCTCCTTCTCCGCCTGCGCCGACGCGCCCGAGCAGCCAGCCTCCTCCTTCTCCGCCTCGTCAGCAAGGGCAAAAGAGACCTGCCGCCGCTCCGGCTTCTCCGGCGCGTCGTAGTCCTTCTCCTCCGCCTCGTAAGCAAGTAAAGAAGACAACCGCTCTGTCTGCTCTGCCGGCGTCTAGCAGTACAGCCAGAGGCGGGAGGAAATACAGATTCGGTCCTTCTCTGACGACTCCATAGAAGTTACCATACGAGAGGACCCCGGAGGAGAACGCCGAGATCGCACGAGAAGAAGTGAGGAATTACTTTGAAGGGGTGAAAGCAAAGAAACATCCACCTCCGGAGGAGAAGGTAGATCCGGTGAAAGCGAAGCGCACTCTGGCTGCGCTGACAAAACCACCCAAGTCTCCGCCGAAAGGAAACTATGAGCGCATTATTGGAAAGGAATTTGCCGAAGCGGAGCGGTCGGGAAGTACTGTCAGTGATCAAAGGATGAAAGAACGACGAGATGGGAAACAAATTGCCCAGCTCGGCGAACAAGCGAAGCAATCGTGCCCCCCGCTCAAGGTACCTAGCGACAACGTCGCTAATGATCCGAGGATGGTGCCCGATTATAGCAATCTTGGCGATTACCTTCCCGACGATGTACATTATGATTTCATGGAGGTGCAGATACAAATATACGAGTACGGGAAGCCTCTCGTCAAAGATGAAATATCTCTATCAATGATGATGCGAAGATTGCATGATTGGTACTTCAAAATCTGCAAAGACTCTGGGGGGAGGAGTACTTTGTATTTGAAAGTTAAAAAGGAGCATGACCTCATTGGAATTGAACTATTGCCTGTTCCATTTGAGGACTTCTTTCAGTTTTTCAGTAAATTGGCCCTCGATAAAACAACGGTCACCTGCTACTGTCTGTAAGTAGTACTACTTCTGTCATTAAGTCTCTCTATATAGCTCAGCTCTTTCATTGCATGTATTTATAATCATCCTCACTATATTATGCAGATTGAAGATCGCCGAATTGAAGAAAAGACAAGTCGGTGATATTGGGTTCATTAACACATATCTCAGATGCAACTCAGGTTAAATTTCATGCCGCAGATACCGAGGCCAACTTGCTACGATCGTTGGTAATAAATGAAAAAAAAGATATAATACTCTTTCCTTACAACTTCAAGTGAGTGTTACTGTCTTGTGCATATTCGGTTTCCCTTATATATTAGTCAAGGTTATAGTAATGTAATTGATGAGTTATGCATGCGTGTGCAGTTACCACTATATTCTCCTAGAGATTAAGCTTGAGCAGGGACTAGTAACCGTCTTAGACTCAAAACGAAAAGATGCCCAGGACTATGCGGACATGACTCAAATGCTCGAGAAGTAAGTTAAATTGATCATTATCCACCATATCAGCAACTTTGTTCATTTCCTGATATATCAAGTAATTGTTTTCTTTGTCTGGCAGGGTTTGGAAAAAATTCTCCAAAAAAGCTCCAGGACTCCCGAAGAAGCTGCAATTTAGACACCCGAAAGTAAGTACTATAGTAGAATGTTCCGCGCATCTCCTATTGATTCAAGCGCTAGTTTCATCAATACCATTTGGCATTCTTGCTTATCAGTTTGATTGACCTCTATTTCTTGTAAAGTGGTTGTGGCAGGAACAAGGGAATGATTTCTGTGGATACTATGTTTGCGAGTCCATCCGCCACACGACTTGTGAGCGGGGCTACACTGACGAACAATATGAAGTACGTAAATAACAACATTCACAATTTTATTTTATTACCATCATTTGTGTTGAGTTTCATTCATTCATATATATATGTATTGACCCCTTCTTCAAATTAGATGTTTCGGAAGCGGGATGAACTCCTAGCACCAGCTCGCGTGCGAGCAATTCAAGAGGAATTGGTGGCATTCTTTCTTGACCACGTGATCGCTGAAGACGGAGAATACTATGTGGACCATGAGTCCGTATGATTATATTTGTAAGAGATAATTATTGTATATATGTAGCCGGTAGTGTCGGATAGATATAGGAGAACTTGTTGTTCGACCAATCTCTCGGAGAAGGAGAGGTGGTCGATATCACTTCTCTCTGTATGCATATATGTTCATGACGATCTTCTGTTTCCTTTGTTTGCTTACTAGCTAGCTAGCATCTCTAGTCCTCTCTATATGTATGTATAGTACGTAGCATCGACCAAGCACGGACATAAGAGAGGACACTTCTCTCTATTAATTATAGCTAGTTAACACAATATATGAAACACCTAAATTAACCCCCCAAAACCCCCAAATCCCCACCCCTTTCAAAAAAAACAAAAACCACAGCCATAGAAATGCTAACGCGTGGATGCCTATTGGTCCCGGTTGGTGCCACCAACCGGGACCAAAGGGTCTCCTGCCTGGGCTCCACGCACAGGCCACGTGGAGGCCCATCTGTCCCGGTTCTGGATTGAACCGGGACTAAAGGGACAGGGCATTAGTACCGACCCTTTAGTCCCGGTGTAACGCCCGGATAATCATGCTACAGTAAACTCACGTTGATGGTGCCACGTCACCTCTATCACTGTAGTTAATCTCGGGTTAAATCAAAACGGTTTCGAAATTCAATTCAAAATTATGATGGCAATAAAAGTTTTCAAAAAAATCAAACTAAAATGTTCGGGGGTTGTCAAATATTACAAGGTTAATTATGGTAGGGTGCACACATTTTTATAAAGTGTCTGAATATTTTAAAATGAATTAAAACAGAAAAGGAAAAATAAGAAAAGGAAAATAAACCTAATAACTACAGGGGGAAAACCCTCTGGCCAACTGGGCCAAACGGCCCAGCCGACCGGCCCATTGGCCCATCCGCCCCCCACTCCCATAAGCCCCCCGGGCGGCGAAACCCTAGCCGACGCCCCCCCCCACTCCCCCTCGATCCCCTTCTCCTCCCTCACCGATCCGGATCGGGATCGGCCCCGATCCCGTTGACCCCGACGCCGGGACCACATCGCCGGACGG
>NC_041382.1:768671810-768678684 GCF_002162155.2 Triticum dicoccoides | reverse complement strand
CGAGGGCCGCCGTCGCCGCCACGCCAGATTGCGCACTGCCGCACCCCACGCCTCCCTCTCGCCCCGTCCCTGGCCACGCCCCCTGCGCCCCTTAGCCCCGTTCCCGTACCCCGCGCGAAGCGCCTCGCCGCCGATGAGCTCGATGCGCTCAACTCCGGCCACCCCCGCGCCAACCACGGCCACCATCGGACGCGGCGCACCGCGCCCGTCCCGTAGAGCCCCCAGACACCCTCAGCCGTGCCCTGTGGCGCGTTTCCGGTGAGGTCACGTGCCGCGCCGCCGTCCTGGAGGTCGCCGCCGGCGCGTCAACGCCGCCCGCCGACGTGGCCGGCCTGGGGCCACCGCGTGGGTCACTGACCCGTGGGCCCCCAAGGGCCCGGCCGTCCTGTTGAACCGGTCAACGCTGACGTGGCCGCCCCCTGTGTCTATGACATGTGGGTCCCGAATGAATAAGCAAATTAAAATAAGTATAATTAATAAAAATAAAAATGGTTTAACAAATTAACTATTAATTAATTAATTAAGTAATTAATTAAGTTAATTAATCCGGTTTAATTAATTTAATTAACTAGTTAATTTTAATAAAACTGTAATTAGGATTAAACTAAACCCTAATTAAACCTAACAGTGTATGACAGGTGGGTCCCGCGGGACCCACATGTCAGGTTGACCAGGTCAAACGGTCAACGCTGACTGCAGACGTCAGCACGACGTCATGCTGACGTCATAAATCCATTTTCGAATTAAATAAATAATTAATTAAATTTCAGAAATTAATAAAATCTTTAGAAAATCATATCTTTTAATTCGTAACTCGGATTAAAATATTTTCAACATGAAAGTTGCTCAGAACGACGAGACGAACCCGGATACGTAGCCCGTTCGTCCACCACACACCCCTAACATATCAAACCCGCAACTTTCCCCCTCCGGTTCATCTGTCAGAAAACACGGAACACCGGGAATACTTTCCCGGATGTTTTCCCCCCTTCACCGGTATCACCTACTACCGCGTTAGGGCACACCGAACACCGCGTATTGCCTTGATATATTTTGTGGTGCTTTGTTTGCTCTGTATTCATTATTTTTTCCCCCTCTTCTCTCTGGTAGACTACGAGACCGATGCTGCTGCTGACCAGTTCGACTACGGAGTTGACGACCCCTCTCTCTTGCCAGAGCAACCAGGCAAGCCCCCCCTTTGATCACCAGATATCACCTACTCTTCTCTATACTGCTTGCATTAGAGTAGTGTAGCATGTTATTGCTTTCCGTTAATCCTATTCTGATGCATAGCCTGTCATTGCTGCTACAGTCATTGATACCTTACCCGCAATCCTAAATGCTTAGTATAGGATGCTAGTGTTCCATCAGTGACCCTACACTCTTGTCCGTCTGCCATGCTATACTACTGGGTTGTGATCACTTCGGGAGGTGATCACGGGCATACACTATATACTTTACACTGTTACATTACTGGTGATACTGTTTGGAGATGGGGGCTGAAGGGACAGGTGGCTCCATCCAGGTAGTGGTGGGCCTGAGTTCCCGACGGCCCCCGACTGTTACTTTGTGGCGGAGCGACAGGGCAGGTTGAGACCACCTAGGAGACAGGTGGGCCTGGCCTTGTTCGGCATTCGCGGATACTTAACACGCTTAACGAGATCTTGGTATTTGATCTGAGTCTGGCTACTGGCCTATACGCACTAACCATCTACGCGGGAGTAGTTATCGGTATCCCGGCGTCGTGGTATCAGCCGAAGCTCTTCAGACGTCAGCGACGGAGCGGCGCGCGCCGGATTGGAACGTAAGCCTGCTCTTGTATTAAGGGGGCTAGTTCTGCTTCCGGCCGCCCACGCAACGTGCAGGTGTGCTATGGGCGATGGGCCCAGACCCCTGTGCGCTTAGGTTTAGACCGGCGTGCTGGCCTCTCTGTTTTGCCTAGGTGGGGCTACGACGTGTTGATCTTCCGCGGCCGGGCATGACCCAGGAAAGTGTGTCCGGCCAAATGGGATCAAGCATGTTGGGTTATGTGGTGCACCCCTGCAGGGAAGTAAATCTATTCGAATAGCCGTGATCTTCGGTAACAGGACGACTTGGAGTTGTACCTTGACCTTATGACAACTAGAACCGGATACTCAATAAAACACACCCTTCCAAGTGCCAGATACAACCGGTGGTCGCTCTCTCTCAGGGATACGAGGAGGGGATCACCGGGTAGGATTATGCTATGCGATGCTACTGGAGATGCTACTTGGAGATGCTACTTGGAGATGCTACTTGGAGGACTTCAATCTACTCTCTTCTACTTGCTGCAAGTCGAAGGCTGACAGAAGCGTAGTCTTCGATAGGACTAGCTATCCCCCTCTTATTCTGGCATTCTGCAGTTCAGTCCACCGATATGGCCTCCTTACACATATACCCATGCATATGTAGTGTAGTTCCTTGCTTGCGAGTACTTTGGATGAGTACTCACGGTTGCTTTCTCCCCCCTTTTTCCCCTTTCCTTTCTTTCTGGTTGTCGCAACCAGATGCTGGAGTCCAGGAGCCAGACACCACCATCGACGACGACCCCTACTACACTGGAGGTGCCTACTATTACGTGCTGCCCGCTGATGACGACCTGGAGTAGTTTAGGAGGATCCCAGGGAGGAGGCCTGCGCCTCTTTCGATCTGTATCCCAGTTTGTGCTAGCCTTCTTAAGGCAAACTTGTTTAACTTATGTCTGTACTCAGATATTGTTGCTTCCGCTGACTCGTCTATGATCGAGCACTTGTATTCGAGCCCTCGAGGCCCCTGGCTTGTATTATGATGCTTGTATGACTTATTTATGTTTTAGAGTTGTGTTGTGATATCTTCCCGTGAGTCCCTGATCTTGATCGTACACGTTTGCGTGCATGATTAGTGTACGATTGAATCGGGTGCGTCACAAGTTGGTATCATAGCCAACTGCCTGTAGGAATCCCCCTTTCCAACTCCTTGGCCGAAGTCGAGTCTAGTCATTAAAAAGAACTTTTACTAACATGGCTCTGTGGCTTACGAGCCCACGTCGCCATTTGGGTGGTATTAGGGTCTTTTACTCCTCGACCTTTACTCTGGGATTCTGAACGCTCTTCTATTCGGGGTTAAACAATTTTTACTAATATCTAACTTTAGGTTCTCGAAAATACATTCTCCCGGAGAGGCCCTCCAGTCCAATTGATCACCGACTGCACCAGAAGATTTCGGAGATACTCTTTGATATTCTCATGAGACTTTGTGCCCATCACTTTTGCTATTCCCGGCCACCGATAAATCCGTATGGAAAACTACTTACACTTGCCATTCATACGATCATCCCCCATTGATCTTGTTATTACAGGATACCCCGAAGTTTTCTCTATTGTTCCGAGAATACTTTGTGCCTACTGCCTAGCAGTTCTTTGCCACATGAATACCCCTTCAAATAAATTCTTGCACTTACCGAGTATCCACTCATCCCCAGTTGATTCATGTATGTCACCAATCCTCGAAATACCATTCGATCTTCCGAAAATCCTGAGCATCCTATTGCTCTTGAAATTCTTGATTGCTTGCATTATGGTTAATCCCATAAGTCTAGTAATCTTGTTGACATCCATTGTCATTGTCATTTTGAGTTTGTTATTTCGATTTGTTGCGAATGCTCGCAATCCTCAAACAGATCCTAGAATTCATCCTTCCGGCTCAGACATTGTTTTAATCATGAACTGGTTCTCGCCAATTAAATTGTCGTCGATTGTGCCCCTAAGTCTCTTGAATTTACCCATCCTTGATCAGAGCGTCTACTTCTGATCCTTCGCTTTGTAAATCATAATTCCTTAGCAATTGAGCTCTAAGTTATTCAGTTGTTTCTATAATCCAATTTCTTGCATTGTTACTTCCTCTGATTGTGTGCCGATGCTCACATCAGCTCTGTTATGGACCGACAGATCCTTTAATGGATTTTATCCGACATTTTCCTTCATATTCAATAGCCTTGTAAGCCTTCCCTTGGATACACAATGCCTTTGGTAAATTGTATCATCTACTTTCTCAACCTTGCTCTACTTTCGAGCTTGTGTTATTTACTCTTAAAACTTGTGGTATATGTTTCTAAGAAGCCCCTATGGGTTGAACCTATACCTTCATTAAAAACCGTATGAACCGGAAGGTTTTGACAAGTCAACCTTTCTAGTGTTTAGTAGATAATTTTCTACCATACAACTTCTTTGAGAACGAGAAGTGAATGGAAGGTTATGCATTATGAAAGTGGGAGTCGACCTTGAACTTTGTGTTCATGCCCATGGACACGATGTACATCTTCTCATCGTAGCTTCTTTTAAAATCAATTATTCCCTTGGTATAAGTTCATCTTATATCTAAGATCTGGCCTTTTTGCAATCGTGGTTCTGACCATGTTCTCCTTTAAATATCATGTCCTGTGCAAGTTTAAGCACTTGTCTTCTATAGAGCAATACCCCAGTTCCACTTCTAGTTTGATCTGTCGTCGAGTATTACCACCTGGTATCTCGAGATTATCATGGAACTGCACAACTCCTTATGAGTTCTTCATCAAGTGCTACCTTCCCACTGATTCCAATTTTTCGCGGGCTCTGAGTTATTAAACACTCAAAGACACCGATAACTGAACCAAGTCCGCTCTACGGTTCAACAACTCTTCAGTAAGCTTCTATAAGTATGAGTTTGTACCCGATCACGCCATTCCTAGCCTGTTTGGCTATATCTTTGTCGTGCTGATTTTAACTGTGCTACCCGGTCCTTCTTCTCGGAGCACAATTTTTGACGATGAACTAACCTTACGTCGATTCTCATCGTCATATCATTTCGCCTTGAACAACAAGCTTGAGTTCGAGTTTGTGTCGTAACTGTGGTTCCAAAAACCTCTTGCTTCATCATTCCTTTGACTTGATGTCGTTGCTGATTGACTACATCTGCATGAAATCTCTCGACAATTGTGTCGTGATCATCATCAACCTTATGAGCTCTTCCAAGAATTCAATTGAATTCATGATGGGTAATACCATCCTTGCCCCTCGATGATTCCTGTTCTCATCGACCACTTTATTGCCTTCCGTTCAACACAACTTGTTCGTGTTTTGTGTAAACCTTGAGATCACTGCTACCCAGCAGTTGATCTTCCTTACCTCGGAAGTATTACCATCTCTTTTTGTCAAGAATGTGGTGAGAATTTCACCACCTCTTAATAATTCTTGATATCATAATACTTCTTGCCATCTTCGTTCATTCCTTGGTCCCCATATTGTTTTCAACCGGAATACCGACAATGGAGCTATGACGTGTGAATTCAAAACTTCTAGCAACCCTATTGCTTTGAAGTGAATGGGCGATAGTTCAATCTAAGTCCTTCGCTAATTGAATCACCATTCTGACATTGGTCGTGCAACCCAACCCATATTTCGGGCGCACATATCAACCAATGTTTAATTGTGTATGTTTTCCTCGAGCATACTTCCTTATATCATTTGATCTGACAAATGTTATCTCCTTGTTCACTTAATGGTGGAAATCCATCTTTTGGGAATCTCGGTGAATTGCCGTTGAGTTCACCAGACACCTCCTTGTCCTCTCCTTGGTTCAATGATGAACTATTGCTTCAGAAACCCGCTCCCATAGTTCATTTCTCGAGGACCTTGCAATGTCATTTCGACAATTTGTGTTGCACCTTTTTCCTCTCGGACCCCCTGAGTCTGAGGTTTCATGACACCAATTGGATATGAATATCGGTCAGATATGATGGTTGGGACAACTTTCCAAGAGTTATGATGTTGATCCTTTGATGACCCGGTAACATGATGTCATGCCTAGCACCCCCCCCCCGGCTGGAGGACCTATCATTATAGATTCCTTTTCAGCAAGGTTATCCATTCATCCATGAGGAAATTGTAAGACTTACTCTTCAAGTTATTCCTGATGGATCCTTCGTGTTTCCAGAGTCTGATCTTCACATGAAGACCATGTCAAGGCTATCTCGAAGCATGTCAATGGTACTCCGATTTTCAACAGGAACATTTGAAGCACGATGCTAAATTTTATTTATCATTTATCCTAACACCGTTGTATGGGTAATGTCATGATATTTCTCTCCCCTTTCCTGAAGGGTTTTCTACATTATATCCTGTCATGGATATCATGCTCTTCTTGTCCTTGGGAAGGATATACCCCTGAAATAGGTGTATAAACACGTTTTCCATTCCATTGTTCTATTTAATCTGATGATCGCCTTTTACTTTACTTTGTTGTGTTTGACATTCGTGTGATCTATATAATCTAAGCAGTAAAGATTCACTGCTTATGTAAACACCTCGATGTATAATTGATCAGTAAGACCCTGTTACGATTGTTGATGATATTCCGGTAACCACCGATGGACGAGAACCTTGCCTATTGGCCCGCCTCATTCAACGAGCAGGAAAATGGTTCTCTTCGTCCCTCGCCCTTGGTATCGATGTTGTTGCCGACATATCTGACAGGCTACCCTTTGACACGCCTTACTATCATGACCGTGCGAATTGTCGGCCCCCTTCCTACTTTCAACCACATGGTGGGCCCATAACCCACAGCTCCACAGGATCGAAACCTGACTCTCCTGCACCCCCTATTCCCAAAGTTATTCCTCACGCATGGACTCATATGTAATCCACGGGCCACTGTTCTAGTGGTCTATTCTGGTATCAGACGCAATACTTACTCTCGCTACTCTGAACCCCTTTCTCACTCCGGTTCAGGCTTCGAGCAACTATCTATCCGCTTGGAGCCTATTATGGTACCTTCGTACCTTACTCTTGAGGTATTTCATATGTTCAACTCGAGAGATAATCTTATACTAATTCATGGG
>NC_041382.1:768644002-768670656 GCF_002162155.2 Triticum dicoccoides | reverse complement strand
ATTGCGCACTGCCGCACCCCGTGCCTCCCTCTCGCCCCGTCCCTGGCCACGCCCCCTGCGCCCCTTAGCCCCGTTCCCGTACCCCGCCCGAAGCGCCTCGCCGCCGATGAGCTCGATGCGCTCAACTCCGGCCACCCCCGCGCCAACCACGGCCACCATCGGACGCGGCGCACCGCGCCCGTCCCGTAGAGCCCCCAGACACCCTCAGCCGTGCCCTGTGGCGCGTTTCCGGTGAGGTCACGTGCCGCGCCGCCGTCCTGGAGGTCGCCGCCGGCGCGTCAACGCCGCCCGCCGACGTGGCCGGCCTGGGGCCACCGCGTGGGTCACTGACCCGTGGGCCCCCAAGGGCCCGGCCGGCCTGTTGAACCGGTCAAAGCTGACGTGGCCGCCCCCTGTGTCTATGACATGTGGGTCCCGAATGAATAAGCAAATTAAAATAAATATAATTAATAAAAATAAAAATGGTTTAACAAATTAACTATTAATTAATTAATTAAGTAATTAATTAAGTTAATTAATCCGGTTTAATTAATTTAATTAACTAGTTAATTTTAATTAAATTTTAATTAGTATTAAACTAAACCCTAATTAAACCTAACAGTGTATGACAGGTGGGTCCCACGGGACCCACATGTCAGGTTGACCAGGTCAAACGGTCAACGCTGACTGCTGACGTCAGCACGACGTCATGCTGACGTCATAAATCCATTTTCGAATTAAATAAATAATTAATTAAATTTCAGAAATTAATAAAATCTTTAGAAAATCATATCTTTTAATCTGTAACTCGGATTAAAATATTTTCAACATGAAAGTTGCTCAGAACGACGAGACGAACCCGGATACGTAGCCCGTTCGTCCACCACACACCCCTAACATATCAAACCAGCAACTTTCCCCCTCCGGTTCATCTGTCAGAAAACACGAAACACCGGGAATACTTTCCCGGATGTTTTCCCCCCTTCACCGGTATCACCTACTACCGCGTTAGGGCACACCGAACACCGCGTATTGCCTTGATATATTTTGTGGTGCTTTGTTTGCTCTATATTCATTATTTCTTCCCCCTCTTCTCTCCGGTAGACTACGAGACCGACGCTGCTGCTGACCAGTTTGACTACGGAGTTGACGACCCCTCTCTCTTGCCAGAGCAACCAGGCAAGCCCCCCCTTTGATCACCAGATATCGCCTACTCTTCTCTATACTGCTCGCATTAGAGTAGTGTAGCATGTTACTGCTTTCCGTTAATCCTATTCTGATGCATAGCCTGTCATTGCTGCTACAGTCATTGATACCTTACCCGCAATCCTAAATGCTTAGTATAGGATGCTAGTGTTCCATCAGTGACCCTACACTCTTGTCTGTCTGCCATGCTATACTACTGGGCTGTGATCACTTCGGGAGGTGATCACGGGCATATACTATATACTTTACACTGTTACATTACTGGTGATACTGTTTGGAGATGGGGGCTGAAGGGGCAGGTGGCTCCATCCAGGTAGTGGTGGGCCTGAGTTCCCGACGGCCCCCGACTGTTACTTTGTGGCGGAGCGACAGGGCAGGTTGAGACCACCTAGGAGACAGGTGGGCCTGGCCTTGTTCGGCATTCGCGGATACTTAACACGCTTAACGAGATCTTGGTATTTGATCTGAGTCTGGCTACTGGCCTATACGCACTAACCATCTACGCGGGAGTAGTTATGGGTATCCCGGCGTCGTGGTATCAGCCGAAGCTGTTCAGACGTCAGCGGCGGAGCGGCGCGCGCCGGATTGGAACGTAAGCCTGCTCTTGTATTAAGGGGGCTAGTTCTGCTTCCGGCCGCCCACGCAACGTGCAGGTGTGCTATGGGCGATGGGCCCAGACCCCTGTGCGCTTAGGTTTAGACCGACGTGCTGGCCTCTCTGTTTTGCCTAGGTGGGGCTGCGGCGTGTTGATCTTCCGCGGCCGAGCATGACCCAGGAAAGTGTGTCCGGCCAAATGGGATCAAGCGTGTTGGGTTATGTGGTGCACCCCTGCAGGGAAGTAAATCTATTCGAATAGCCGTGATCTTCGGTAACAGGATGACTTGGAGTTGTACCTTGACCTTATGACAACTAGAACCGGATACTCAATAAAACACACCCTTCCAAGTGCCAGATACAACCGGTGGTCGCTCTCTCTCAGGGATACGAGGAGGGGATCGCCGGGTAGGATTATGCTATGCGATGCTAATTGAGATGCTACTTGGAGATGCTACTTGGAGATGCTACTTGGAGGACTTCAATCTACTCTCTTCTACTTGCTGCAAGTCGAAGGCTGACAGAAGCGTAGTCTTCGATAGGACTAGCTATCCCCCTCTTATTCTGGCATTCTGCAGTTCAGTCCATCGATATGGCCTCCTTACACATATACCCATGCATATGTAGTGTAGTTCCTTGCTTGCGAGTACTTTGGATGAGTACTCACGGTTGCTTTCTCCCCCCTTTTTCCCCTTTCCTTTCTTTCTGGTTGTCGCAACCAGATGCTGGAGTCCAGGAGCCAGACGCCACCATCGACGACGACCCCTACTACACTGGAGGTGCCTACTATTACATGCTGCCCGCTGATGACGACCTGGAGTAGTTTAGGAGGATCCCAGGCAGGAGGCCTGCGCCTCTTTCGATCTGTATCCCAGTTTGTGCTAGCCTTCTTAAGGCAAACTTGTTTAACTTATGTCTGTACTCAGATATTGTTGCTTCCGCTGACTCGTCTATGATCGAGCACTTGTATTCGAGCCCTCGAGGCCCCTGGCTTGTATTATGATGCTTGTATGACTTATTTATGTTTTAGAGTTGTGTTGTGATATCTTCCCGTGAGTCCCTGATCTTGATCGTACACGTTTGCGTG
Organism: Triticum dicoccoides; assembly: GCF_002162155.2. NCBI lineage: Eukaryota > Viridiplantae > Streptophyta > Magnoliopsida > Poales > Poaceae > Triticum > Triticum dicoccoides. Next base: position 768,667,790 of record NC_041382.1, on the reverse strand, counting down.
CATGATTAGTGTACGATTGAATCGGGGGCGTCACACCCGGTTCAGGAACCGGGACAAAAGGCCCTTACGAACCGGGACAACAAACCCTTTTTCTACCAGTGCATCTAGAAAGAAGAGAAGATGATACTTGTCTGTACCACACGATCCTTCATGTGGGAAAGGCCTGAATATACCTACCCAGCAGACAAGTCTTTAGAAGATCCAACTACAGGAGTCAGACTGGTAGTCTGGTAGATGTTGAAATCATTTGGACACGGCGGTCGTAAATCGAATGTAATCATATGTTTGATAGGTTTAGTCTGTAGTTTGTGCCATGCTAAATGTAAGTCACAGAAGGTAGTGTATTATTTTGTTAGGCAAATCAAAATCCGATGAACTGTACGTGCTCCACTTCTCTAGTTCAGTTTCGCATGGAAGTTGTGTACAATTGTGATTAATCTGTGTCAGTCAGTTTGGAACCAGACAAGTTTGCAAAACCACATTGAGACAGGATTGACAATTTTGATTTTCAGTAAATTGGTTTATTATATTTTTAACAAAATATATCCACACTCTGGTGTGTAGAGTTAAAAATACAATGAGCGTTCAATTTGATGTTCGGGCATAGGACAATATGCATGTTCCAAAGTTGAAATATGGCCTCATATTAAACGAGTGTTCAGTATAGAAATGAATTTATATAAAAAAATTGGTTTCAAATATTTGAACTAAAGTTCACTTCTTTTTGTTCACAACATCGAACGGCTCGTTGTGTTGACACCAAAGGTATGGGAATGGACGTCAACTCAACCGGAGGCAAAACCAAAACTGACCATCATACAACTGAACCGGATGCAAAACTAGCCGACAAAACCGGTTAACATGGTTGGTAACAAATCCTTCTCAGATGATTGCTTCCTTTTGTCATCCACATTATATTGAACTTTGCCTATAAATGTGTGTTTGGAAATCAGACTTATCCTTATCATATCCTATATCGTATACAAATAGGAAGAAACACTTGAATATTATTAGAGTAGTACTTGTCATTGGTGATGATGCAAAAGGAAAGAAACATGAAGAATCTTTAATCTACACATAAAAAAGATGGTCGATAAGTTTCCAATACCAACAATCGATCAACGGTGTGTTTCCTACCTATTTTGTATCAGTAAACGCTTTCACAACCAACAACGGCTCCATTTTTAGATGGAAATACTCCTACACACTAGGATTAGGCCTCAATAAATATTTACCTTTTTCATCCCTCAATCCATAAAACAGATTGGCCCATGAAGGATACCAATACATATATGCCCCCATACACAAGCATGTCATCCAAAGTTCATCGAGCAAACACACAAACACTAGACTACCATAGAACTTATCCCACAACTTTGTCAAGTCTTCTCTTTGAAATGGAGGGTGTTACAGTGTTGATTGTTGGTGCTGGGCCAGCAGGCCTCGCAATGGCAGCATGTCTTAGCCAATTCTCAATTCCCTATGCCATCGTCGAGCGCGAGAGTTGTAGCGCGTCACTCTGGCGCAACCGCGCGTATGATCGCCTCAAGCTGCATCTCGCAAAGGAGTTCTGTGAGTTTCCACACATGTCATACCCTATAGATGCACCACCATACATGCCAAAAACCTTGTTTGTGAAGTACTTGGATGACTATGTTGAGCGTTTCAACATTCAACCAAAGTATCTCACCAGCGTGGAGTCATCCACATATGACAATGATGAAAAATGTTGGTCCATTGTGGCAAAGGACATGTCAAAGTGCACCACAGTCTAGTTCACGGCGAAGTTTCCTGTTGTGGCAAGTGGTGAGAATAGTGCAGAGAATATTCCAATGTTCCTTGGACTGGAAAACTTTCTAGGTGATGTTATCCACTCCTCAAGCTACAAGTCAGGCAAGAGCTACTCTGGCAAGAATGTATTGGTCCTTGGATCTGGCAACTCCGGGATGGAAATTGCTTATGACCTTGCTACCCATGGTGCCAACACATCGATTGTTATATGAAGCCCGGTACGTACATGCACTATATATTTTCATTGGATGCATGAACGCAAATTCTTAGTATAGTTATTAATAGAAGAGATGCAATTTTTAGTGTTATTACTAATAGGAAGTATTTCACATAGAAAAAGAGACGGACTATTTTATATCACACACAAACAACTGAAAGACTAGAGGAACCACATGACAAAAATTTATTTCTTCGAAAGAAGAAATTCTATTTTTATAATGCATACTTCAAAAGAGATGTGACATGTTTTGTGGTTGCAGATTCATGTAATGACAAAGGAATTAATTCGTTTGGGGATGACACTTGCTCACCATATTCCATTGAATCTTGTGGATAAACTCGTTGTGATGGCAGCGTATTTAATATTTGGAGACCTGTCACAGCATGGCATCACAAGGCCAAAAATGGGTCCAATGACCCTCAAATCAGAAACAGGTCGATCTGCAGTAATTGATGTTGGGACTGTTGGATTGATCAAAAAAGGCATCATCAAAGTAAGTATATCCTTGACATGACATAAATTTATAACATACGTTGATTTGATATGCCAAGTTATCAATGTATTTTTTATCTCCTAAAGGTTCAAGGGAGCATTAGTAAGATCAAGGGCAACATAATTAAATTTCAATGCAGTAAAAGAATGTCAAGTGATGCAATTGTGTTTGCAACTGGATACAAAAGCAAAGCAAATATATGGCTCAAGGTAATATAGCTTGTGTTTGAACATGTATGAGTTTGTTTTCTTGGTGTAACCATTATTAAATCTGCTAACATGGTCTATGTGTTTTTAATCCAGAATGGTGAGAGCATGTTAAATGGCAACGGACTGCCCATCCAAAAATATCCGAATCATTGGAAAGGTGGAATGGGCTTTAATGTGCTGGGTTGGCGAGGAGAGGATTAGCTGGTATTGCAACAGATGCCAAGAATATCGCTAATGACATCAAATCTGTGATGGACTCTATGTCAAGTTAAATCATCTTTTACATGTAGTTTACCATGGCAAGCATGCTAGAAGGTTGATTCTTTGAGAAATATATCCATTGTATCACCTTTGTATCTTTTAGACAAGTAAATTTATGTTTTTTAAGGTTCATATGTGCCCCGGAGAGAGATGTACTATTATACTATAATCAAGGGCTCTGTACTCTTATTACGTGGAGAGATTTCTAATTTTAATGAAACCTACAACTGTGTATTATATTTTATTTACTTCAAATTATATGTGCAAAAGGCATGCGCTCAATACTCTATTATCTATACCAAAATCTCTTGTGGCATGTTTACCCCATCAGTATACAACTATAGGAGGTAGTAATCACATCAGCCTAAAATAAATGCATAGTTCACTACATCCATCGCCGGTACCGTAGTGCTATTCAGTCTTAGAATGGCACTAGTTATCATCCCATGCATCTGCATGGGGTAGTTGACGTACTATAAATCATTAAAAATATTTGTGAACATATTTAGAAACTTAAAACTAAAACTTAGAACACCATATGACGGAAAACTAATATTTAGAACATGTATTTGTGGTTACGTGATACACGTATCTTTAACTGTTGTGGACAAAGTTTGTTTTGCCCGAAGCGCAGGGTTTGCAGTATGTAGTAAGTTTTCCATCGGCTGAGATCCAAGGTATCCATCCGCATAGTCTTGAATACAAATTTCTTATTACCTTGCGACCATGGTGCCAATACTTTGATTGTTATACGAAGGCTGATATGTACTACATGCACTATATATTTTCACAGGGTACATGAACACAATTTTTTAGTATAGTTACCACTGGAAGAGATCAATTTCTTAGTATTATTACTAATAGAAAGTTTTCACATATATAAGAGATGGGCTGTTTGATATGACGCACAAACAAACAAACGACTAGAGGAACTACATGACAAACAATTAACTTTTGCAAGAAGAAATTCTATGAAATTTTGTTTTATCATGCATGCTTCAGAAGAGGTGTGACATGTCTTTTGGTTGTAGATTCATGTGATGACAACAGAAATTATTCAGTTGGGATGACACTTGCTCACCATCTTTCACTAAATCTAGTGAATAACCTCTTTGTGACGGAAGCGAATTTCAAATTTGGAGACCTATCGAGGCATGGCATCACAAGGCCCAAAACCAAAAATGGATCACAACGACCCTCAAGTTAGAAACCTACCGATCCATAGTGATTCATGTTGGGACTGTTGGATTAATAAAAAGATCATCATCAAAGTATTTGGAATATTTGGAGGAATCTGCCTTATTAGTCATATTTTTATAGTTGAAAATAATAAGTAGAGCTTTTCTCTCATAATGTTGGTTTGTTTTCTAGTTGGCACTTCTAGAGAGATCCTAGTCATCTACCTAGATATATAGATCTGACTCAAATGCGCAATTATATATTTCAAAAATAAGGCACTTACATGACGAAGAAGGCGGCTACTTGCATATATACTGAATGTTCATTATATTTGAAGGCATAACAAGCAATCATTTGTTTTCTTTTTGGAGAAACACCAACACTAGATTTATAGAAGTGTCAATGGGATATATAGAACATCATTTGAATCAAGACAATAAGAAATCGTAAGTACCCTTTTTTACAATGTGAACTGACGGAATAAAGCATATATAGTGGATGAGCTTCTCCCAGTTTTGTCTATCGCTTTTATCAACTGATGACTCATTGGAATTTACTGACTTCCAAGATAAAATATACTCGGATGGCAAAGAATGCTAATGCCAAACTTGAATTAGCTAAAAGCAACTATAACCAGTAACTGAAATATGATCATAACACGCTCTTGGATTGGCGGAGTGTACCTCTGTATCCTGTTTTCTCTTTTTACAAAATAGCAAATTTAACTGATGCATTGTTCGAGCAATCTTCAAATCATTCAAAAAAATCTAAGGCATTGTTCGGCCAGCCTCCTGAGTATGACATGATGGGCCAGCCCCTTAAGCAAGGAGAAGAAGCAAGCAGCCCAGCAATGACGAGGGAGGCCTCCACAAGTCCACAAGTCCACAAAAACAAAACCCGCCAATCCGCCATCCTCCTTCCTCCTCTAGGGTTTTACTATGCAGCGCCGCCGGCTCCCTCCCCACCTCCATCCCCCGCCGCCCCGCCTCCTACCCGACAGACCACCACCGAGGCCCGAGCCAGCGGCCATGACCAGCAAGAAGCACAAGTCCTCCAAGAAGCAGCCCAAGGGCAGTCGCCTGCCGCTCGGCGCCGATGCCGACGCGATGGCTGACGCTGGGAAGCGCCGTCGCTTCGGCGCCGCCAAGCGCCACAAGGCTGAGGAGGAGGAGTTCGTGCCCTCCTCCATCAGCGCCAAGATCCTCCATGAGGCCCTCAAGCAGCAGAAGGAGCAACTGGAGGAGATCCTCCATGTACTATTCAGTCTTCGAATGGCACAAATTATCAACGTGTGCAACTACATGGGCTAGCTGACGTACTAATAAATCATTAAAAATATCTGTGAACTGATTTAGAAACTTAAATCTAAAAGTTAGAACACCATATGACGGAAAACTACTATTTAGAACGTGAATTTGTGGTTACATAGAAGAGATGCATTTTTTCAATATTATTACTAATAGAAAGTATTTCACATATATAAGAGATGGACTGTTTTATATCACGCACAAATGGCAAAAGAACTAGAGGAACTACATGACAAAAAAATAACAATTGAAAGAAGAAATTCTATGAAATTTTGTTCTATCAGGCATGCTTCAAAAGAGGCATGACATGTCTTTTGGTTGCAGATTCATGTGATGACAAGAGAATTAATTTAGTTGGGATGACACTTTCTCACTTTGTTTCACTAAATATAGTGGGTGACCTCTTTGTGATGGTAGCGAATGTCATATTTGGAGATCGATCGAGGTATATGGCGTCACAAGGCCCAAAACCAAAAATGGTCGAATGACCCTCAAGTTAGAAACCAACCGACCCACAACGATTGAGTTGGGACAGTTGGGTTAATAAACCCTTCACCCATCAAACCCTTCCAGCTCCTGTACTCTAGTAGTCTGATTACCACTATACTTACATTTGGGTGCCGCTTATTTGCACAGGACATGTTTGACCAATGTTGTGACCACGCAAGGGATAACGGGTACTTGTTGTGGGAGGACGAAAATAAGATGCGGTTGATAGTGAGTGGGGAGTTCCACCAAGAAATGCGGGAGTTCCTTGTAACACCCCGAGGATCATGCTACACTAAACCACCATGATGATGCTAAGCTACTGTGAATTTCAATGATAATCATGTTGGGATAATATCTCATTTCAAATTCCTCTCTGAAAACAATTCAAAGTCACAATGCAAAATGAGTTTGCTCGAAACTTGCTAGAAAAATGTCCGTCATTTGACAACTATTCCATAACATTTATTTGTTAGGGAACACAACATCCCTCTTGTGCAAAGATGAGCTTTGGCAATTATAACCACATCATTTAAGCATTTTTTTAAATGCTATCCTCTTTATGAAAAATTCAAATGAACTCCAAAATTGCACAAACTTTTTGTGGCACTGCAGAATATTTCATAGTATTTTTGTGGCCAAGCTCCACTTTTATGCAAGGTCATTTGGTGGCTTGAATTATTGCAAAACTGTTGCTGTAAAATAAAACAAAAACAGAAAATACAAAGGCTTTTAAAAGTAAAATAAAAGAGAGACCCCCCCCTCGCGCTAGGCCTCAGCCCAGCTGGCCATCCAGCCAGGCCGGCTCAACCCTGCACTCCCTCGGTCGCCTTTCTTCGCCACTGCTCACGCGACCGGGCGCCTGCGACCGAGCAGTCCCTGCCGGACCAGCTCGTCGGCGTCACCGCGGAGGCGATAAGGATGCCGCCCCCCTGCGGCGCCTCGGTCCCCTCCCCTATTTGCCCCCTCGCTCCCCACTCTGTCCTCCACTCTCCTTCTCCCCAGATCCCTTTCTCCCCTGCGCCCACCCGACGCGGCCGCTGCTACCGCCTCGCCGTGACCATGGCCGACGACCTCCCCGAGCCAAGCGAAGACGTCGAGGAGCATCGTCGGCATCTCCTGTGTCTACTACGGCCAGCAGCGCGAGCTGGGAGGCGTTGCTGCCCCGGATCCTCGTCTTCTTCTTCCTTCGACAGCCGCCGCTTCTCCGTCAATTCCGGCTACCTCGCGCCCTCCTCGAGCCCGCTGCCCTCCCCTACAGGCGCCCAGTGAGCTCCGCCTTCCTCTCCCTCTCTCCCCGTGCTCTTCCCCACGCCGTAGCTAGCTCGCCCGCAAGCCGAGCTCCGCCGTCCGCCATTACCGTCGTAGGGCTCGCCACCGAGCTCCTCCGCTCGAGCTAGTAGCTCTGACAAGCTCCTGGAGCGCCATAGACCTCGCCTAGCCCTTTACTTCGCTCGCACGCGCTCTGTAGCGCCGATCCCGAACTCCGTCAAAATGCGCCGCCCGCCGCCGTCGATGTAGCGCTCCACTCCAGACGATTTAGCCCACGGGACCGCCGTAGATCGATGCGGCATCGGACGCCCGATCGAACGCACTAGGCCACACCCCCTCTCGCGCCCTCCGCGCGAATTCCGGCTAACTCCGGCGCGGATCCGCTGCGGATGGCCTCGCCGGCGTTGCTCCGGTGCTGGCGCTGACCTGGCACCGGCAGGGCCCGCCTCTGGGTCGCTGCCTGTGGGCCCCCTGGACCCAGTTGACCACGTTGACCGTGGTCAACTATGCTGACTGGGCACTCGGTGCCACTGACGTGCGGGTCCCACTTCTTAATCCTCTAATTAAAACATTTTAATAATTAAAACTAATTAGTTTAGTTAATTAGACACTGACAGGTGGGCCCAGTAGTTTTACTAACTAAATTTAGATTAGTTTAAACCCTGTTTAACCCACTGTCTATGACAGATGGGTCCCCATGTCAGTTTGACCAGTCAACCGGACAGTTGACTGCTGAAGTCACTCATACGTCATGCTGACATCATATTCCTTTTCTGTTAATATAAATAAATCCAGAAAATTGTTTAAACTTTGAAAATTAATAGAAAATAAACCGTAACACGGATGAAAATGTTTTCTATATGAAAGTTGCTCAGAAAAATCCAACGAATCCGAATACGCGGTCTGTTCATCTGTCACATGCACCTAGCATGCTGAACATGGAAATTTCCCCCTCCGATCATCTGTCTGACACAGGTCCGGAACCGGGAAAACATTCCCAGTTGACTTCCGCCCTCGTCGGTATCGTGTTGCACCATGTTAGAACACGTCTAGCTCTGCATGTTGTCCTAGTATGCACTTGCTTACTATGTATTTACTGTTTCTCCCCCCTCTTCTTTTCGGTAGACCCCGTTGACGATGCTGATGCCCCTGTGATCGACTACGTCGACGACGACCCCTCCTTGCCAGAGCAACCAGGCAAGCCCCCCCTTTGATCATCCCGATATTGCCCATTCCATTCTCTCATGCTTGCATTAGATTTTGCTACTGTTATTGATTGCTCCTATTCTGATGCATAGCCTGCTTTTGTATCTGCTGTTGTACCTTATCTGATTATCCTAAACTGCTTAGTATAGGTTGGTTAGTGATCCATCAGTGACCCCCACCTTGTCCTTGTTGCCCCTGCTTCATCATTGAAGACCCGATCAACGGGACCGAAGACCAGGCCCCGGCACCGCACATCACTTTCCCCTTAGTTGCTCAACACTACTGGGTTACTATCGAGTACCGAGGGTGAACCTCTTCAGCACTTCTGATGTTAACCCTGTAGTGTAGTCATTCGGTCGTGGTCATCGAGGGTGATTTCCTCCTTAACCACTTCCGATACCACTCTGTCGTGCAACCCCTCAAGTGTGAACCTTGGGGGTGATTCCTCTTATGTTCACCTTGATGATTACATCTAGTGGATTCGTCGGGGGTGATTCCTCGGGTTTTCCCCTTGATGTTTGGACACATGGATACTTGGACTTTACCCCTGTTACTTGGAAAGATGGGTCGACCCTGAGGGGTACCCGCGCGAGCTTAATTGCGAGTGATGTGGAGACGGGTTGACCTGGAGGGTGCCCGCGAGATAATTACGAGGCGTGGTCGGGCATTCCTAGTCCTTGTCGCAAGTCCTCGAGACGGGGCAACGGGGTCACATCTTTCGTGAGTCTTTGCTTGTTACCGTGCGTTCCTAATCCACTACGATTTGGATATTTGATCCGAGGGGCCTCTGGCCTGATAGCACTAACCATCACGTGGGCATAGTATGGGCGTTCTGCGGCGTATACATCAGCCGAAGCTTAATAGACGTCAGCGACTGAGCGGTGCACGCCGGGTTGGACTGGTAAGCACCTACCTTTTTTAAGGAGGTAGCTAGGTCTGCTCACCGGCCGCGTTCGCAACGTGCAGGAGTTCCCGGGGAGATGGCCCATGACCCCTGGGGGCATAGGTTTAGTCCGGCGTGCTAACCTCTCTGTTAAGTCTAGGTCGGGTTGCGGCGTATTGTTTGGCCGAGGCCGGGCATGACCCAGGAAAGTGTGTCCGGCCGGAGTTAATCGAGCGTGGTGGGTAAGTTGGTGCACCCCTGCAGGGAAGAAAACATCTATCGATAGCCTGTCCTACGGTAACGGACACTCGGAGTTGTATCCCGATCAATACAACTAGAACTGGATACTCATGATGAGAATTGGATGATGATGAGAAATGGATTGAGATGAGAAATGGATGGTGATGAGAATTGGATGATGATGAGAATTGGATTGTGATGATAACTGGATAGTATGGCTCTGGGATTGCTTTCTCACGGGGAGTCGAGAAAGGATCTCTGGCCGAGGTTGATAACACTACTACCACTTTACTTTATGCTACTCTACTCCCTCTTGTTTGCTGCAAGATGGTGGTTTCCAGAAGATGCTAGTCTTCGATAGGACTAGGCCTTCTCTCTATTCAGGCATTTCTGCAGCCCAGTCCACATATACAACCCCTCTTTGATAATGTTGCATCTTTAGTGTAGATCCTTGCTTGCGGGTACTTTGGATGAGTACTCATGGTTGCTTTGCTCCCTCTTTTTCCCCTTTTCCTTTCTTCTCGGATGACGCAACCAGATGACGGAGTCCAGGAGCCAGATGACACCTTTGACGACTGCTACTACACCGAGGGCGTCTACTACCACGTGACGAAGACCGCCGATGACCAGGAGTAGTTAGGAGGCTCCCAGGCAGGAGGCCTTGCCTATTTGATCGTAGATGCTTTTGTGCTAGCCTTCTTAAGGCAAACTTGTTTAACTTATGTCTGTACTCAGATATTGTTGCTTCCACTGACTCGTTTGTATTCAAGCTGATGTATTCGAGCCCTCGAGGCCCCTGGCTTGTAATATAAAGCTTGTCTTATTTTAATTTGTGTCTAGAGTTGTGTTGTGATATCTTCCCGTGAGTCCTTGATCTTGATCGTATACATTTGCGTGTATGATTAGTGTAGATTGAATCGAGGGCGTCACAAGTTGGTATCAGAGCCGACTGCCTGTAGGTAGCCCCCTTGCCAACTCCTTGACCGAAGTTGAGTCTAGTCACTGAAAAACTTTTACTAACATTGGCTGTGTGGCTTATCGGCCCACGTCGCCAATTGGGTGGTATTAGGATCTTTTATTCCTCGTCCATATTCTGGGATTCTGATCTCTCTTCCATTCGGGTTAAACAATTTTGCTAACTCTGACATTAGGTTCTCGTACCCACTTCCTCCCGGAGAGCCCCGACATTACCGATGATCGCCTGCTTCACCATAAGACTTCGAAGTTACTCTCCGATGTTCTCTCGAGACTTGTACCATCGCTTTTTGAAATTCCCTTCCATCGATAAATCCCTAGGGATAGCTACATACACCCGTCGTTAATACATCATTTTTCTAGTTGCTCTTGTTATTACAAGATGCATCGAAATACACTCTGATGTTTCGAGAATCCATTGTGCCTGCTGCCTTGCAGCTCCTTTTCCATATGAATACATCTAAGGATAATTCCTCACACTTATCGAGGATTTGTTCATTCCTAGTTGATCAAGTCATTCACAAGATGCTTTGAAATACTTATCCGATCTCCCAAGAATCCTCTTCAAACTATTTCTCTGCAAATACTTGCCTGCTTGCATTATGGATGCTTTCCATATGTGTAGCAATATTGTCAGGACCCCGACTCGATGTCACATCGATCTAGCTGGTAACACCTCATATCACTTTGCGGCCTCACGCACGGTATTCCCACGGGTGTCGCCTTACCTTTTCCCGGGACCGTTTGCGCCTTTTGGCTCACGTATATGATAGTGTCGCTAGCATCCATATGATAAAGAGCCCGGGCTCACATGACTAGTCGTAAACCCAAAGTGGCACAGACTTACAAGGACAGGCATCCATGACCCAGCTTCGAACGTGTCGGTCATCAGCAAGTGGGTCCGGGCTGTAGCACTGGGCTAACAGGACTCCGGTAAACCGGGCTGTAGCGGGCTAACAGGACTCCGGTACTCAAAGCGTGACATTTCCCCGAAGGGACAGACACAGGAACGAAGAAGGACACATGCCGGCCAGCCTAAGTGTTCCAGAGCAGTAGCAAGCTACCATGGCTCAGCGGTAACACTAGGAGACATTTCCCGGTAAGAGAGGCTACTAAAGATAAACAACTAGATAGTCAGATCCCACACATACCAAGCATTTCAGTCATACACACAATATGCTCGATATGTGCAAATACAATGAAGCATCACAACATGACTCTACGACACAAGTACTTTATTTAAGGCTCAGTGAGCCATACATAACATACACAAAGGTACGGGTCTCATGACCCAACATACAAGTCATACAATCATACAAGCCAGCAGTGGAAGTAACTTGTCTGAGTACAGACAACTAGTAAAATAAAAGAGGCTTGGAAAGCCTCTGGCTATACTATGTGGTCCTTCACAAGCTCAGGGTCACCACCTGGGTCTTAAGCCTACTCGTTGATGTCAACGTCTACATAGAACCCATCAGAAGGGGTTGCAGCGTCTTCTGTAAAAATGTAGATTATAGCAACATGAGTACAAAGGTACTCAGCAAGACTTACATCAGATCCTACATACATGCATAGTATCAAGAAGGGTTGGTGGAGTTATTGCAGCAAGCCAGCTTTGACTCTTGGCTAGGCTATCCTACGATACTCCAACTTGAAATGGTTTTGCGCACACGAGTCCACTATTCACCACTTCAATACACTACCGAGGATCCACCTCCGTCCTCCTACGGAGGAGCCATCCTCGGCACTCACACTTATCTTGAGGCTTTTAGTAGTTTCCATTTACTTGTCTATGAACTGTATAGGCAACCAAGTAGTCCTTTACCGCGGACGCGGCTATTCGAATAGATCATGTTAACCCTGCAGGGGGTACTTCTTCATACACGCTCTCACCACTTACCGTCGTTTACACGACATGTACTCGGCAACCTTCAAGCGGAAGCCCAACGTGGGTGTCGGCCACGACCTACCTAATCACCTAAGCCTCCAGTCCAGGTTTATCGCCTATTCAGGTTCCATCCGCAGGGAGTCCGGCCGAGGTTTCCCATACGGCCCCGAACGATGTGAACAGGGTTCCCGAGATACCTAACGGGTATTCGGTACACCCGGCCACGTACCTACTACGGTCAGCGCTGTCCACGGCCTCCAGTAGGCTACAAACACCAGAAACTACTTGCAACTCCTGGACGGAGAACTAGGGTGAATAAGAAGTCGAGAGGGTCCATTGGTTTCGGGCCCAATGCATGGTAGTAGCTGATTCTTAAATCACACATACAGATCTCAGTGCTTAAGGTCGGCTTCAATGAAACAACCCACCATGTACTCCTACATGGCCTCTCATCGATACCTTTACCAAATCGTGTTCACCACACCACTCTCATTACCGACATAATCATTTCACTCTAGCCCATCACCCAGATGAACCAGACCTGACACGACTCTAAGCATAGCAGGCATAGCAAGGTAGGAACAACACATACATATGGCTCAATCAACTCCTACACATGCTAGTGGGTTTCATCTAGTTACTGTGGCAATGACAGGTCATGCAGAGGAAATGGGTTCAACTACCGTAGCACACAGCAGTTTGAATCGCGTTGTCTTAATGCAGTAAAAGAGAGCAGGAGCGAGAACATGGGATTGTATCGATATGATCAAATGGTTGGTTGCTTGCCTGATGGTTCGATGCACGGATACGGTTCTTCGTTAGGGTAGTCACGATACTCCTCGGGGACAGATCCTGTCGTAAAGGATAACGATACACAGGCATCACCAAACAATGTGCAACAATATGATGCATGCATGAAACATGGCAATATGGGTGTGTTGGGCTAATGCAACTAAAGCCAGAAGGGTTTGAACAAATTTGAATCAAAGATTCAAATTTCAATTTCAAATATGGCCTTTTAAAGTGCTTTTCCTTGTTCTGATTAAAACATCCATTTAACTTGTTGGATCATGCATGAAAATAGTACAGATGGATAGATTGGATTTTTCTGATCATTTTTCATATATAATTTGTCCAATTTGGAGTTACAGAATAAAAGTTATGAATTTTTGAAGTTTAATTAATATTCTGGAATTTCCTGATTTAATTTAAATCCAGAAATATCATTTACTGCGTCAGCCTGACGTCACAGTGACATCAGCAGGTCAACAGGGCTGGCTCGGGTCAAACCTGACGTGTGGGGTCCACACGTCAGTGACACAGGGGCTAATCCCGTGTTGACCCGGGCTGGTTAGCTTTGACTAAGCCCTGGGGCCCACTTGTCAGCGTCAGTAGGTGGTGGTTTAGTGGCTAATTAACTAGGCCATGTTAGCTCGCCGGAGTTCTGGCCGGCGGCGACCATCAGTGCGGCGGCGATAGTGGTTTTGGTCGTTTCGGCCACCAAATGAACCGCGGAGGCCACCGGAGTGAAGCTGAGGACGACCCGCGGCTCTTGGCGGAGTCCGTTGGGGTCGGGGTGGCCGGAGTCGACGGCGGCGAGCTCGGCTGCGGCGGCCGGGGTTCGGTCGTGCACGGGAACGGTGTTGCAGGGTGTTAGGGGGGGTGTTGGAGCGTGCTACGTGCTCCTAGTGAGATGTGGAGCACGATGGCGTGCTCGGTTGGGCGCTACGGCGATCGTGGCCACGACGGCGACATCGCCGGCGGCGTGAAGCTTTCGGCCGCGGTGGGGCTAGGGCCTAGGGGTCGGGAGAGAGCAGGGGAGAAGGGGGAAACGGTGGCGTAGCTCACCGCGGTTGCAGTGGGCGTCGAAGCGGGCTCGGGGACGCGTCAGAGACGACGAATTTGACGGCGACGGTGGTCGGAGTCCGAAGAGGGGAACGGCGACGTGGCGGCGATGCAGGGCTTCCGGGGACCCGTGGAGCGGTGGGGAGGAAGAAGGAGTCGAGGCGGAGCTTCTGAGCTGGTCGGGGAAGCGAGGGGTGGTCGGAGACGGTGGCTAAGGCGAACGGCGGCGACGGTGAGCTTCGGCCGTGAGAGAGAGAGAGTGAGGGAGAGCCGGGGAGAGTGAATGGGGTGTCGGCGAGGTCGGGGCGACGACCAGAAGACGATCCACGCGGCGCAACGGCGACCAGGGCGATGCAGAGAGGCTGGGTGGTGCGTGGCGAGCTCGGGCGCGCCATGCTCACCTCCCTGCCTGCTCTGGCGAGGGGAAGCAGCTGGCTGGCATGGGCCAGCACAGTGCTGGGCCGGCTGGGCTGGGCCGCACAGGTATGTCTTCCCCTTTCTTTATTTTTCTGTTTTCTGTTTTTCTAATACTTCTGCAACTTTGTTGAATTAAATATAATACCTAGGCTAGTTCAAAAATCACCAAACTATTCCTGGCCCATAGTTGGATTATTTCCAACATGAAACATTTTAGTTTGGAGATATTTGAGCATTTAAATATTTTATATTATTTTAAATGCCCAAATTCAAATATTTATGATTTAATTCAAAAACCCTAGGATGGCCTAGGAAAATGTGCACCATTTTTGGCAGAGGTTCTGAACCAAGACAAAAATGATGGGCATTTTAGAAGGGCATTTCAGGTTCATTGAAAAATTATTTTAGTAACCCTAGTTGGTTTCAGAGGGGACTGGGGGTTCTGTCATCCCCATTTCAAGTTTCTGATGAAAGAGTAAACATGATGCAACACTCTAATGCATGACTAGCTAGGTTGTGACAACTCACCCCCACTCAAAAGAATCTCGTCCCGAGATTTGGGTTCCTCTGGGAAGAAAGCGGGGTACTCGAGTCAAAGACGATCCTCCCTTTCCCAAGTTGCTTCATCTTCAGAATGGTGCGACCATTGAACTTTGAGGAACTTGATGTTCTGGCGTCGAGTGGTACGCTTGGCCTGATCGAGGATACGAATGGGGTACTCTCGATATGTAAGATTATCCTGGAGATCAAGCGTTTCGTGGTCCACTTCACGGATAGGATCCGAGAAGCAACACCTGAGTTGAGAAATGTGGAAGACATCGTGAACTCTGGAGAGGTGCGGAGGTAGTTCCAATTGGTAGGCAACTTCTCCTCGTTTGGCAAGAATGCGAAAAGGTCCAATGTAACGAGGAGCCAATTTGCCTTTGATACCGAAACGATGGGTTCCCTTCAGAGGGGTGACCCGAAGATAAGCCTTCTCGTCAACCTCGAAAGTCATAGCCTTATGTTTTCGGTCATATTGACTCTTTTGACGAGATTGGGCTGTTTTCAACTTTTCACGAACGATACGAACTTGTTCTTCTGCTTCCTGAATCATATCCGGGCCAAAGAATTGCCTTTCCCCGGTCTCTGACCAGTTAAGGGGTGTTCGACATCGCCGTCCATAGAGGACTTCAAAAGGGGCTTTACCCAAGCTGGA
The DNA here is from genome assembly GCF_002162155.2 of Triticum dicoccoides. Classification (NCBI taxonomy): domain Eukaryota; kingdom Viridiplantae; phylum Streptophyta; class Magnoliopsida; order Poales; family Poaceae; genus Triticum; species Triticum dicoccoides. Next base: position 768,651,920 of record NC_041382.1, on the reverse strand, counting down.
TTGATAGCTGTTGTTGTAAGCGAATTCGGCAAATGGAAGGCACTTCTCCCAGTCCATTCCGAACGAGATAACAGAGGCTTGAAGCATGTCTTCTAGAATCTGATTGACGCGTTCCACTTGACCACTTGACTGAGGATGGAAAGCGGTGCTAAAGGAGAGACGGGTTCCCATAGCATTTTGGAAACTTTCCCAAAATCGAGAGGTGAAAAGACTTCCTCGATCCGAATTGATTTCCAAAGGGACACCATGAAGAGACACTATTTGGGAGATGTATAAGTCTGCCAGCTGACTAGCGGTTATACTCTCACGAACAGGTAAGAAATGAGCTACTTTGGAAAGACGATCGACCACAACGAAAATAGCATTATTCCCTCTTTTGGTCCTGGGAAAACCGGTAATGAAATCCATACCAATTTTATCCCATTTCCATTCAGGAATAGCTAATGGTTGAAGGGTGCCAGCAGGCCGTTGATGCTCTGCTTTTACACGACGACAGACGTCGCAATTAGCAATATACTGAGCGATTTCTCTCTTCATCCTAGTCCACCAGAACCTCTGGCGTAGGTCCTGATACATTTTTGTGCTACCGGGGTGAATGGTGAGAGGAGATTCATGAGCTTCCTTAAGGATTAATCGCCTTAGGTTGCGCACTTTGGGAACTACTAGTCGATTCCCGAAGTATACGACTCCTTGATCATTAACGGAGAAACAATTCGCAATTCCTTTCTGAATGTTTCTCTTGATGCGGGAGATTCCCGGATCTACCTTCTGTGCTTTGATAATTTGATCCGTAAGGGTAGGTTTCGCCACCAAGGTGGAAAGAAAACCATGAGGTACAATGTGAAGGTTAAGCTTCCGAAATTCCTCATGGAGAAGCGGTTGACTTTGTTGTAACATCAGGTTGTTACAATAAGATTTACGACTTAGCGCATCAGCCATGACGTTGGCTTTCCCTGGGGTATAGGTTATCCCTAAGTCGAAGTCTGTGATCAATTCAACCCAACGTCTCTGCCTGAGATTCAAATCCGGTTGGGTGAAAATATACTTCAGACTTTGGTGATCAGTGAATATTTCGCAACGATTACCGAGGAGATAATGTCGCCAGGTCTTAAGTGCATAGACTACGACTGCAAGCTCTAGGTCATGAGTGGGATAATTCTCCTCATGTGGGTGCAATTGCCGTGAAGCGTAAGCAATTACGTGTCGATCTTGCATGAGAATGCAACCTAGTCCTTGTCGCGAGGCGTCGCAGTAGATAACAAAGTCCTTGGAGAAGTCTGGCGGTACCAGTACGGGAGCAGAGGTCAGGCGTCTTTTCAGTTCCTGAAAGCTGTGCTCACATTGTGGAGTCCATTCGAACTTCTTATCTTTCTTGAGGAGTTCAGTTAGAGGTTTAGCAACCTTGGAGAAGTTCTCGACAAAGCGACGGCAATAGCTCGCTAAGCCTAGAAAACTCCGAACTTGCTTGACTGATTCGGGCGGAGTCCAATCAAGGACGGCTTGAACTCGCTCAGGGTTAACAGCAATACCTTTACCAGATATTACATGACCCAGATAGGTCACTTGTGACAACCAGAATTCACATTTAGAGAATTTGGCATAAAGGCGATGCTCTCGAAGTTTCTTCAACACTAGCCTTAGATGTTCGGCATGTTCTTCCTCGTTCTTGGAGTAGATGAGTATATCATCGAGATAAACCACGACGAATTTATCCAAATACTCCATGAAGATTGAGTTCATTAACCGAGAAAAGGTGGCTGGAGCGTTGGTTAATCCGAAGGACATAACGGTGTACTCGTATTGGCCATAGCGAGTAACAAAGGCCGTTTTAGGAATGTCCCCGTTTCTGATTTTGATTTGATGGTAGCCCAACCTCAAATCCATCTTGGAGAAGACTGAGGATCCAGCGAGCTGATCATACAGGTCGTTGATCCTGGGAAGTGGATATTTGTTCTTGATTGTGACCAAATTGACAGGTCGGTAATCTACAACCATCCGGTCCGTACCATCCTTTTTCTTAACGAATAGGACGGGGCAAGCCCACGGAGATGAACTAGGGCGGATGAAACCCTTTTTCAAGGATTCATCGAGTTGTTTCTTAAGCTCGGCTAGTTCTAGGGGTGCCATCTTATAGGGTCTTCTAGCAATCTGAACGGTTCCTGGAATGAGGTCTATTACAAACTCAACATCCCTGTCAGGTGGAACACCTGGCAATTCCTCTGGAAAGACATCCGGGAAGTCACGGACTACCGAACATCCTCAAGGTCTGGCAAAGGGCTGGCGTTAAGAGAATATAATTGTCGCTTGGCTATTCGGGTCAAGACATGGACTATCTTCCCCGAAGGATGGGTGAGTTGAACAGTCCTAGAGAAGCAATCAATTTTGGCTTGATGAGCTGACATCCAGTCCATACCCAAAATGATATTAATATCCAAAGATTTAAGGGCTATCAAGGATGCAAGGAAAACAAGTCTGTCGACTTGGATCTCATTTCCATAACTTACCCTAGAGGTCTGCCATCTAGACCCAGGGGTAGAGATTTCCATAGTGGATGGCAAGTCACAGAATGCAACGTTATGCAAACGGGCATAACTTTCAGATATAAAAGAATGAGAGGCTCCTGTATCGAAAAGAACGGATGCCGGGTGGCAATTAACAAGAAGCGTACCGAGAACGACGTTGGGGTCCTCTTGAGCTTCTTCGGCAGAGATACAGTTGACATGGCCACGTGAAGCGGTGACCGGTTTAGCATGAAACACTTTCCCTGTCGGCTTGCCACGGCCAACAGCTTTAGCAGATTGATTGGGGTTGGTCTGGGGACACTCACGCATATAGTGACCCGATTCCCCACACTTGAAACAAGTCACGGAACTGGTACGTGGAGGAGCATTATTGGATGGACCCCCATAGGGCTTGGCCGGTGCAGACTGTTGAACAGGGCGAGGCGCCTGGAAAGATGGCCTCGGTGTGAACCTGGGTGGCAGGGCGGTATTGGGTACCCACACGCGGCGTTTCTGAGGACCAGCACCGGATGAGGAACCCATATCACGTCCATGCTTGCGTGTTGCATCATAATCAGTCTGACCAGTTTCAGCACTGATGGCTTTGTTGACAAGTTTCGAAAAAGATGTGCACTCATGCAGACGGAGGTCGCGGCGAAGCTCAGGGCTAAGGCCCTTTCGGAACCTTGCTTGCTTCTTGGCGTCAGTAGAAACTTCCTCAGTTGCATATCGTGCGAGATTACCAAACTCTCTGCTATAGGCATCCACAGAAAGTCAGCCTTGGGTGAAACTGCAAAATTCTTCACGTTTACGGTCCATGAGACCCTCCGGAATGTGATGTTCACGGAAAGCCTCACTGAACTCAGCCCAAGTGGTGACATGGCCCGCTGGGCGCATGGCTCCATAATTCTCCCACCATAGACTGGCGGGGCCTTCAAGATGATATGCAGCGAAGGTGACCTTGTCAGCCTCCGCTACCAACGCGGAACGCAGCTTGTGAGAGATACTGCGAAGCCAGTCATCAGCGTCGAGAGGCTCGACGGAGTGGTGGAACGTGGGTGGATGCAATTTGATAAAATCACTGAGTGACACCATGTTAGCCCTCTGATGGTGTGTTGTATTCTGTTCTATACGCTCCAACAAACGGTTTGTCTCCCGCTTGTTTCTCTCAGCTTCCATCATCACCTCGGCTAGTGAAGGAGGATGAGGCAGATTTTCATTCCTGGCTTCACTGCCTTCGGCCTGCTCTTGGGAAGCAGGATTAGCGCGCGTGTTGACCATCCTAGGTAGACAAGACAATGATTTAGTCAGGATGGTAAAATTCCGACATAGGATACATAAGGTAAGGAATAACTCGAAATGCAAGATGATCATCCGTATGACATGGTAGATACAGAAACTGCTTCTTTATTCCATCGTCATGCACACCATACAAGGTTTAGTACAAGACCAAACAAAGTACTATTATGGTGAGAAAAGGATTACATCTCGTCAGAGGCATTCCAAGCTCCTATACATTATTTTCTACACCTCCGGAAAGAGTACAAACTAGGACATATCCCACGAGTCACGCGGAACGATAGATGACACAACTAGTGCGAACTAGTGATGCTACCCCTAACTCAGACCGATCCGTAGTAGTCCTCATAAAAGTCACCTCCATAGCCTGGAAGCTCAACATGTTCATCCGGAAACAGACGATCTCGCGGAGCTTGTGGACCATAGGGGCTAGGATGAGGCCTTGGACCAACAAACGGTGGCCTGCGGGGACCGCGAGGTGGGGTGATGCCTCCTACATCACGCCAAACCATCACGTCTGGCAGAGCAGATCTCACAGGATAGAGATCGCGCATATCCGAATATCCAGCTTGCACCGCCGGTGCGAACCGAGTCAAAGTGGCCCAGTGGTCAGCACGGGTATTGAAGAGCTCTAACCTTAAGGCCCGATTTTCACGGTCCTTATCCTCGAGCATCTCAGCAGTGGTGCGAGTCCGTGAATCCTCCTGAGTGGGGTCAGCATAAATAGCCTGGAGATACCCTTGTGCTCCCGGAAGTGATCCTGGCATATACCGGAAATCAGAGTCCCGAAATAGACCAGATCTGACTCGCATAATGGTCATCATAGAGTAGGCGGCGTCCTGCACAGCCATCTCAATAGTAACCCCGAGTCCATAAGAGCAGTGAAGAGGCTCGGTGGATCCAGGATAAGATGGAAATATCCTGACAGTGCAGAGATACTGGCTTTGATTAAAGTCTCGGAATTGCTCTTCGACCGTGTACTCAGGATACCAGCGGTATCCAGCCTCAGTCATTACCCTGACCAACTTGGCAGTATGGCCGGGTACATCTAGGCATCGAGTCAGGCGAACCACTTGATTGAGGTCGCGAGTGGCCATCTGAAAGCACAATCGTAATGCAAAGGCATTAGAATTTCTAGCGAAATTTTGGCAGCATAACAGCTGTAAATGCTCAAGAAGGATTTGAGACATTTGACAAAGGATTTCGTACACACTCAACATCATCGTATCAAGTTCTGAATCCATTCTAACAACATAATGTGGTGGTAGAACTGAACTAGGCTTGTATCCATCAAACTTATAAGGTACTACTGATTAGTAACACGTGATCCTGATAGAGAGAATAGATCCTAATTCCTTAACCCCCGGTAGAAGAATGGACTGACTCAGATCAGAATGTTATAAGATAAAGAAGTAAAAGGAGCCTTACGTTCCAACCCACAAACAATTCCCCTACATATAACTAAAGAATTTCTAGACTCAACATCGACCAGTTTGGCTTGGAGAACCTACAGGCAGTCCGGCTCTGATACCAACGCTGTCAGGACCCCGACTCAATGTCACATCGATCTAGCCGGTAACACCTCATATCACTTTGCGGCCTCACGCACGGTATTCCCACGGGTGTCGCCTTACCTTTGCCCGGAACCATTTGCGCCTTTTGGCTCACGTATATGATAGTGTCGCTAGCATCCATATGATAAGGAGCCCGGGCTGACATGACTAGTCGTAAACCCAAAGTGGCACAGACTTACAGGGACAGGCATCCATGACCCAGCTTCGAACGTGTCGGTCATCAGCAAATGGGTCCGGGCTGTAGCACTGGGCTAGCAGGACTCCGGTAAACCGGGCTGTAGCGGGCTAACAGGACTCCGGTACTCAAAGCGTGACATTTCCCCGAAGGGACAGACACAGGAACGAAGAAGGACACATGCCGGCCAGCCTAAGTGTTCCAGAGCAGTAGCAAGCTACCATGGCTCAGCGGTAACACTAGGAGACATTTCCCGGTAAGAGAGGCTACTAAAGATAAACAACTAGATAGTCAGATCCCACACATACCAAGCATTTCAATCATACACACAATATGCTCGATATGTGCAAATACAACGAAGCATCACAACATGACTCTATGACACAAGTACTTTATTTAAGGCTCAGGGAGCCATACATAACATACACAAAGGTACGGGTCTCACGACCCAACATACAAGTCATACAGTCATACAAGCTAGCAGCGGAAGTAACTTGTCTGAGTACAGACAACTAGTAAAATAAAAGAGGCTTGGAAAGCCTAGCTATACTACGTGGTCCATCACAAGCTCAGGGTCACCACCTGGGTCTTTAGCCTACTCGTTGATGTCAACGTCTACATAGAACCCATCAGAAGGGGTTGCAGCGTCTTCTGTAAAAATGTAGATTATAGCAACATGAGTACAAAGGTACTCAGCAAGACTTACATCAGATCCTACATACATGCATAGTATCAAGAGGGGTTGGTGGAGTTATTGCAGCAAGCCAGCTTTGACTCTTGGCTAGACTATCCTACGATACTCCAACTTGAAATGGTTTTGCGCACACGAGTCCACTACTCACCACTTCAATACACTACCGAGGATCCACCTCCGTCTTCCTACGGAAGAGCCATCCTCGGCACTCACACTTATCTTGAGGCTTTTAACAGTTTCCATTTACTTGTCTATGAACTGTATAGGCAACCAAGTAGTCCTTTACCGCGGACGCGGCTATTCGAATAGATCATGTTAACCCTGCAGGGGTGTACTTCTTCATACACGCTCTCACCACTTATCGTCGCTTACACGACATGTACTCGGCAACCTTCAAGCGGAAGCCCAACGTGGGTGTCGGCCACGACCTACCTAATCACCTAAGCCTCCAGTAGGCTACAAACACCAGAAACTACTTGCAACTCCTGGACGGAGAACTAGGGTGAATAAGAAGCCGAGAGGGTCCATTGGTTTCGGGCCCAATGCATGGTAGTAGCTGATTCTTAAATCACACATACAGATCTCAGTGCTTAAGGTCGGCTTCAATGAAACAACCCACCATGTACTCCTACATGGCCTCTCATCGATACCTTTACCAAATCGTGTTCACCACACCACTCTCATTACTGACATAATCATTTCACTCTAGCCATCACCCAGATGAACCAGACCTGACACGACTCTAAGCATAGCAGGCATAGCAAGGTAGGAACAACACATACATATGGCTCAATCAACTCCTACACATGCTAGTGGGTTTCATCTAGTTACTGTGGCAATGACAGGTCATGCAGAGGAAATGGGTTCAACTACCGTAGCACACAGCAGTTTGAATCGCGTTGTCTTAATGCAGTAAAAGAGAGCAGGAGCGAGAACATGGGATTGTATCGATATGATCAAATGGTTGGTTGCTTGCCTGATGGTTCGATGCACGGATACGGTTCTTCGTTAGGGTAGTCACGGTACTCCTCGGGGACAGATCCTGTCGTAAAGGATAACGATACACAGGCATCACCAAACAATGTGCAACAATATGATGCATGCATGAAACATGGCAATATGAGTGTGTTGGGCTAATGCAACTAAAACCAGAAGGGTTTGAACAATTTGAGTCAAAGATTCAAATTTCAATTTCAAATATGGCCTTTTAAAGTGCTTTTCATTGTTCTGATTAAAACATCCATTTAACTTGTTGGATCATGCATGAAAATAGTACAGATGGATAGATTGGATTTTTCTGATCATTTTTCATATATAATTTGTCCAATTTGGAGTTACAGAATAAAAGTTATGAATTTTTGAAGTTTAATTAATATTCTGGAATTTCCTGATTTAATTTAAATCCAGAAATATCATTTACTGCGTCAGCCTGACGTCACAGTGACATCAGCAGGTCAACAGGGCTGGCTCGGGTCAAACCTGACGTGTGGGGTCCACACGTCAGTGACACAGGGGCTAATCCCGTGTTGACCCGGGCTGGTTAGCTTTGACTAAGCCCTGGGGCCCACTTGTCAGCGTCAGTAGGTGGTGGTTTAGTGGCTAATTAACTAGGCCATGTTAGCTCGCCGGAGTTCTGGCCGGCGGCGACCATCAGTGCGGCGGCGATAGTGGTTTT